>NC_143571.1:51773333-52084166 GCF_054136105.1 Typopeltis vanoorti | reverse complement strand
TATTATTATTATTATTATTATTATTATTATTATTATTATTATTATATTCTAAATTCAAAAATTCTGTATAAACCTTATTGTAAATATTGTAAATATTATTATTGTATGTAATTTATACTGAGACATAATAAAATGTTATAAAAAAAAAATTATTATTATTATTATTATAAACATTATAAACCTTATAAACATTGCAATATTATTATTGATAACAAATATATAACCATCCAACATCCACTTTCCAACATAAAAAACACACAGAACAGCAAAACCAATCACTCAGGTTGGAACAATACGATACCTTGGAATTTCCCTCGATGCACATATGAACTGGAATAGCCATATAAAACATCTACACAACAAACTCCGAACAATAACTGGCAAACTCTACAGATTAAAAGACATAATTCCCATACGCCTAAAAGCACTAATATACAAAGCACTATGCCAAAATATACTAAGATACGCTATAACAACGTATGCTTTCTGTTCACCTTACAAATTAAATAGATTAATGTCGCTACAGTACAAAATGACAAATCTGATCTTTTGGGAACAAAGAGAAAATCACGACCTTATAAACATTGCAATGTCAGAACACAAAATACTGACAGCAAAACATTTATGTCACTATGCAGCCTTGCTAAAACATTATTTCAATGCCAACTACAGGACAGTTAGAAATACATACCGTATAACAAGACCTCAGACTACTAATTATATCACATATAAATACAATAATCACTACGGAAAGGCCACGCGAAACTTCTACATCCCAGACATGATTAACAAATTACCTTTTGAATACCTTACAAACTACAATAGCCTGAAAAGAGCTCTAAGGACATACTACGAACAAGAAACACCCACCCAAAATACCATACAAAATTAATGAAACACGATATATTCGCTCAGGCTTCCAGTTCAGCGACGCATCAATACATTCCAAGTTATTTTGTGTGTGTGTGTTTGTGTGTGTGTGTGTGTGTGTGCGTGCGTGCGTGCGTGCGTGCGTGCGTGTGTGTGTGTGTGTGTGTGTGTGTGTGTGTGTGTGTGTGTGTGTGTGTGTGTGTGTGTGTGTGTGTGTGTGTGTGTGTGTGTGTGTGTGTGTGTGTGTGTGTGTGTGTGTGTGTGTGTGTGTGTGTGTGTGTGTGTGTGTGTGTGTGTGTGTGTGTGCGTGCGTGCGTGCGTGCGTGCGTGCGTGCGTGCGTGCGTGCGTGCGTGCGTGCGTGCGTGCGTGTGCGTGTGAGTGCGCGCGCGCGAATTTCTCAATCATAGATTTCGTACCATCCTATCACAGCAAAAAAAAAAAAAATACAAAATAACCAACTGGTGTCATCCTCAGATAAGCTTACATATAAGCTTCGAGGATGAAAGGAAAAAAAAAAGTAGTTCTCATCCAAGATATATCATATGTAACCAAACGCATGTAATGTACGTATCACATGAAAACTAATGTATGTATTATATGTAAACCAATGCACGTAATGTAAATATCACATGTAAACAAATGTAAGTAATGTATCATATGTAAACAAATGAATGTAATGTATATAATAATTGTAACAAATGTATGTAATGTGTATAATAACTGTTACAAATGTATGCAATGTAAAAAAAATTATTTTAAAAGTAAATCATGAGTTTACACCGTATGTTTTTCAAAATAAGGACACATAATATTTAGATTGCATATGTGTAAATACTGTTGTATAATCACACCTTTTCAAACTTGAAAAAAAAAATAGTAAACCACAACATGTAATATTATACAACATATGTAACTCTGAACAATATAATTGTAAATTATTATTATGATTGTTATATATATAAAAAAATGTTATCGTCATTACTATTTAAATCACTATATGTAGCACAAAGTGCTGAACCTTGTAAAATAATATACTGAATAGATGATCATTGTACATATGTAAATATTTGAAAGAACAATAAAAAATAAATAAAAAAATTGACAGCTGTCCAAAGGAAGAAAGGTGAGTTATGAAGTGCAACAAGTGTCAGAAGGAATTACCGTTCGACGGATATTATATAACCTGCAGGAAATGCCATAGGAATCTTCACTTTACATGTTCCGGACTTTCAGAAACAACCTGGCAACGCAAATCCAATGCCAAACGAGAAGAATGGAAGTGCCTAAACTGTAGAGAGAACAAAGAAACGCCACCACCCGCGACGCAACTGAATACGCCGGAGGCAGAATCGGACGATGAACTGAACAGACAACAAAATACCGATGAGTCTTATAATTTGAATTCCGTAAATTATTACTAGAAAAAGGTTTAGAAAATATAAAAACCAGCTTGGTAAATCTTGTCCAAGAACTATTTGATAAACAGAATAAAGAAATAACAAAAAAAAATTAGCGAATATGAAGAGTTTGTTCAATTTAATAATTCAAAAGTCGGAGAAGTCTTACAGTAAAAGACATTAAAAGACATTAAAACCAGCATTAACGCATTAACTGACAGGCAGCACAAATTAATAAAAGACACATCGGAACTCCGTCAAGAATTTAATTCCCTGAAACTACAATACGAAGTTTTAAACCAACAACAACAACATAAAGAAGACCTTGTCATAAACGGTCTTCCAGAAAAAAAATCCACAGATCTCAGAGACGTAGTTTTAAACTTAGCCCATAATACTAAATGCTATTTACAGGCCACCAAACCTAAACATGATAAAATTCTTGCATGAACTCAATTGCTGGCTTTCAAGCCAAGAAATATGCTCAACCGAACACCTAATGATAATTGGCGACATAAACATAAATATTGCAAATGAAAACCAGAACAACATTGTACAATACCTAGACACACTATCCATGTATAATCTAATACCAACAATAACATCATGTACTAGAGAAGAAATATTCGGAAATATTATCACTGCCCCCTGTCTAGATCATATAAACGTCCGAGCACCACCAAATAGTTACACTGCATCAGTCATAAAGTGCAAAGTAGCAGACCATTACTTCACCGCTCTAATCCTGCACACCAAGACAATACCCATGCAATGTCCCACAGAAGAAAAACGACAGAAAACAATAATAGACGAATAAATAGTCAACCACGAAATAAGAAAAACAGACTGGGAACACCTGGCTTCAGATTCAGCAGATATCTTATTCAACAACATTAAACTCACACTGGAGGAAATATATAAGAAAGCCACAAAGAAAGTCCGAATTCGTTCAAAAACAACACAAAATCCTTGGATAACACAAAACCTAATCCTAGAAATACACAGAAAGGACGCTTTATGGAAAGAATTAAAGCGATATCCAAATAACACAACTTTAAAAACTGAATATAAGATAACAAGGAATCGCCTTACAACACAAATCAGAAATGCAAAAAGAAGCTACTACAGAGACAAACTAACCTCCACACAAAACAACATGAAACAAACCTGGCATCTGTTCAATGAGATGCTAGATTTTCTTCCCAACACCACCGCCACCGAAACCATAAAACACAGCCTCATGAAAGACGCAAAACCGATCCAACAACTAGCAAATGACTTTAACCAATACTTTGCAGACTCCATCCAAGAACTGCACAGAAATATTCCCCCAATCACAAAACGAGATCCTCCACTTGGACCGCAATCAAAACAGACATTATGGTTCCTAACCATAAAAGAAGCAGAACTTCTCTCAGCAATACATCAAATCAAACCAAACAAAGGCCCAGGAATAGTTGGTATCAGAGCTAAATATATAAAGCAACATGCAACTAGTTTGTCCTATCCTAAAACTTTACAGACGTAATTAATACCGCCTTAGACAAAAACAAAATTGCCATGGTAGTCTTTATAGATCTAACTAAAGCATTCGATACACTTACACATCAAACCTTGTTAGAAAAGCTGAGGCATTTTGGAATAGACGGGCCTCTTCACAGGTGGTTTACAAACTACCTCCAACATAGAAAGCATATCACACGCATCGGATCAAACCGAAGCAGAGAGCTACAAGTAACCTGTGGAGTGCTACAGGGAGCTGTACTCTCCCCAACTCTATTCAACATTTACACGAACGATATTAATCGGTTACCACTCAAAGGTAAGATATTCCAATACGCAGACGATACTGCAATAATATCCATCCATAATAACGCAAGCATAGCCCAAACAAATATGCAACATGATATAAATCTGATCATAGACTGGCTAACGAAAAACTCCATACACCTAAACTAAGAAAAGACAAAATTAATGATATTCAGAAATCCACTTACTCGACCAGTTGATAACAAATATATAACCATCCAACATCCACTTTCCAACATAAAAAACACACAGAACAGCAAAACCACTACAATCACTCAGGTTGAAACTGAGTGATTGTAGTGGTTTTGCTGTTTGTAATATTGTAATATTGTAATACTATACCTTGGAATTTACTTCGATGCAAATATGAACTGGAATAGCCACATCTACACAACCATCTACACAACAAACTCCGAACAATAAGTGGCAAACTCTACAGGTTAAACGACATAGTTCCCATACGCCTAAAAACACTAATATACAAAGCACTATGCCAAAATATACTAAGATACGCTATAACAACTTCTGCTTTCTGTGCACCCTACAAATTAAATAGATTAATGTTGCTACAGTACAAAATGATAAAACCGATCTTTTGAGAACAAAGAGACAATAACGACTTTATATACACTGCAATGTCAGAACATAAAATACTGGCAGCAAAACACTTATGTCACTATGCAGCTTTGCTAAAATATTATTTCGATGCCAACTACAGGACAGTTAGAAATACATACCGTATAACAAGACCTCAGACTACTAATTATATCACATATAAATACAATAATCACTACGGAAAGGCCACGCGAAACTTCTACATCCCAGACATGATAAACAAATTACCGTTTGAATACAGAAACCTTACAAACTACAAGAGCCTGAAAAGAGCTATAAGG
Organism: Typopeltis vanoorti; assembly: GCF_054136105.1. Taxonomy (NCBI): domain Eukaryota; kingdom Metazoa; phylum Arthropoda; class Arachnida; order Uropygi; family Thelyphonidae; genus Typopeltis; species Typopeltis vanoorti. The sequence continues at coordinate 52,079,193 of NC_143571.1, read as the reverse complement.
ACATGCTATGAACAAGAAACACACACCAAAAATACCATACAAACTTAATGAAACACAATATATTCGTTCAGGCTTTCAGTTCAGCAACTCATCAATACATTCCAAGTTATTTTGTGTGTGTGTGTGTGTGTGTGTGTGTGTGTGTGTGTGTGTGTGTGTGTGTGTGTGTGTGTGTGTGTGTGTGTGTGTGTGTGTGTGTGTGTGTGTGTGTGTGTGTGTGTGTGTGTGTGTGTGTGTGTGTGTGTGAGTGCGTGCGTGCGTGCGTGCGTGCGTGCGTGTGTGTGTGTGAGTGAGTGAGTGAGTGAGTGAGTGAGTGCGTGCGTGCGTGCGTGCGTGTGTGTGTGTGTGTGTGTGTGTGTGTGTGTGTGTGTGTGTGTGTGTGTGTGTGTGTGTGTGTGTGTGTGTGTGTGTGTGTGTGTGTGTGTGTGTGTGTGTGTGTGTGTGTGCGTGTGTGCGCGCGCGCGAATTTCTCAATCATAGATTTTGTAGCTTCCCAACACAGCAAAAAAAAAAAAAAAAAAAATACATAATAACCAACTGGTGTCATCCTCAGATAAGCTTACATATAAGCTTCGAGCATGAAAGCAAAGAAATTAGTTCTCGTCCAAGATGTATCATATGTAACCAAATGCATTTAATGTACGTATCACATGAAAACCAATGTATGTATGTATTATAAGTAAACCAATGTACGTAATGTAAATATCACATGTAAATAAATGTCTGTAATGTATATAATAACTGTAACAAATGTATGCAATGTAAAAAAAAAATTCTTTTAAATGTAAATCATGAGTTTATACTGTATGTTTGTGAGAATAAGGAAATATAATATTTAGATTGCATATGCGTAAATACTGTTGTATATCACACCTTTTCAAATTATTTAAATCTCATTATATGTAGCACAAAGTGCTGAACCTTGTAAAATAATATACTGAAGAGATGATCATTGTACATATGTAAATATTTGAAGGAACAATAAAAAAAAAATTATTATTATTATTTAACAAATGTAAACAAATGTAAGTAATGTTGTATGATATGTAATCAAATGTATGTAATGTATGCAATAATTGTAACAAATGTATGTAATGTAATAAAAAAATGGAGGAAAAAAAATTATTATTATTTGTTGTTAATTTTGAAATATGAATGCAATAGATAAAATGTAGAAAAAAAAACTAGTATATATATTTATATAAATTTAATCCATAACCAATATTGTCAAAATGAAAGAGATTACTCTAAGCATATTATATTAATCATTGTAAATATGTATGTGAAAAAACGGAAAATACAGTGTTATTATTCATAAAAAAAGTATTATTAATATTATTTTCAATTTAAAAATAGCATTGTGAAAAAGTGAAATGAATCCATTCATCATTCCCTGCTGATACCAAAAAATAAATTATGGATATAATTTGAGAATTAATTGAACTGCAGATGAAAATATGAATGCAAATGATAAAATGCTGGAAAAAAATTATGTATATTTATCTAAAAAAATTATTCCACAACCAATATCATTAATATGAAAAATCTCTCTCTCTTAACACATGAAATGAATAATTGTAAATATGTATGGAAAAATGGAAAATACATTGTTAGTTATTATTATTTATGTATTTAAATAAGATATTCACTTAACATTAAATACTGAATATTTGTAAAGAACAAAAATGTAATAGTAATACTTCAATTGTATATTTGTAAATATTTTGTATATATGAAGAGGATAATAAACTTTGTAAAAAAAATTATTAGTAGTATTATTAATCCACTCGGTTTTTTTCACGAGTTAGAAACATGGCTAAGCGGCATCGAACCCCGTACAACACACAGGCTCATCCTAATAGGAGACATTAACATAAATATGCTTGAACACGCTTCTTCAACCACTAATACATATCTAGATATACTAACTCAGTACGACATAAACCCTACCATTAACTCCCCAACAAGAGAAGAAATTCTCAGTAACTCACTAACAAAATAATGCATTCATCATATCGACATACAAGTTCCCATCCATACATATACATGATCAGTAATTAACGTCAAAATGGCCGATCACTACTTGTCTCAACTTCGTTTTATTACGTTTCCTACCCCCCACCTCCCACCACCACAAACGTCGACAAAACTCGATCATACTAAAGAGCACACTATTGATAACCAAGTAAAAAATACAGACTGGAATTCCCTACTTGAAATAAATGATCCTGTTGCATTATGCAAGAATTTTCAACTAAAGTTCACAGAAATATACAAAAAAGCAACAAAACCTACACAAACGAGGCGAAAAATAGACAACAATCCATGGATATATGACGACATAGTAAATACTATTACTGTAAAAGAAAATCTATGAAAAAAACTAAAAAAGTCATCCAGTAACACACATTTACAAATCTTATACAAAAACGCACGAAGTCAACTAACAACAATACTTCGTACGGCACAAAGACGCGACTACTTTCAAAAATTCATGGAATATAACGACAACATTAAGCAAATATGGGCTACACTCAACGAAATAGTAACTCGAAAAATGAAAACTTCAGTACAAGATTTTATTGCAAAAAGAGCTTCGGTCAAGAACTAGCAGACTAGTAGAGGAACTAGAAGACTCATTCAGCCATGAATTCACAAACAATATCACACAACTCAAAAAAGATAAACTACCAACGATCAACAAAAAACTACCGACACAAAGTCAACAACAAACGATGTATTTTCCACCCTTAACAAAACAGGAACAAAACACTTTCTTGTATACACTAATTTAGTGTTTTGACTAATCTCTCTCTTATTCCATATACATTTATTCAATTGACTTCCTACCATACCAGCTTTGTTGAGTTTGTTGTCTATTTCCATATTTAACTTATAATCTTCACTGAAAATTGTTCCTAAGTAGGTGAAATGTTTTACTTGGTCTAAGTTCTCCATTCCCAATGCGGTTGATAATTTCAATGCTTCTGCGTATTTGCATTGTATTTATCTTTATCTTGTTATTGCTGACCTTCATACCATATCTATTGCAACAGTTATTCAATTTAGTCAGAGAATCTTGCAGACTTCCAGCGGATTTATTTAGAAGTATAACATCATCCGCATAAAGCAAATAGCTGACATTAACATCTCCAATTTTGATATCATGTTTAATACCACTTTCCTTCATAATGTGATCCATATAGATAATAAATAACAGAGGGGATAATGTACATCCTTGTCTGTCACCAGATTTAACATTAAACCATCTTGTTGTAATTCCTTCATTATGCTGACTTACAACTCAAATGCCTCCTGTAAAGTTGGTGATTTTTGTCCGTTTTCATTTTTTTTTGTGTGTGTATGTGTTTTCCTTTAGAAATTTAGCGTTTTGTAGTAAACTAGTGTAGATTTTAGGTGTTTTATAGCGTATTTAGTGTAAAGAAACCTGTGGGGAATTCATGACTAAATAAACACACGTAAGTATTTACGTATTAAAAACCTATTAGTATGGTTTTACGTGTGTTTATTTAGTCGTAGTGTATTTAATATTTTATCACATATTTTTAAGAGTTTTCAATATTTAGTATACGTTTAAAATGGAGTCAAAAAATGCTAAAGAAAGCACCGCTAGCGAGAACAAGAAAGTTAGCCCTGCTAACGATGCTATTATACACATGGAGGAGATTAATGAAAATGAATTAACCGCCAAAATAGCGAAGCTGAAGCGGATCATCAGAGAGACGACGCGGGAATTGCAAAAAGTTGAGAGACATTTAAATGAGCATAGGGAGTAAAAGAAAAATGAACAGGAAAATAAGAAACAACAAAGCAAAAAAACAGGTAAGTCAGGAAATAACGGAAATCAAGTAAGTGAGGTTGTTAGTAAAAAAAAGAAGTTATTTGGTATGGTGAGTATAATGAAATATGCTATAGATGATCGAGTTATAAAATCGAGTTTTCCTGGAGCGAAAATTAAAAATAGAATACAAGAAATTCAAACACAGAAAAGAAAAGTAAATGAAATCGTAGTTGAAGTAGGTACGAACGATTTAACTGGCGACAAGTTCAGTATGAGAGGGAACATGGAAGGTATGTTGGAAGAAGCAAGAGTAAAGAGTGAGCAAGTGAAAATCATCAGTATTTTACCTCTCTCTTGAAAAAATTCAACTAAAAAGAAGGGAGAAGTTGGCAAACGATTCGATGCGTAGGCTATGTAGAAGGAATGGATGCGAGTTTTTGGATGTGTGGTGTAAGTTTGAGGGAAGACTGGATGTGTATAAGCGGGACGGCCTACACCTAAATGCATTACTATCAGGAGTTTGGTATCAGGAGTCTACAAAAACTAATAACTGGTATGAGACATAGGGAAACTATGTCTCATACCAACTATGTCTAATAACTGGTATGAAACATAGTTTCCGTAAACTCTTTGTGTATAACACAGAGAGTTAGCGAAACTAAATTATAAAGGGAGGCATGATGTGAATGTGAGTGTACGAGCAACAATGTTATATAAATGTTAATAACGGATATGATCTTTGCCATGGAAATGTTGAATAGAAGAGAACGATTTCAACTATGTGTTCGTCCAGTTCGCACCCATCAAATGTGTGTAAAGATGTCTACATGTGTAAGGCATTAGAGAATAGAGATCTGCAAGTTGCCCAGCTGTGTCAGGCAGACTGCAGACAAGACAAGACAGAAGAACAAACAGGTAGATCATTATGCCTGTATACGCATGCTAGGAGTATCAGAGACAAAGGGGTAGAGTTTGTTGCCTTAGTCGATTTAATATTTAACATGATGATGTGTGCGGGAATGCAATTTTATCTTGCGCAAAAGCCAACGTTAGTTCTAAAAGATGCCACTAAGGCGATACATGCCACTGCAATCCTTAGTAGGTAACTCAAAACGTCACGAAACATAGTGTACACACGGCGCGTTGTGTGTTGTTCTCTCCGTTGTTGGCAACTTAATGAAACCTCAACAACGCATGCTCAACCACAGAGAAAAAGGGTTTTATTCGAAATGTGGACAGGGCATGTAATACGGGTTTTGTGGTCCACTAAGTTGACTATGTCTCAACTTCGTGGCCTGTGTCCACAATAGACAACGTCTTTAAGTTGTTCCCACAGCCAAAACTCGCAGTAGATTCAGATCCGGCGAGCACGTTTCACGAAAATGACAGCTGATGATTCTGTCCTCCGTAAAATGTGTCTGAAGCAACCTCATGATAGGGGTGGCGATGTGAGAACGAACACCATCCTGCATAAAATCTGATCAATACAGGTAAGGACTCTGTTGAAGTGTAGAAATCACATGATTGTCTAAGAAAGATACATGTCGCTGGCCATTAACAGTGCAAGTATCGAGACAAACAGGACGCAGCTCCTTAGGATACACCCTTACATACTTAGAAAATAAACGTTTCATAATGAATTCCGCTTTAAAAGCCACACACCAAACGGTGATCTAGGAATGAAGCGGATTGTGTCGAAAGAAGTGTGGATTTGCGGTTGCCCAAATTCTGCAGTTGGGCGTATTCACAGAGCTGTCCAGATGTAAGTGAGCATTGTCAGTCCAGGAAATATTTTATGACCAGTCGCTGTTCCTTGAGAGAAAGAAGAAACTGCACTACAAAGGCTTCTCATGCATCCCGGTCAGGATTAAGGAATGGCATAACAACGCAGAATTTCCCTTTCGAATTTGTGAATCATATTTACGGGTTTGTCTGAAGATCTGAAATATTCCGTGCTCTGCTGCTGCCTACGATATTTCCCATGCTTTCTTACTCTAACGCTGAATCCACTGTCTGCAGTTCAATGGATTACAGTCCTTTCTCAGGTTTGACATCCAAGGAATCTGTGTCTTCAAATTTACGGATCACTTTACGTAAACCATTTGTAATCATAGGACTAGTTTTAGTGACTTTAATGTTCTGAACTTTCACAATGCTGTCAATGCACAGCTGTTATTTTGCAAAACAATTTATTGAGAATGTGCACGATCCTCCTGTAATGGTGACAATGTACTTTCACAAGTTGTTTGTTAAGTACCGTCTAACGCAGCTACCTGCCTTTATAGAAGCTATTTCGAAGCATACATCATTGCAACACTTATAATTTCTGTTAGAACTAACCTTGGTTTTTGCATAAAATAAAATACCATTGTCGCACACATCATCATCGTGTTAAATACTAAATTGTACTTCTGAGTAGTTACGCAATTACACCCTTTCGAAATGAGAATTTTAATTATAATCACCCTGTATAAGAAACGTTATTTTCACTGAGAGGTCAATTGATATGACCATCTATATGATTTTGTGCTTCATTGTTGTATGGAATTATCCTTTGTTTTTTGTTGCACTAAACAATATTTGTATACCTTCAGTAAATTACGTTAGCTTTTTTTCACACCCGTCCTGCGGCCTTCAGGAAAACGAATCTTTTAGAGCTGTACTAAACTCACTTTATACTAAAGATATTTAGTATAAAGCTTGCCTCACAAACGGTATAGAGTTAATGTCAACACTCTGACACAGTTGTCAGATAACCAGTAATGCGCATTAGAACGAGAGCACCTATAGATCGGTCTGTAACGATGCATTTTTTAAAATAATCATACGTGGGTTGGGATCGAATCGAGTTTAGCATGGAAAGAATTTTTATTAGTTTAAGTTAAGGGATATTGCATCCCATATTATTTCTTAGTCGAACAAGAAACTCAGAGAGTTTCTTATTAAGCCGAATAAGAAACTCAGAGAGTTTCTTATTCGGCTTAATTTAAATAAGTTCATGTCGCCGAATTGAAGCCTTTGGCTCTTCATATAATTAATAATTTATTAGGACACCTTCTTGGCAATTCTCATAGAAGGGATTTAAGTTCTGTTCGCTACAAACTTGGTATTAACTTGGTCTACCTACTCACTGATGAGACCTCAATAAGGGTTGAAACCAGTCTGGGTAGTGACCTTCTCTCATAATGTTGAACAGTAATACAGCTCCTGGGAGCTAAGTTCACATTATGGGTAAATATCAAGAATAGTGATCGGAACTTGCTCCACCCTTTCTATTAGTTGCCTCAGTTTGCACTACCTAAAGAGTCAGGTGTTGCACTATCCAGTTATTTGCTCACGCTTGGAATCGCCGAACTTTATACTAGTTTCTATATTCGGCATGAAACTCTTTGAGTTTCTTATTCGGCTAAGAAGCAATATGGGATATAATATAATATCCCTTAACTTAAATAATTTCATGTCGCCGAATTGAAGCCTTTGGCTCTGCACATAATTAGTCATTTTTATTAGTGTTTTTCGTCTGGAGATGACGTAGCCGGTCTCACAAGGTCGGGGATGATTTTCTGTCTCTAGAATCGGCTTTCTATCCCGCAAAATATAAAATCAATCAGATCACAGTCCGTATGCAGTGGCCTGATATTCTGAATTGTTTCAACCATGATTCAAAATATTCTTTTAAAATAAGCCTTGCTGATGAACACAGTTTTGATTTCACTAGTACAACAAACAGCCACGTATCATGTATTAAACTCTCTAAGGATTGCTCGAGCCTCCCTTGGTCAGTTCATTTAGCCGACCCTTTGGCTCGAGAGACCCTAGTTCGGATCCCGTCTATAACGTAAGGATTCTTTCTCGTGTTTATGATCAAGTGGTGAATTAGTCTGTCTCATAGTGATGTAGATGGATTTTTCCCCTCCAGAAAAGTGGGGTTTCTCGTCCCTTAGAACATTCCAAAAGACCACACGCAATAAGCAAACATAAGCTATTATGGAATTAAGTACTGACCACTCTATTACGTCGGATTCGATTTAGTTTTGTTTAGTTTCGTACACCTACACTATAAAGTGTGGGTCAACGGGCCAGCGTAAATCGGGAAGGAAGGAGGATCACTCGCTGGTGGTTAGTTTCAGAAGAAAGAAGGGGTGGGTTTGAAAATACTTATCCCCGAGAAGCTATTGCAGCTTTGAGAGCATTTCCTGTTCACGTGTTTCTCCCTTCTGCATTGCCATCACATGGAAGACTGGGCTTCTTGTTAACGGCATTTTGTTACAGTGTTTTAACTGTCTACTTGTTCCTGTCCACACCCTGGACGATTCATTCACTCTGAATTACGGCTGGTTGTATACTGTTGATCTGTATAACGCCGACTTTAAAAAACAAATTTACACTTTAAGCATTATTATAATGTGGTGAATTCATAGGCTTGTAAATCTGTATTTGTGTATGTTAACCGGAAAAAAAATTAACGAAAATAAAATTAAACAGTCCCGTGGATGATTAAAAGAGGCTGCATACAGATTGTAATCAGCCTCGGAAGATTTATTTTAAATAGATAAGAAACATAAGAAAAAATATAAGAAACATTCATGTAAAGACCCATTTTTTTTAAATAGGATTTCCTTGACGAGGATTCATGAATCGGTAAGTCCAATGAAACAGAAAACATTCATTTCCTAGTTTCAAAATTCCCGTCATTACACTTCCTCTTTGCTGAATTACAGGTCTAAAGAACAGTCCGATATTTTAAAGTACACATCTGAAGTAGAGGTAGTGAATCACACTTCGATATTCTTAAGGAAGCAAATCTTGCAGTCAAAACCCGTTATTGAAGTATGGACCCTGACAATCTGTATGAAGTAGATGAATCATGTTTTTAATTAAACTTGTTAAATTCGGCACGACGATCAAACATCCTTCAGTACAGAATAACAAGAAGCCTTACACCTATGCTGCTGACTTATTCATCCACGTGGTTGGGCTTTTCCTGCAATCAGATTTTGTCAAATCAATGTCATGGCGATAATACCAATACATTTGGTGTTTTTCTCAATTTCAGAGTACATGAATATTCCATTTTCACAATTCATCTGTCAAAGCGATCTGATTCATAGGTAAGTGCTTGACTTTCCAAGGTAGTTGATTGCAGAGTGTTGGAAAACTTACGTTTTCATTTCAGAGTTCGGGAAAACATTAGCAAGGAACGAAATTCAGAATACTTAGATCGATTAGTAAATCTTACTAGTAAACCTCATCAACGGATTAAATAACTCCGTTGATGAGCGGATCATTTCTCTTACATCAGGTTTTTCTCTTAATGTGGTGATTGTTTACTTCAATCCCACGTAAGAATGTTTGTAACACTGAAATTTCTTTGAACCGTGTGCTCTGGGATGGTCAGTATTGTGTCCTTATACATTAAATATGGAACTCTGGGAAAACATTCGAAGTTTTCACTGGGCAGAGTGGTATTCTCACTTCGACAATGAAATTCGTGCAAGAACTAAAAACCTCTACGAACATGTGGCAGTCGAATCTAAACAGTTGCTTTTACAACAGAAATGTTCTCCATTAGGCCGACCTGATCAAAACACATCAAAGACAACATTTCAGCATCAGAAACCACCATTTCATTCTCCTTTTCACTTCTCTTATTACGTTGTAGACTTCACATGTAGAAAGATGTATTACTAGCACGGCGTTGTATCAGACATCATCCCCTTTCTTTAAAAATATGATTTTATTACTCTTTAACTTCATATAATATGACCAGGAGGGAGTTATTTATGAGAGAAATCTCAAATGCGAAAAATGTTCATCTCACGACTCTCGTGTCCTATCTGATCTTTGGCAACAGAATAGCGTTGATACTATGAGTTTCACAGCATCCTGAGAGCTAATTTCATTAATAAGAACTTATATATAAAATAGCTTTCTTATAAAACCTGCCGTATGTGGAGAAGGGAATTTCCACTTTTAATTCACTGATGTTTCTCCGGTGAAATTGGAAAGTTACACCCACTTCTGTTCTTCTTTCTCTAAGACTCTTCCATACTCAAGCATCACAATTTATTTTGAGATAGAGTACCGACATGTGCAGATTTAGTTTTGTGCTTAAGTTTGCAGGAAATTGTAGCTTTTCTAAAAGAAATATTTTGTTGAATTAAATTTAATGAAACATTTTGTTCTAATTGAGTTCTAATCATCTCTAGGATGCGAAAGAACTATGTCAGGATTTTCCAACTGGATGTGCATTATGTTATTTCATTTGGAGGTGGCAATGTTTTACTCGTGAAAACTACGATTTGTTTTAATCCCAAACGACCCTCATGTTTAGATTAAAAAAAATGTGTAGAGAAACAGAATCACAACACAATTATATTGTGATCTGACAATATGCTTAATACCGAGCCAAGTTAATTTTCAGTGATAAATAATTGAGACTGGTACTAACTTTAAGAAGATGATCACGCAATAGTACAAGCAGTATTGAGGATTGGAGTTGAAAGAGGAAAGCTGGTAAGAGTGATACAACACCTTTAACAGAGAACTCGCCGCTTTCGAATATAAAGATAATAAGTGCTGTGTTTTTAACTCTGAACTCAATGCAGTCAGATGAGAAACTTCTTGCAGAAAATAGCTTATATCTGGATTGATTACAAATATTACTTGCCAATAATAATGAATCATAAAGCATACTGCAAAGGCGAAATACAAACCCATTTTTGCTTTCACTTGAATAGGATGATAACAGAAAGAAATCCAGAGAAATATTTAATTTCACTCTGTTGTTCCCAATAATATCAACGATAAAAATTCGGATTCGGGAAGCTGCATCTATTTCATTTCCACACACGCCATTTACTTTAAAAATTGCTTTTGGAAATATTTCTAGTCAATTAAATCGATGTGGATTTTTAGCCTTGATATTACTGGTAAAAATCGCACCTCGTTTATTTCTTTTTGTCTGTGTGAAAATTCTTATCACAAAAAATAGTTCTTCAAACAAAGTAAAATACTTTCATTCTTTTCGTTAAGACACACGAATGAACATAAAAATTTATTTTTTTGTCCAAGATTTTCTCAAAGATAAATTTCTACATTATGGCGTATTGGAGTGAATACATTATGCCTTTGGTTGGCTACAGACAAGTACAAAAAAAAAAAAAAAAAGAAACTTGGGTTGCACTGATTTTTAGCACATATATGTGATCGCAGTCTGGAAAATTCCGATAATCACCTAGCACAAAAATGATATTAAAGCAACTGATATAACCACGAGAAAGACTACGAACAAATTTTTACAATTAGATTTAGGATAAGGGTTATAGAGTTTTAAGATATATCCTATCTTGTGGTTATTTCAGTTGCATTGATAGCATTTTTGTTCTAGGTGTTTATCAGAAATTTCCTGCCCCTCCCCCTTGGTATAAAACAGTTATAAAATAATCCCATTATCATTCTGCAAAAATAATGTGTTAAATTATTGCAGTAACTGGTAGCTCAAGTAACACTATACAGTATCCACACTATTGCTGAACAACCGGCTTCTGTTCACTGTTTTGACTGTGCTGTTTAGATTCTGGTGTGTAATGGTGAATCCAAGTCTCATCCATAGTGATAAACCGACGCACAAAATATTTTTTTTTCTTGTTAAAATGCTCCAAGCGCTGTTCAGAGATTTTCATGCGAGTGCGTTTTTGATCTGCTGTGAGCAAGCACGGCACCCATTCTGCAATTCTTCATGAAAATGTATCCTACACGTTCTTTAGAAATGCCTATAGTCTCAGCAATTTCACACACTTAGACTCACCCGTCATCTAATACCATATCGTGCACTTAATCAATGATTTCTGGTGTTGTTACATTTTTGGACGTCCTTCACGTGGATTATCTTCGAGGCTGGTACGGCCAAGTTTAAACTCGGCAGCCCGTTTTCTTAATTGTCGAAAACGAAGGAGCAGAGTGCCAATAACCTTTTATGAACTTGGAATGAATTTCTTTTGGCGTTAAACCTTCTTTTACAAAGAATTTTATAACCGCACAATACTCAATTTTATCCATTTCAAGGGATGCAGACAATATTTTTTCTTCAAGACAGCTGTATAAAAAAAGAACTACTTGATAGAATGACTTGCAATTTCACACAGATGCTTATGACAGATGTATCAACTTAGAAAAAAAATCGTGTCGATAGTGTTGCCATTTACGGTTGAACCTCTGTCCAAAAAGATACCAAACCTTTGATAGAAAATAAAATACGGGCCAATTTTAATTATTCAAATCATTTATTTCGTTACTTCAATCACTACACTCTCCCACAGCTTCGATACAGCGTTTGCCTCGGTCAATTAATTCGTTAAAAGAGTTTTTTATATCGGTTTTTCGGATACTGTTGGGGGTCGTGGTTACTGCCGCTTGAACGTTTTCGATGGTGTCATATCGCTTTCCTTTACAGGGTGCTATATCAGGTGAATACGGCGAGTGATCCAAATTGGTTTTTTCTCAAAAACTATCTCACAATGTTCGAACGATGAACATTGTGAGACAGTTTTTGAGACAGTTTTTGGTGCATTAGCGTGCAAAAGTGACTAGCTGCCTGCATCACGATATTCATGCCGTACGCGACGAATTGTCGCTACCAATCGCTTCAAAACTTCGAGATAAAACTCACCATTGACCGTTTGGCCATGCAGAACGAATTGTTTGTGGATAATGCCCTTGGAATCGTAGAAACAAATCAGCATTGTCTTTACTTTGCAGCCAGATACTTCATCTCAATCGAGGAAAAAATATGAATTTCATGCAAGCAATGGTTGGCTGGATCGGATGTTAAAACCACTGCTCATAAATCGATCATTAAGACCACGGCCAATGAAAGGTGTAGATTTTCAAAATTGCCAGTTCATTGGAAGGCCAACAAAAAAGCTTGGGGGACCATTGATATTTTCACTGAGTGGTTCCACAAACATTTTGTGCCAGAGGTTAGACGCTATATGAATGACAAGGGTCTCGAATTTAAAGTGCTTTTGATTCTTGATAATGCACCCAGTCATTCTGCCATAGAACACCCAAATGTGCAATTTTTTTTTTCTGCCGTCCAATACCACATCATCGCTACAACCTCTAGATCAGGGTATAATTGCGGCTTTTAAAACATATTATGTCAGACGAACATTTCAGTACGTTTTGACCGAGCTAAATGATGATGAAACACTGTCAGTTATGGATGTGTGGAAAAAATTTTCAATTATGGATTGTATTGATCAGGTTCGATTATCGTTATCTGAATTGAGACCAGAAACTACGAAGGCATGCCTGAAAGCTATTTGGCCCGCATGTGTTAAAGAGAATGCTCCTGTTCCCTTCAATCATACTGCAGAATTCCCCAATATAATAAGTTTGGCATGTGAAATTGGCGGAGAAGGATTCGATGATCTTACTTCGGCAGATATCGAAGAATTGTTAATTGATAAACCTCTTAGCTGAGACGAAACAGTGGAGATTGTTTCTGAGACTCCTGAAAGAGAAGAAGTTAATGATAATGATCAAGATAATTGATCATTATCATTAACTGCTGATATTATTAAAGGAGGTCTTAAACTGGCCAGTAATTTAGGCAATTATTTTGCCCGACATGATCGAAATGAAGAACATGCTGGGAAGTTTTCACGTTAGCTTAAGTTGTTAATGTCTTCATACAGAGAATTATATCGCGACTTATCTAAAGCATCAACACAGTAAATTAATATCTGAGTTCACCCCTAAAACTACTGAAACAACCAGTGGTACTTTTGTTCAAGACATGACAAGAATTCCACAAGTTGAGGCGGAAGTCGATGACGATAATACCATATCTAGTAGTTCTAGTGATATTACAGTCTCACGAAAACGAAAGCTTTCGCGTTTATTGTCAGAAACTGATAGCGAATAACATAATTTTTTATAGAATCGTTAGTAAACAATTGAAATATGTTTTTTTTAAGTTATTGAAATTCTTTATATGTATGTGTGTTCTCCATGAAATGTAAATAAAAATCTTATGATTCCAACGAATTTAATGTTTGTTTTTTTCATTATTTTGCTTATATTTCAGGTTTGGAACCAATCTTCACTTTTTCTATGGAGTCAGTAGCTGTTTATACGCGAATTCTATTTACGCGTAATTTTTAGGAACGTATCTATCGCGTAAAAAGAGGTTTAGGTATATATATTCTATAAATCTATAAATTATATATACAGGGTGTTCGGGATAAATTTGACATATTTATAATTAATTATATTTTTCCGTAAGTTACATGTATTAACACACACTTCTCTTCATTTAAAAGTTTGGACCCTTCTTCATTCATATACAAGATGTCAGAAAGGATGAATAGCTGGAACCCACCTGAATCATGGAAGAGAATAACTTGTATCATGATGATTCGTGCCCGCCATCAAAATAAGGATATTACGACTGCTGCCCAATGCTCCCTGAATAAAGTAAAAACAATCAGGCATGAACTAGAGACTTGCAATGGTGACTACGAGGATGTAGCAAGAAGAAAGATCCCTAGCAGACGATCTGATTGCGTTCGTACAGCAGAATTCCTCGCAAATCTGCAGGAACAGGTGTTGAAGAACCCTGGCATTGGAATTCGGGCTTTGTTCGTGGAGTTGCTAACTGTAGTCAAGCCCTGGATAACAAGGGTAGCCAATGGTAGGCCGTATGTATGGCAGCAGGATTCGGCCCCTTGCCACACCTCTGGGAAAAGTCAAAAATGGTTGTCTGAAAATTTCTACGACTTCACCAGTCCAAATGTTTGGCCTCCAAACTCCCCAGACCTTAACCCCATGGATTATTTTGTATGGGGCGCAGTTGAAAAAGACACCAATCGCACTTCCAGTAATACAAAAGCCCAGTTAATGGATAAAATTAAAACAGTTTTTGCGGCCCTTCCCAGGGAGACTGTAGCATCAGCTTGTTCGAGGTTCCGAAGCAGAATTGAAGCTGTGATCGATGCTAATGGTGGTTATTTTGAGTAAATCTTGTTGATAGTATTGTAATTAACTCTGCCTGTAATGTTTTTTTGTCAATTCATTAAATTTAATAGATACAAAGAAGATTTTCGTTTTCCTTACGAAACTGTCAAATTTATCCCGAACACCCTGTATATATATATATATATATATATATATATATATATATATATCAAATTAAAAATATATCCGGCAAGGAATTTTATTCCCCAGTGGGAGTAGGTGTTTCATTTTGGACAGGGATAATCAAACTCCACGTAGCTCAAGACTATTCCTAATATTATTCAGCCCAGAATTAACAGACGCAGACCAGTGTCGCCATCTCGTGATTCATAATCCTAACGCACTGAAACATTGTCCAAAATGGAGAGTAACTAACTTTGGAGCCTGTCAAAGTAAGGGTTAGACAAAGTTTTTCTAGTTGGCCACTAAAAGCGAAAGCGAACTTAAAACAGTGGCGGCCTAGCAATGCACTAGAAAAGGGAACGCCATTTCCACTGGGCTACATTTTATTTCGTAAGAGAAATTATAAAACTGTATCAGTTAGGTTACATAGGATTTTTCTCCATTTTCTCTGCATGAATATCTTCGTAACATCGATTAGCATTTCTGAACCTTTGTCGAACTTCAATGCTTCGCTCAATGTTAGGACCGGTGTACACAAGAAAATTAAAAGCCCCGTCCTTTTTGTCGATAAAAGTCGAAGTTCATTTAACGAGAATTCTTTTGTAGGCGCTTCATCGATAGTTTAATGCAATTTATTTTCTTTTTTTTTCGCATTTTGTTTAGTTTTTTTTCCTAGTGCTAACGATTTACTTTTGTTACGTTCACATGTTTCGTGGTGTAAAATGAGTAAATATGGCGTATAAAATGATCTCGTATGTAATAAAAAAAATATAGAAAGAGTGACCACGACTTTGCTGCCTCAAATATGAAATAATACCAAACGTGCATCAATACAGTTATTACTGCAATATGTAGCATCACTACGGTACTGATTTAGTAAGCGTCAGAATGTCGGTAATGCAATACAGTGTAGTACCATACTACTGATAATATTTTTAATTGTTAAAAATTATAACTCGTGATATAGCAAAACTACCGCTGTTCAAAACTGAGTCATATAAGGTAAAGTTTATAACCAATGTCGGAACATACAAGCACTTCTAGCGCCATCTCGAGGATTAATGACTGCAAAAAAAACCATAAACTTAATGGGAAAAAAATCCAACAAATAGATCTTTTTTTTTAATTAAGAAAATAGAATTTACTATTATGTTATACATTTGGCATTCCAAGCGCTTATATGTTTGATTACTAATTTAATGTTCCAGATTTATTGAACAAATAATTCAATTCAAGGACTTCTTTTTTGAAACAAGACCAAATAATGGTCTCCTTTCAAGATAACATCAGGACAGATCACATATAGAATACGTAGCAACATTGTTTACGCTTAGTCTTATTAAAGCATCACACCCATTAAAGCAACATCTGATACTTGAGAAACTTCATTACACTTTGCCAGCTTCTCTAATGTGCAACTAACGTCCCGTAAGATGTAAACAATTTTAGAATGGCTGTTTAGGAAATACGCTTGTTTTAGAAATATTATATTTAGTTGAAAATTGATATTAATGAACAGTAATTGAATAAAGGGCACGTCGCCTGATGGTGGATAGGGAAATGCCTCTCTTATATGAGTGGAAGGAGGAAAATGAAATAACTCCCATGGACCAACAGCAGCATCTGATCGATAGTGGACCGCTGCAAACACGTCTCTTCCCCATGTTAATAGGCTGCTGAACGAACCATGAAGGTCAGTTGGTCAGATGAGGATCGATGTGCTGAATGTAAACAGAATTCACGATTAAAATCTAATGCAATATAGAAGTGTAACGTTAAAGTAAAACATGCCGGCTCGGAAGTCACCTAGATAAACAAGATCCGCATATCCAACTGTGCAATCGGAGTTAGATCAACAAGTTAGCTACCGAAACATGTGTGATACAATGAAAATCAGCAAAAGACAAACTCTCTGTAGGAGCATGGAATGTCTCTACTTTATGGGCTCCGGAAAGCTAAGCTAGACAGCTTTCAAAGTGATGGAGCGCTATCAGTGTGATACCCTTGGATTACTATAGAAGGATCACCTGGTCTGGCAATAGTATAAAACATGAGGCAGTAGATTGATTTCTTCTAAATAAAGGAGGAAGGGAAGCATTATCAGGATACAAACTAGTAAATGACATAATAACAATAGCAAGATTTTCAGCAAGACCATTTAACATCACAGCAATTCAAGCCTATTGGCCTACTTCAGAAAGTACTGAAGAAGAAATACAGTTATTCTATAACAATTTTGAAATCACCTTGAGATCAGTACCTAGGAAAGATGTACTAATTACTGGAGGAGATTGGAACGCGAAGATTGGAAAGGACAATGAAGGGTGGGAAATAATAATGGGCAAATATGGACATGGAGAAAGAATACTTGAATTTGCCTTGAAGTATGGCATGGAATTTCTAGCACATATATTCAACAAAAAGACTGCAGGAAGTGGACATGACAACCACGTGATTGAAGAACCAATTACGCACTAGAAATGATGCTCTTAAGCAAGAGCTGGGCCTCATCAGTTCATCAGTGTCTATTTCAAGGAGCAGACATGGAATTGGATCACAGCTTAGTGATTGCCAGTATCAAATTAAATCTGAAGCGACAAGCAAGGTACAGTGTCAGAGTGATATGAAGATACCTGAGTGAGGAAATTACAGGGAACATCCTCTAGGAAAAACTGATATCAATTGTGGAAAAGGAACTAGAGGAGAGAAACAACAAAGTGATGTTTGCAATCAAAAAAGCAGTGTAATAATCAGTCCGAGAGACAGAAAAGTGAAAGAAAAGGTGGATCTCATAGGAGACATTAAAGATAATTCAAGAAAAATGAGCTTGAAAGAATCGAAGCGCGATCTCTGTGGAAAGAGAAAACAGCATAGAACAAAATGCTATAAAATGAGAAAGGCGGTTTGGAGAGACAAGTCAAAATGGGTAGAGGAACAGAGAGAGGATATCACTGATTGCTTTGGGGAATACAATACAAGAAACGTATATGAGATGATAAGAAACATCAACAAAAATGGAGTCCAAAGCAGAGCGCCATAATATGGAAAGCGCCAAATCTTGATGAATACAAAAGAAATAAGATAACATGGACAAGATTCTGCACACTGTTATATAAGACACGGAGAGATATTGAAGTCCAAAAGAAGTTAATTGACGAACTGAAGGAAATATCACCAGCACGTACAGATGGAGAAAGACATATACTGACGGATTAGGTGTAAAGTTAGTAAAACTTCTGAAAAACTATAAAAGCCCTGAGACTGATGAGGTCTTTGGAGAGATGTTGAAACAAGGTAGCGAGGTGATAGTACGCGAACAGTGCCAATTATGTAACATAGAGGAGGGCAAAACACGAAACGAATGGAGAAGATCTAGTGTTATATTGTCCTATTCACAAAAAAAGGAAGCGAAATGCACTTCAAAAATTAATATTCTTATTCTTTTCCCACATCACTTGTAGAAGTGATGTGGGAAAAGAATAAGGAAACTAATGGGGTAAAAATCTGAAGGACAAGGAAGCAGGATATAGAAGAAGCAGAAGTACTGTGCACCAATTACTAATGCGAAGATTAAATGAAGAGAAAACTCTATCTAAAAATAAAAATGTTTACATTTGTTTCGTTGACTTTCAGAAAGCATTTGACAATATAGATCAAAAAGTGGAATTCTCTGTACTCGAATTTTATGGAGTGGAGCATAACGTGTTATGTCTCTTGCAGAACATCAATGATAAGGTAGAGACTTCTGTTAGAAACTGTGAAGAAATGGGAAGATGGTTCTGGACAACAGGAGGCACGAGAATATAACGAGAATTTCAATCCAAGGTGCTAAGATAAAGAATAAAGAACATGGGATTTTCAAATGACATAGTCATTATTGAAGAAGAGGAAGCAGAAAGAACAGTGCTGAAGTTAGGTGAAGAAGAAAAGAGATATGTGCTGATAATGAAACATCGATAAAATAAAGACAATGATATTCGGAAAGAAGAGGATGAAAAAAGCAATTAAAGGTCAACGGACAAGAGTTGAATAATCTGAAGATAGTTTTCGGTATTGACACCACATGATTATTAAACAATAAAAAATAAAAGAATACAAAATCCGACAAGTTACAAGATTTGAAGATTAGGAACTTCGCATACTTAGAGAGCAACATGACGCATGATTAAAACTGTATGAAAGAAATAAAATCCCGGATAACAAATGCTAATTCAAATAAAGATACAGGCAATGGACAAGATATGGAAACGTAAATCAGTCAGACTTCCTATAAAGATGAGACTGTTGGAATCATGCCTATTTACAAGTGTTCTCTATGGTTGTGATCATTGATAATAGTCTAAGACATCGGTTCCCAACAGGTGGTATGCGTATCCCCGGGAAAGGGGGGGTACATGCTGGGCCGTTTAGAGGTACACGAAAAATAATCAGTAATGGCGGAAAAACAACTAAGTAAACTATTTAACACTTTAAGATAGGCACTGAACAAAAGTGTCAGTATTTAAAAACAGCTATTTTAAAAACAAGGGGTACAATTTATAGAAATGGATTTAAAACGGGTACGCAAGTGGAAAAAGGTTGGAAACCACTGGTCTAAGATTATGTCAGACGACTATTGGCGTTCGAAAGAACATGATGTACAAAGATTCTTCGAATTGGATGGGTACAAAAGGTAACAAATGAAGGACTGTATTGCAAAGTAAACTGCAAATAAAACCTAATGCAGAAAATAATTCAAAGGAAACTAATATTTTTGGACATATATGAAAAACGGATAACAGTAGAAAGATCAAAACCTAAACCTTGATGCTTGGTACAGTGGACGATATAAACAGAAGAGGACGCCCAAGGCGAGGGCAGGTAGATGAGAAAGAATGTGGAAAGAGTTTACAGGATTTGAGTCATCTGGCGGTGGACAGAGAGAGGTGGTAAAGGATGGTGAAACAGGAATCGGACACCAATGGGCATTGAACTCATGGGAAATGATGATGATGAATGGAGAGAATAATGTTTAATAAAACGCCATTATGAATGCCTTTTTAAAATATTTGTCCTCCCGAAATGAGTCTTCGGACTCCAAGGAGTCCGAAGACTCATTTCGGGAGGACACCTACTGTACAACTTTCCTTCTCTACTACTACACAGGGATTTTTTTCTGATTGTGCTCACAAATCCATAAAATTCTCTTGAATTATCTGGGAAATATTAAATAGTTCAAACTAAACTGCGTTTTTAAGATAATCCCACACACAAGAACCTGTAAACCTATAGTGCCATTAGCGGACCACTTAAACATACTAAAAGTCTTGTTTGCAGAGACCCAAAATGATCTCTGTTCACACTTTGGTTGTTATTAAACTGGTTGTTATGATACTCTAATAGAAATCATCCTATCAACAATGTGGCAATCTCAAACATGAATTCCACTATGCGATTCAAACCTCTCTCTCTCTCTCTCTCTCTCTCTCTCTCTCTCTCTCTCTCTCTGTCGGTTGGAGAATTGAGAGTACGCTGGGCCAAATATGACGGACACAGTAAAACTGCTACTTACAAACACTTAAAATATTCTGTTAACTCATATCTATATTTCCGACTGACTGTGGAAATAAATTTGCTCTCAGAGGGATTTTTTTTTCAAGAAACGCCAATTAATTAGGAAACTTTACAATATAGTTGCATAATCTTAAAATTGCATTATCTTTAATGCAAAAGCTTATTTTGTTGCTACTAATAATCCAACTAATAAGAAAATAAATATAAATAAATGCTCTTAATAAATAAATAAAAATAAATAAATAAAAAGTCTTTGTTCCGATGAAACAGCTCTTCCTACTCTGTTGAGTAGGAAGAGTTGTTTCATCCCTAATCTTTAGAAAGCAAACGAATAGCCATTCTCCACCCTTCAGCGTTTGGTAAAAAAAAAAAAAAAACTTAGCTCAAGGCTACCAGACATCAAGGAATCAAGAGAATGAGCACAGCAAACAACTACAGCCATTTGTGGTCGGAAATCATGTTATTATTATTATTATTATTATTATTATTATTATTATTATTATTATTATTATTATTATTATTATTATTATTATTATTATTCGTTACACCTCCAAGGAGTCCGAAGACTCATTTCGGGAGGACACCTACTGTACAACTTTCCTTCTCTACTACTACACAGAACCTCTACTAACAATCACCTACATCAATGCCATCTACTGCCCACAACTAGTATTTCTTGTCTGTAAATTGGGTGTCTTCTGAACGGCCGATTTGTCTGTATGCGGGATGAAAAACCCGAGTTTCCTAGAGAAAAAACACTGCTACCCCCGTATGAGATCAGCTAACTCACCTTCAATTGAAAAAGTCCATATAAAGATTCCTCCCGTCCTAATATTAACCTTGAAATAGTATGAATTCTGCGTTCATATTATTATGAATTCCCCGTTAAAAACGTGCTTTTCCGGGAGGGTGAAAACATACATGCTCATGCTTAATGGTCTTTCTTTGAGTGGCCAGACCTACGAAAGAAAACACCATTTCCCCAGGGATTATTTTCTTATTAAGCAAACAATTGTAAAGATTATTATTTTTATTTTTTATGTAACTCTCAGCAATAAATTGTTTTTGTAAACTTATGGTACATAGTATTGCATTGAGCGTGTGTTAAGGATTTTTCTGTTTTTTTTCTATTTTTATTTGCTTTTGTCCTAGTCCGGAAACCCAGCTCGAGAGACCAAACATGGAACTTTAGCAAGCCATTTCAGGCCTCCAATAAACGAGCAACAGTCTCATACTGGGCAATGAAATTCATCTTCGATCTAAAATGCATACATTATAGACATAAACATCGTTACCATTTAGGTTTGTATAGTTATTTTTGCACATATTCTGAATAATCTCAAGAAAGAGTGTTTGTGTGTGTGTGGGGGGGGGGGGATTTGTCATAGGACTGCATATTTTATTTGGAAACTGCAAAGAGTTTTCTGTTTTTAATTTTAAAAATACAAAATAAATAAACCTCAAACATCGCGTGAAGTTTAGTCCCAAACCTGTTTCTTTTACTATTTCAAGAAATAAAAGAAATAAGTAGCAAGATGTACACGTCTGCATGTCTTGCTGTGTCAAACGATTGTCGATATCAAATCTCAATAATAAATCATAAATACCAACCACTGAATTAGAAACTTTTATTTAATACCATATTTTAATACCCGCACCATGGCTCCACCTCCAGAACTTGAGTTGTGTTTATAAAGCAAGCTGAGTTCACTTCTTCATGGGCTTACTGCTAAACTCTATACCTAACATCGGTACAAAACAAGATTCATTGTACAAAACAAGATCCAGGCTCCCGTTGTCCAGTCATGATATTCCTGGCACCACTGTAGACGAACTTTACAGTTTTTCGCATAAATCAGTGATTTCCGTATAGACATTTGACTGTCAGCAAATCCTCTTCAATCCCGCGCATATTTCAGGTCTGGAACAATATTCATTAAATTCTTCGGCTAATTGCCACACACACACACACACACACACACACACACACACACACACACACACACACACACACACACACACACACACACACACACACACACGGGGAGTTCTGTTTGTTACACACTTTCTCAGAGGAAAGCGATGTCGTTTTTGTCAGATTATCTTATGCTTCTTGGACGGAAAAGTAGGTTATTTATCCACTGATTAAACACCCGGAATATCTTACCTTTTGGGAAACTAGTCAGCTCTGCTGTTGTTAAATTCGTTATTCTATCCAGACAGACACCAGAATAAGTTCTTTATCGAAATCCGAAACATCCTTTGTTTTTCCGATGGTGATCAACATCGGAAAAACGGTTCCTGACTAGCAGCTTTCTTAAATAGTTGCCAGGAACACGTGATGACGCACGTGACCATGTATTTTGCCTATACGTTGCGTAAAGGACGTTTACATACATCTGGATGAAGGTTTCTAATTCATTGGTCGCTTTGTGCAAGAGTGAAATGCCGTCAAAATAGAGAGCAAGCATAGCTTGTTCGAACGTTGTTAATTTACATCTTAAGGGTATTATGTTTCTGTAGATATTTCTGTATTTTGCGATTTTTTTTGTAATATTTTATAGCCTTGTTTTATTCAACATCATGAATCTTCTCCACTTTTATGTTTATAATGTTTTTTTCTGATCAGAATCTTTTGATAATGTTGTGGCATACCTACTATTGATTTCTCTACTTTGTTTTTATTTCCAGTAATTCTTTCATAGTCCTGATAAGCAAATTTTTCAAAGTTATAGCGTGGGTAAAATTCGTTAGTCAGCCCACCTTTCCCGGGGAAGTTTCTTGTTGGTTGTGCTACTGGGTGCCTGCCATCTCAGTTTTTTATAGAGGCGTCCATTTCTCCAGCCTCCCTCTGGATTAGCTTGGTTAAATTAAACTTCACAGCAATTTGTTACATTTTCTACTACATTTTGTTCCACTTCTTACAAACAGTTCTACTTACGTATTAAATTCGGCTTTTTCAATGACCTTTTGGTTTAATTTCCGTAAAGGAAAGTATCTGTTATACAAATCTTTCATCTCCGTAATGTGGAAGATGTTTGGCGATTCTCCATGTTCGGAGTTTACTTAAGACTGGTATATGTTTAGCACTGTTTATAGTTATACTTCGATAGTTTTAGTTTAAAAGGTATATTCTATCAATTCTAGATACACTACCTCTTGTGAAGAGTAGGTAAATTCTTTTTCTTTTGACTTCTTGAACTTCATCCTTGTTTTATATAAAGTTGTTCATGCTAACTGGGGTGTTTTCTTTTCAAGAGATGATTCATTTGTTCTCATAACGTTTCTTTTTTTCTGTATGTTTTTATTACATTCAATATCCACCAATACAGTCAGTATCAACTAATATTACATTCATTAGTGTCAGCAGTCATCGATTCACCACTATTATATTCATGTACAAATTCGTACATTAAGAATGTAATGGACAGTACGATATATTTCACCATTACCTTTGTTTAATGGAAAAAATCATTTTAAATGAGATAGAATATTTAATGAATCAGATGAGTATTACTCATTTTACTTAAGGAAAAACGGATAGTTTGCTCTAGTTACAAATGGCCTTTTAATTGTACCATTTCTAAATTATTTTAATATTTTATTTTATTCATTCCGTATTTTTCAGTGTGGGAGGGAGCATTGATTTCACTCTTTTTACACAACTTTAGTACAAAGTGCACTTCCAAATTACACTACTTTTAGGGATTTTCTGCTGAATTTTCATTTATCATAAAACATACCCACACAGAATACCAGAACAACGTCAGACACATTGGATATTGAAATGGAAAACAGCTTCGATTTCTAGCAGTTTCAGTTGTTCTGCTAATGGCTGTTTACATATGGATCATGGTACAAGGTCGCAACATTCGAACAGATAGAGGTCGTAAGTAGTATGGGAGGCGGTTTGAACAAGATCAAGATCAAGATAAGGATTCGTGACGTCGTTGTGTGATAAGATCATTGACGTCGTTTTGATGGAGGCGTGACGCCTCCATCAAATTTCAGAGAATCGGATGTGTGAAACTTATGAGGAAAGAAACCCTTACGAACTTCTGAGAGATCGAACATGGCTGGTAGTTTCCTCAGACCCACACTGATGTAGGAAAAACTATTAAGAAATATGATGTTTAAAGAGTCATAATAGATAGCAAGTATCTTCGTTCCATCAAACACAACATGGGGTTGGAAATGTTTTGAAAAAAGATATTCCAAAATAAAATACCCGTGAAAACAACGAACATTGTGTGCTATCACACGAATATTTTCATATTTTGGTTTGACAGTCCTAAGGATCTTACAATCTTGATCCCTTTTCATGATATTCTTGACAGAAAACAACTCGTCTAGGAACTGACCCACACAGTTTTCACACCAGAATTCGCATTCGTGACTACCAAACATAAAACAGGAAAATGAAGATGATTTTTAGCAATAGTTTCTGTGACAAAAAAAAATCATAGAAACCTGCTTATTTGAGACCTCTGATTTTTGCACAAAACACATCTGCTTTGAGTGTTCTAATTTGCAGTTAGAACACTCAAAGTGTAGCAGTAGTTTTCAGGTGGACAGTCGTGGCTTTTATCTGTAGAGAAAGTAGTCAAATACTGTCTGCAACGATGGAATTTTGAACAAATATTATTTTGTATTTGCAAATTCAGACATTTGTTGCGTAGAAAAATCTATTGCATGACTCACACAAAAGACGGTTCTGCACTAGGACTGGCGTTTGTGCAGGAGTGGATGCAAATATTTTTATATCTATGCATTTTCAATTCAATTGGTTTTTTTAATGATTTTATGCAACTGGGGCAATAATAGTTATTCCCTAACAGAGATGGTACATTACGCACTAAATCATAATGAGAGTTGCGGTATAAAAGACAGATCTGTTTACTTGCATTTGGACCACAAAACACCACAGAAATCAGCATCTACCGAAAAAATTACGATTTGGTATTCCGAAGTCAAATGTTTTTGAAAGAGACTTGTTTCTGGAATGCTGCAAGAAGTGAGCGGAACCCCTGCAATTTTGTGGAGAGTTAAAGCCCTCTTTGTTTGTATCTTTTTACAATCTAACCACACTTATCTGTATGTTTGGCATCAGTGTGTGCAGAAACACCCAGAACAAGTGCTCAGGCCATGCAAAGATTGTCTTTGTTGGTAATTTCGACAATAGCTTTTTCATTTTCACAAATTCATCCAGGCTAAGCAGCGTTCTTCATTTTACATTAGTACTTCCACCACCATTGTTACAGATGTTAATCAGTACGACATCGATAACAAGATCATTTGCCAAAAGAAACTCACGTTACGATTGGCTGACAGCATAAAAAGCATCAACTATCCTTTGGATAGTTAGTTCAGAAAGCAACATGAAGGGTAAGTTAATGTTGCTTTCTAAACTGGATGCACTAACGCCCAACCGAATGTGAGAAAAAGTTCCTAAAGTGGATAAATGCTGAATGATCTCATTAAGCATCTCTCGAAACATTTCGAAAAACTCTGGTGGGAGGAGTTCAAGCTCACGAAATCTAATTTGGTAGTTCATTTGTTGAGTTTGATATTTGATAAAGAACCATGACCGGCCCATCGAAGCAGTATAAAAATCCCTGTAGAATGAAGGCTCAATAGTAGAAGTAGGGACTTTAGTTTCACATCCAGAAACTGAATGTAAATTATATAAATTTTCTGGGGATCACGACTTCCTCCAGCCACACCAGCGATTGTTACATGAGGATTAACACCATGTCCTGTGCATCGTTCATTTTCTCCAGCATTTTCTCCTGTCAAATCAACCTCTAAAAAATGGTATGATGATTAAAAGCATTCCCATGGCCATCAACAAAACGAATAACGGATGATCGCTATTAAAAAAAAAATTACTTTGTAGATTTCAGAAATATCGTTTAGAAATAAAAAATCATAATCATCATAAGGTGATTATGATAGGATATATATATATATATATATATATATATATATAATGACTAATGGACATTTCACTTAACACAAAAACAGTTTGAAGTATTTTCATGAACATGTTTTTAATTTCCAATGCAAAATCACCTTATAAACTTATATATTAAAAGCTTACACATTAAAAAATTACTTTCCAGATTTCAAATAAATGTTACTCATCATAAAGTGTTTTTGCAATTTTGACACTATGCAATGCTTTCACCAACACAATTTTACTAAACATCAGCCTTCAAAATCAGACATTAAAAAAAATTACTTTCCCGATTTCAGATAAATGTTACTCATCATAATGTGTTTTTGTAATTTCGACACTACGCGATACTTTCACTAACACAATTTTACTAAATAACAACCCTCAATATCTTTTCCCAATCACTAACAACCAAATAAAATAAATAAATATTCACTTAACACAAAAACAGTTTGAAGTATTTTCATGAATATATTTCTAATTCCATTGCAAAACCACCTTATAACCTAATATTAAAACTTAGACATTAAATAAGACTTATATTTTGTCCAGAATATAAGTCATGAAAAACACACGACATTCACTACCGCTGGAAAACAAACATAGCATGATCCCACATGGGCTGAAATTTAAAGGAAGAAGTACTCAACTATCTCAGATTACAGTATTTACAGAAATTTTGTTCTTTCTGGTTTATGTGTTTGTCGTGGTGTGGATATAAAATTCAACTATTTGGAATATTTTTTGGAATATTCGCATTTAGAAGAGCCATTCTGGAAAGATTTTAAGTAATTTAAATTATCATTAGAATTTCTAGAATACAAACAAAAGGTTTTGTAATCCATTTAACTGTTCTGTTTATTTGAATTTATTTTTTAAATGCCGTAGGTATACCAGGATATAATTAAATTATTCAGGAAAGCTCGAAACACCGCCGCCACTTGACTCTACTCTACTCTAAGAATTCCCACCCTTTAACAAGAAAGAAATACCCCAAAATGTATTGGAAAATTAGTACACCCATCTATAGACAACCAAACACAAAACATGACAAAATGACAAATGTGTGTCACTCTGGGAACATTCAATGATATCTTATCTCAAAAACATCGCCCACAATTCCACAGGCCAACCAAAACACCATCATATCACAGAGAGACATATGTTCCCCAGAAATTTCCAAACACGTAACATCACGATTCTTATCTCTAAATAAACACCCACAAGGCTTTAAGCGGACCATACACACCACGTGATGTCCCTAACAGACGAGGGCCCCAGCAAAATTCCAAACATTCCAAACTATAATAACACACATCCACGTCACGATTCCTTATCTTATCTTGAACTTGATCTTGTCAGAAGTGTCCCACCAATCGCGACATGATTCCTTATCCACTAATATATCTTCCTTTCCATTCAGTACAATAACGTCAGTTATTTGCAACTAACAAATGGGTGACTTATTTACAACTAACAAATGACGTCACTTATTTACAACTAACAAATTACGGCACTTATCTACATCTCATAACAAAACACACCCACGTCACGATTCCTTATCTTATGTTGATCTTGATCTTGTCAGAAGTGCACCACCATTCACGGCATGAATTCTTATCTCTAATCATCACCCATAATTACATACATGAACAAAGCAAACAATGTGATGTCACACGCACATATGCTCCCCAGAAAAATTCCTAACATTCCAAACTCATTCCGTCACACACAATGAAGTCATCATCTCAACAACCAATCACGTCACGATTCCTTATCTTATCTTGATCTTGATCTTGTCAGAAGTGGCACCCATACTACTGTGGACATCTGAAGGATATCTGAAGATCTATTGTAGCAAACCTATGATTCCAACCGATCACACTTTAGCTCATCATGGTTTAGTTATCATGGTGATTACGGCATTCGTTGGATATCTTGATTTTCATAGTACCCTCCACCACCCATGATCAGTGGTATTCTCATGTATGAAAAAAAAATCTGAGCCAATCACATCCTTGGAAATTTGCAAAATAATGTTCGAGGATATGTTCTCGGTACCGCCAAGCACTTATAGCATTCCTGTTAAAAGCTTGATCGTTATCCATCCAACAACAATAACTCTGTCTCCACTTTAAGTCTCTCCTTCTTTGATATTGGAGCAATGGTAGGGCATTCCTCGTTCTCCACGAATCAAACAACGTTTAGAATCTGTTTGTGGATAAAACGAGACTTATCAAACATATATCTGCAACTCATTCGCCAGGGTTTTAAATCACATGTTCACCAGTTTCGATGAGAGCACCGTGATAATTTGTAGTTAATGGGATATACACCATTGGTTTCATTGCATAGAGCGCACTTAAATTGAACTTTCTTAACACAGTCCCGTTAGAAATGTTTTCGCCTGTGGCTGCAACAACCTCAAGAGATAGTTGCTGAATAGGGCATCGTAGGTAACCGCTTCCATAGAGGTAGATAGCAATATATTTTGGTAGAGCTCGGCTTTCCATGGGCAGGTCATCTTGTAAATAGTTCCTGTTTTCAGAAACTGATTCCAAAGGAAACCTCGTGACATATTTGGGTAACATGCAGAAATGAATGACCGAGTTTTATTTTCGTTTTTTTTATCACTGGTGTTGCTTATGACAATATAATCGAAAGATTCCGATAGTTACTTCTAGTTTCGAACTGACTTTTTTTTGGAGGTATGCAAGGTATGCATTTATCCTGTTGAATTGAATGACTTATTTCATTTGTATTAGCGATTTTTTTCTGAGTATGTGCAAAAAGTGTCGATCGGAGGCTTTATGTAGATGCGTGAATCTATTATTGATTTTAAGAATAGTTCTTCTCTTAGTTCAAGATGAGTATTTGTTAAAAATATATTTCCTGCTATTCAACTTTTTCCAACATCCCAATCCTCTCATTGTACAAGTGAAATGAAGAGTCATCAGGTGAAGAAAATAAAACAACTATGAATTGATTTGAGCCATTTGATGTTCCAATAATAATTATTTTTTCGAAGCACGTGCCATACACATGTGTTTGGTTGCTTTGATTTGCTAGTCAAAAACCACCTTTAATATTTTTGTGTGCAAATGACTAAACATGGCCATTGTTTATTTAGCACCCAGTGGTATCTGCAACAAAAATCACGCCATGCTCAAGAAATCTAAGGTGTTATCCATTTTCTACAGGTTTAACAGGATAACATTTATGCGACTACTTATAAGCCAATAAAAAGGTGCAATTATAAATACATTATGGTACTTATTTATTCACATGCTGTTACTTTTATCTTTCTTTCACATAACCTCTGCAACTGCAACATACTGTAAGCATTAATGAACAAACAGAGAGTTGACTCATCACCAGAAACGAAAATTGAAGCTATTCATACAACCTGCTTTTATGTTAATAATTTTGTATCCATGCTGTCGATTCTACTGTGTAAGACAAAAAGTGCCGAATAAGTCAAGCAAGTTATTAGTTATCTTTTGTTGGTTCGGAATAATACTTTCACATAAAAATATTGAAACATGGCTACACTTTCTCTACGAAAAGACTCCTCCATCTTTTTACGTCTGATTCGCGGGCAATCTGCTATTTCTTATCGAAACTTTTATCAATATTACTCTGAACAAAAATCCCTAACTCCTGAATAAAACATATCCAAGAAAGTAAGACATTGTCCTAATGCACAGCAAAATCTGTTATGACATGGTCTGAAGACAACAAAGTATCTCTAATGAACTGCAGAATGTAACTCTTGTTACATTTATCATAGGCCAAATGCTATATACAGGATAAAGATGAGTTTATCCTTTATTTGAAAGATGAGCCTTTTAACTTTGGTGATATTTGTCAGGTATCCCGGTAGTTTCGCAGCATTTTGATTTCTCAATTCCTGTATTTTCTCACCGGTTTGTTTGTTTGATAAGAAGAAAAAACCGAATTGGGTGAAAAGGAATTATTCATCTTAATAGCCCTGGTGTGCTTGCGAAATGCATACACCTTTGAGCCATTCGAAAAGATGTAAAGAGGGTGCAGTGGGCCAAATTCTTAGCTTTCTAATATTTGTAAACCGCTAAGGCGGGCCGGGAGAGCAAATGTTTTGAACTCACTCAGCACCTAGCGTCTGTGGTTGGTTATTGTGTCAACCAATCCAATTGAACATCGTCACTTGTCATGAGTTGAGCGCTTTTCGTATCCGATGTATATTACAAACACATTTTACGCATGTTTTCTGGAACTGAAAATTTGAAAGTGGATGTTAGGAGAAAAATGCTAATTGTTTTTTCTTTTGCTTCTGCAGTGTAGCATCTGTTGACATTGCAAACTATTTAACGGTATATAAAGACATTTTTATTCTAATCTTAGGAAACAACAGACAGTAAAATATATCTATTCCTGAATAAAAATGAATATTCTGCGTATTATAAGACGTTGTTGATCTACAACAAAATACCAGCATATGTGAGATTGATAAAGCAGAAGAACCGCTGATACTGAAAAAAAAATTTAAAAATATAATGAATTTAAGATTCCCAAAAGTGTGGATAATTCTGATAATGATCGTATGTTATGTATACTGAGTCTCAGTAAATAAAATTCTTGGAAAACGGAGAAAAATATACAGAAACACCAGCGAAATACACTAAACAGGTGCAACAAATTTTACGAGATGATTTGCTGCTCCATTAAACCATATTTATTCCTGAAATACTCTCTCTCTCTCTCTCTCTCTCTCTTCATAAGCTTTTTTTTAAATTATGCCATCATAAATTCACTTATTCAGGTTTAGACTTTATAGGATCGTGCAATTTGCTCTATGCAGCAACTTATAGGACCCACATTATCACAAATAACAATTATTAATTATTCTTTACCATTAATGAAAGTGTTTCTACTCACACCTATTCTATCCTATTCTCGCATGTCCTTTAAATGATGGTTCACATATTCTCATCTTTGAGTATTTCAAATATACCAAACAAATATAGCATTCTCCTTCATTGTTGTTTTCTAATGAATCCTAAAACAGATTGTTGCCCCAATCTACGCAGAAGTATTCAAAGTTATCCTGCAATTAATTGCATTGGACCAATTATGATGAGCGCTGATGCACTATGCCCCCTCAAAACTTTCATACTTCGATAAAATGCAATCATCCGGTCATGGGCGTCTGCGGGGGAGACGGTGAGCTCCCCCCTGTATCGATTAAAAAAATTCCACAAATTATAATTGTAAAATTGACTGAGATATGTAATCTTACACCCTCGAACCTGTAAATGCTATGTCTGTCTTAAAATTTTATTATGAATTGGCTTTTTTCGCCTACTGTGGGGTACCAATAGAACACGTGTTTTATTGCAGCAAAAAACACGTGTTCCTGTTTTTAGTTCATCTTTTTCTGATTTGTAAACAGTGTCCGGTTAGTTTATCTTCTGTGTCTAGTGAGTTACTGAGTGATTTTAAAAGGTAAGTGTATATAATTTAATAATATTTTACTTGTTAGTTTTTTTTTGCTTTTAAACTGAAATAATTTAATTTAGGATTAATTAATTAATAGGAAAAATTAAGTCAATTTTTTTATATATGAAATTGTGCTAAAAATTATTAATTCTGAATACCTTCCCCCCCACCCAATAATTAAAGATCATTAAAATCGATACAAAATAAAATAAATGTATTTATAGTTTACATCGACAAATAATTACATCAAAAAAACTACAAGACGTTTATTGATGTATTTATTTAATTAAATCAATAATTATTTGTCTCCAAGATACCCCATCCCCCGGAACATTTTTCTGCTGACGCAAGCCCGTGCATATAATCAAATGGACGTGAAATTTGTAGCACGTGGTGCATAACTCACATGACAGTACACTCCACCGTAATGAGCACGCGACGCCACTGATATATATATATATATATATATATATATATATATAACGACTACTACAGGTCTAAAGAACATTTTGAAGAAAATATCTAAAGGTACAGGTAGTGAATCGTACACTTGGATATTCTTAACAAAACCAAATATTGCAGTCAAAATTGTCGTAAATATTACAGTCATTGAATATTAGGGATACTTAGAGGTGCACTTCTTCCATCAAAATACAGAAAGAAAGAATTAATTCATAAATCAAGTGGAACGATTCAAAAACTTCCCTTATTACGTAAAATACTCTTTAAAAAGTAATTAGTAATGCAGTTTCGTCACTTGTTCGAAACATCGGTAAGGAAGTTGAAAGCATCCCACCTGTTGAACAAAAAAAAAAGAACTGCACATGTACTACGAAATCATCGTGTGATATCCTACACGTTTTTTCCATGCAACTTTAGATCACCTGACATAATTTTCATCGTGTGTTGCTTTTATCCAGAGTACGTGCATTAAAACATTCATCTTCCACGGCAATTATAATAAAATATAATTGCAGTGGAAACCTTAACTGCCGAATGGATTGCTTCTCTGTCGGTTTCAATGACCCTTACCTGTCAATAAAAGATGTTTTTCTTTTCGTTCTTGTAATATCATCATAATAGAATATAAAAAATGAAATAACAATAAGATACAGTCGCCAGATTTCTTATCGCCTTTTAAACCACATGATATAAAAGGACTTCTTTTAGGGCTTTTTCTTTCAATAGATTATTGAAACAATCGATCTCTGCCGTAAGACAGTAGATTGTTTTCTACTGTTTTTATAAAGTTTGTTCAGAGGCACAACTCACACGATCTCTGATCAAACTACAAGTGTTAGTTTTTACGGTAACAAAATCGCGACAGTTGTACGATTCAGGAGAAAGAAAGAAAGAGAGAGAGATTTGGGGGAGGGGGGTTAATGCTTTCTTTAGTTGAAGTGATTTTATTGCTTCTTTAGTTGAAGGTATAGAATTTCTTTGTTAACAAGTGTGAAAATATATACGGGCTATTACAACGATTTCGACCAATGCTTGGATACATCATATTCTACGTTTAAAGATAAAAAAAAAAAACGTGCGAAACATTTCTAAAAAAATGTTTGTAATTTTTGTATATTTTATATCATACAAAAACAGTTCATATGTTTTTTTTTTTAATTCTAACAACACTTTATAAGTATTCTTTTTAAAAGAGTCAGAATTTGATAATTAGAAATTCAATAGTTATTTTCGTATTTTCTAACCTATATATATATATATATGTGTTAATATTAAAACCTTTTTTTACTTAAATCTCGGTTCTATTCATTAAATTCTTTAATATATATAGAGTCATTTAATTTTATTTTTATATGCATTATATATATATATATATATATATATATTATATTAATAATTAAATCTGCAAGTTCATTCTGGTTTTATTCTTACTATCTTCCGTCACTGCATTAAAAATTACGTCTAATTCTTCTTTTCGCTCGAAGCATAGAGCTTAAATTTTGGAGTCGGTTTGTCAGGAAATGCGTCAAGATCGTTTTAATGTACTTCAGGTGAGATGAAATATGTCTTCCGTTTCTATTTTAATTGTATAACTGTATACTTATGATATACAGGTATACAATAAGTTTTAATTATATACCTGTATATATGTATTTGCTGTTTATTCCATGCATTCATATTTAATAGATATAATAATTAATTTTTTAACTCACATAATGAAAAAAAGTGCATTTATATATCTCACATAGGATAGTGAAATTTATCTCCCTACAATAATAGAATGATTCAACGATTGTCGATATGCTAAATTCTGACTGGAGAGAGAGAGTCGAGTTTTGGCTGTCATTGTGATCGGACGTATTCCTTTAGACTCTGCCTAGTTGATTTTTATATAAGGTTTTTCGGGAAGCTCGCATTGCACTGGAACTAACACAGTTCGTGACCTACTATCTCCCCTCTGTATGAAATATTCAGAGGGCTAATGGCCGGCAGGCCCCACCCACAATGAGGACCAGTGGTGGTTGAATGGTTTTTTAGGGAGGTACGTTGCTGCACTGTGTCCAAGTAAGCCCCTGAAACTCCTTTTTCCTCGTTTTTAGGATAGTCATCTATAAAAGTCTAACTTTTTTGCTGGTAGACGCTTATTCTAAGCTGTCTACGGGATTTGCTAGTATACTCTCAGTCTACAGGATTACCAGGGAAACTGCTAGTTTCTCTCATGCCAAACTATGGGCTCTCCATACGACGAGCTTGATTCCAAACAGCTATTGGCTACGTTTAAGCACATATGAAGCCTACTACAAAGGAAATGACCAGGAAAGGTGGCAATACACCAAATAGAAGAGGTCGAAACAGAGGATTGTCAATACCCTGACCCTCTCCCCAGCACTTCTCAAGATAACACCAGAGAGATTACGTCACCGGTTAACGACCAGACCCTAGTGGACTCAGATAACTCTACAGACTATCAGGTTGTCAGCAGAAAAAAGCGTAAGAAGGGTTCGCCAGCAGCAGAGTCTGAAATAGTACGTCTACACTTGGAAAAAACAACTCCAATGGACTTAACAGCACAACCTGGTGAAAGAATAGGGACTGACTCCAGGGCACAA
The DNA here is from genome assembly GCF_054136105.1 of Typopeltis vanoorti. Classification (NCBI taxonomy): domain Eukaryota; kingdom Metazoa; phylum Arthropoda; class Arachnida; order Uropygi; family Thelyphonidae; genus Typopeltis; species Typopeltis vanoorti. The sequence goes on along the minus strand of NC_143571.1, from coordinate 52,044,188 downwards.
CCCAAAGAGAGGATTCCACATGTAATCTTAAGAACAAAAGAAAAATGGTCTTCAATAACAGCAACGATGAAGAACACAAACATCAAATTTACATCAGCCAAGAGTACAGAAGAAGGAATCCGGATTCAACCAGAAGGAATTTCGGACTACCGCCAGATCACCAGACGTATGGATGAACTAAAAGTCCCATATCACACATTTCAGCTCAAAAGCGAAAAAAACTTAAAAGTAGTAATTAGAGAGCTGGCTTAGACTATACCAGCAGAAGAAATAGCTACTGAGCCTCAGATCACAAGGCCTAGAGCCAATTAAAATATCACTCATGTACCGAGCGGACAAGCGCCCTATGCCTCTGGTCTTGGTCGAAATCAATAAAGAACATAGAGAAATTTACGACCTTAAAATAGTATGCAGTTTAGTCATCAAGACTGATTCTCCCAGAAGAAAGGCTTCAGCTGGTCAATGCCATCGCTGTCAAAAGTATGGGCATGCACAAAAACTATGCAAAGCGGAATACAAGTGTCAAGTGCGATAAAAACCATCCTTCACACACTTGCGTCAAACCACGAACCATACCTGCTAAGTATGCGAACTGTGGCGGTCCACACCCAGCAAATTAGAAGGGATGCTCACTCCACCCATTCAACCTGCAGAAGACTAGAGAGGCACTACCTCTGCCCAATCAGAAGCGAATTACACCAGAAATCAAAACGCGGGTCGTTACTCCTGAAAAGTCATATGCATCTGCGGTCTCTACTAATAGCAAACCAGCATCTTGCAACCAAACCACCGCAGCAACCCTAGCTGCTACATTAAGAGAGATGTCAACAGCCTTTAGCAAAACAAATCCCAATCCGGCTGACACCAACAAATTCCTCAAAAACAAACAAGTCATCTTCTCTATGATTAATGGATAACACGGTCACCTACACTAACTCATTACAGATTGCTTATTGGAATGCTAACGGGCTAAACAACAACCTCCTAGAACTAAAAGAATTTGCTGAAAGATATAAGATAGACATCCTTTTAGTCAACGAGACGCATCTTCGGCCTTGCGACAACCCCAAAATAAGGTACTACACACTGCTAAGATCAGATAGACTCAACGCCACAGGGGGGGAACTGCTATATTTGTTTAAAAAAACATTAGATACAGTGAGATCAAGAAATCAGCAACCACAAATCTGGAAGAAACTGGAACTGAAATACATACAAAAAACACAGGCAGTCTAAAACTATATTCAGTCTACAACCCTCCAGGCAAATCACTTCTAGCCTCAGACCTCTTCCAGCTCCTTGACACAAACGAAGCAACAATAGTGGCGGGAGATCTAACCGCAAAACAGCCTGCGTGGAACAACAGAAACACCAATAATAATGGAAAGAGCCTACACAAATATGCTATGACAAGAAACATCACCATAGCAGGTACTGTTGAACCAACACACTACGGACCACTGGGCGAACCTGACGTGCTGGATATTGCCATTTTCAGGAACACCTCACATCAATTCCAGTTGCAGGTTATTAATGATCTTAGCTCCGACCACAATCCAGTTCTGCTTAGCCTAGGTGGAGAAGCAGAAACCATCCCCGAGCAATCCTACATAAATCTCAAGAAGCTCAACTCAACTCTCAGCAACATCACAGGCCCTGTCCCAACTATCTCCTCACCCAAAGAAGAAGACATAGCCATCAATAAATTGGAAAGCACAATCCAAACTGGCCTTGCAACAGCCTCCACCGTTACCGTTCCAGCCCAAACTAACCTGCTCCCAGAAGAGATTCTAAAGCTTATCCGCAGCAAAAACAGAAGTAGACGTCTGTACCATACAACACTATCACCTCAGGATAAACAAGTGCTTAACAGAGCAACAAACCTAGTCCGATATGCAATTAAAGACTATAAGAATCAGCAATGGGAGAGGAAACTAAGCTCCTTAAAAACTGAAGATAACTCACTATGGAAAATGACTAAAGCCCTCCGCAGCGGTTACCCCAACATAAAACCAATACACGGAGAAAAAGGTATAGTCTACCGAGATGATGAAAAAGCAGAAGCTTTTGCAGACTCTCTGAAGCTGCAGTTTCAACCGAACTACACTCATGCGGACTTGCGCTTCATTGAAAAAATCCACAAGCAAGTACGCTATGTACTTCATCGTTCCACCACCCGTGACAACTCAAACTATACCACGCTAAATGAAATATACCAAATCATCAAGAATACCTCAATAACAGAAAAGCACCAGGTCCTGATCAGATTTCAAACAAAATTATAAAAGCACTCCCTCACAAAACAATAATGCATCTAGTGGCTATCATTAATGTGATGCTAAGACTCAACTACTTCCCCACTCGCTGGAAGCAGGCAGATGTAATCCTTATCCACAAACCAGGGAAAGCGCCTCAGTTCCCCAGAATTACAGACATCAGCCTCTTTTGAGACCGGTAAAATAGCAGAAAAAGTAATTCTAAAACGCCTACAAAGTGAAACGGACAATCTAGTTCTAATCCCAAAAGAACAATTTGGTTTTCGAACTGGACATTGCACAACTCAACAAATCCACAGACTTATAGAATACATAACTATCGGATTTAACTGGAGACAGCATACAGGTGCAATCTCCCTAGATGTGGCGAAGGTCTTCGATAAAGTGTGGCACAAAGGCCTCATCCACAAACTAATTACTACAAAATATTCACTAAACCTCATCCAAATCATAGACTCTTACCTAAAAGACCGAAAATTTCAAGTGAAACTTTGTGGGCTCAGATCAACTACAAGAAGTATCACAGCAGGTGTCCCGCAAGGCTCCCTATTATCGCCGTTACTCTTTGACATTTTTATCTCAGATGTGCCAAGCACATCAATCACCATGGCATTTTATGTGGATGACATGGCGATACTAACCAGATCGCTCAGATCATACCTAGCCACACAAAGATTACAAAATGCAGCATAGAATCTTAAAACATGGTTTCGGTTATGCAGAATTGATGATAATGCAGATAAAATCACGGCCATTCTATTTACAAGGAAGAAAGCAGACCATCATGGAGCAATCACGATGTTCAATACTGTTATCCCATGGCAAAAAGAAGTAAACTACCTGGTAATCAAACTAGATAATCATCTCAGCTTCAACTTCCACACCTCTCATGCTTACAACAAAGCAAACTCTGCAATAGCTCAGCTCTACCCTCTACTCCACCGTAGAAGCAAAGTCAGCCCAGAAAACAAATTAAGAATATACAAAGCAATCATCAGACCCATACTAACATATGGTTCGCCAGCGTGGAGCCACACCTCTCCTAGCAACATCAAACGATAACAATTAATCCAAACCAAATGCCTCCGAATGATCTTTGATGCCCCGTGGTTTGTAAGGAACACTATTCTCCATCAAGATGGAAACCTGCAAGACATACCTACATTTCTCCTCCAGATGGCAACCAAGTACTTTGCTCAGGCATCACTCCATCCCAACCTACTCAATCGTGAGTCATCAAATTACGATGAAAAAGATAGATGCAAACATAAACGCCCAAAGGCGGCCCTGATCACAGATTGAAATCTCTCAACACATCCCTAATTAGGGCGAGCCAAGTGCTCAAAAATCTCTTCCATTAAACCGGGAATTATTCATAGAGATGAAGGGATCAAAGTCCACGAGACTGAGATCCATCAAGCCACAGAAGTTATCAGTTATCAGTCGATATGCTAATAAATTTTGGCATTTCGAGTTATTGGAATTGTACGGAAGATGGCAACACGATTTCATGATCCGATATCATTCTACATTCCGGATGTTCTCTCATATTTCAGTTCATATTTGATACGTTTGATTAAACCATAGCTCAGTGATAAAAACTGCAGGTCTGTATTGGTGGCATAAATTCTACTCAGCTCAAAATATTATCTGGAGATCCACAAGGCTTCTTATTGGCTCCGATTTTATTCTCAATGGACACGGCAGATATCCCACAAAACCCTATGGCGAACACCTCAGTTCGATATGCAGATACTCACAAAACAGTACCGTCATCGTCACCAGGAGACTAGCATCCCCAAATTCAGTTATTTATACTAAAATAAATAAAGGACTACGATCCACTAGTCACGCCTTACTCATCTGTACGAAAGTCTCCAAATCAATTGCTCAACCTTACCCTATGAATAACGGACGCAGCAAAATAAATAAACTATTACTTGAGAGAAATTGCACTTAATCTCAGAGCCCCAAAAGCGGGGGGGAGTTAAAGCCCATGCTTTTAACATACCCCCTATATATGAGGGCATGTTAAAATTTGTGAGCTTTAAGCTCACAAACTACTCATAAGAAAATTACTTTCTCCCCAGATAAAAAGGAATATGAAAAACTTACTCTTCTCCCATTTTATCAGTAGTGTTGTTCTTGTTGTTGTTGTGCACTGGGAAGTGAATCTAAATACTATTCAGTCGGATTTCGCTTATAGAAATGGCACTGAGAAAATATTTATTTGTTATTCAGTTTGTGTTATGAGAATGATATTTGTAATTAAAGCCAAAAGTTTTCATGCATATTCTGATTGTATGGAGAGTTGATTGCTGCTATAAAATATCCGATGCGGTTTTTTTATTTTGTATGATGCACAAATACATTTATGGCAGAAAACCTTGATTCATGTATGGAGGGCTGACAATCAGTAGGAACTAGGTGAGCCACATTTTCCATAACACTTGTTAAATCCGCCATGAAGATCAAACATTATTCAGTACTGAATAAGAGCAAGTCGAACATCTGTGCTGCTGACTCCTTCATCTCGTATGTTCGGCATTTCTCCAATCAGGTTTGGAGTTACACTTTATGGTGATACCAATACATTTGCTGTTTTCCGCAATTTCAGACATATTTCATTCGATCATAATATTCCACAATTCACCTGTCCAAGCGATCTGATTCATAGGTAAGTGCTTGACGTTTTAAAGTAACTTAGATTTTGCTGGGGAAAAAAAAGTTCATTGTATAGTGTTGGAAATCTTAAATTTTTTTCAGATTTCGGGTAAACATTAGCAAGGAACGAAGTTCAGACTACTTAGATCGATTAGTAAATCTCACTAGTAAAACCTATCCATAAAATGTTATTTATAGGGTTTACTAGATTACGATAATCACGTAGTAGTACATGTACTAGTCAACTAGGAAACATGTCAACTACTAGTGCGGATAGGAGTTGTAATTGGAAAGCTGGTAAGAGTGATTCAACACCCTTAATACAGAACTCGCAGTTTTCGAATATTACATAAAGACTTTAAGTGCTGTGTATTAACTTTGATCTCAATGCAGTCAGTTGAGAGCCTTCATGCAGAAAATACCTTACATCTGGATTGATTACAAATATTACGTGACGATAATAATGATATACAATTCATTTTGATGCATTTTTCAGAATGTAGCAATTTCTTTCTATCAGCAATTTCCAATTCAAATGAAAGCAAAATGAGAATATGGAAAATCATAAAGCACACTGTAGAGGAAAAATACAAACCAGTATTGCTTTCACTTGAATCGGAATATGACAAAAAGTAATTCAGAGAAATATCTCATTTCACTGTTTTCTTTTCAATAATATCATTTGACACATGCGCCACTAAATTTAAAAATTGCTTTTGGTAATACAGTGGTATCTCGCTAATCCGAACTAATAAAAACCGTGATCGTTCGGATTAGTGAAAAGTTCGGATTAGCGAATTTCCCCAGAAGAGACAATAATAACTGGCGTTTAAGACAAAAATAATAAGATTCTAATGGTACATCAAATTTAATTCTGTAAATAAATGAAGTAACTGATAGAAAAAATGCTACAGTACTGTCATGTAAAACTTAAAAATTAATGCGGTACACAAGTTTATTTTAGTAAAAAAATGCAGTTTTATATGTACCTCTTTTGTTAAGAATTCTGATTTAATAAAATTGCATAGTTCATTACATTACTTAATTTGTGTAAAAAATATCACTTTCTTGTACACATCACAAAAACGTTTCACATAATGACACACGAAAAAATTTTTTTTTATTTCTTTGTAAAAAAAGTCACTGATTTTCTTTTGCTTCTTGGAAGCTAAACTTGTTTCGAATGCTTGTTCTCGGAGCTGCATTAGGAACAAAATTTTGTGGAATGGCGTATCATTCTGCTTTTTCTATACACATATTAAAACTGTCAACTTCTTTATCGTCATCATCGTCTTCTAATTCATTCTGTATCGTCATATTTATAATTTCTGCATCTGGTTTGATTTCAAATTCGGTGATTCATGCCGACAATACAGTACGTACTGTACAGTATAAAAAAGCAAAAACGTGAACAGGCAATAAATCAAAATAGGCCTATAATATAACCTTACAATCGACAGTATGAAAAAAAAAAATACTGTACTGTAATAATAATAAAATAAATAATAATTATTAAATAAAAATACAGTGCATAAAATAATAATTCGTAATAAACATTTCTTTTTTTTCAAACTGCAGTTCGGATTACTGAAGGGTTCTGACTAAAGAGGTTCAGATTAGCGAGATACCACCGTATTTCTAACATAAAATTAATATATCTTCACGAATAAAAATTTTATTGGCGAAAGGAGGAAAGCTTTTTAGGACTTCCGGGTAACAAATGGCAGTGCTGTAGCCAATGAAGTTTTAACTGAGGCTCGGCTATTGCCGTTACCCAGCCATGACTAGAGCTTTTTAGCTCAATAACACTCCATCCACACAGATTATCTTCATTCAGATGACGGGATAAAGAGTCAAGGACTCAGTCCATCGCCCAGTTCTTTTAAGAACTTAAGAACTTATTGGCGAAAATCACTCCTCGTTTAATGTGTGTGTGTGTGTGTGTGTTTAAAAATTCTTATCACAAAAAATATTTCTTCGACTTTCATTCCTTTCATTAAAATACATACACACGTGAATCTAATCTACTACATGTGATTGGTATCTGGAAAGTTCTGATAAACACCTAGAACAAAAATGATATTATCGCAACTGATATAACACAAGAATTATAAGGTGATGTTTTTTTGCAACTGGTTCTTACTAGGGTAGCTGGAAATTTCTGATAAACACCTAGAAGAAAAACAAAGAGGAAATTATTACAATTTGATTGAACATGTGGGTTATAAGGTTTTAAGATGTTATTTCTTGTGGTTATATCAAGTTGGTGTAATATAATTTTTCTTCTAGGCGTTTATCAGAAATTTCCAGCTACCCTAGTATGACCCAGTTGCAAAATAATCGCATTATAATTCTGCAAGAATAATGAATTAAAATATTGCGACAACTGTTCACCTTTGGCAGCTTAAGTAACACTATAAAGTATGCAGACTATTTTCGATTGACATAGGATCAGAGAATACTAGGATGTTATATTATCTATGTATCTCTCCCTTCCATTTGCTTCAGACGGGTTGGGTCTCCTCCTAATGAGGAGTCACGGTGAAATAATGCAGCCAGCACGCCACTCCTCTGCTGCATCCCTATTGGAGGTATTCATGACTGTAGTCGGTGTGTGTTCACGGGTCCGATTTGTCTGCTTTCGGGATGGAAAAGCCCCAGCTAAACTGGTACAGAAACCCCGCTTCCCACCCACAAGACCGGCTAACTCGGTATGAAGATCCTTGAGCTTTTCATGTCTCCATTGGGAATCGAACCTAGGACACTCCTTCCCCAGGCATATGGTTACGAAGCGCAAACCCAATAGGCTAACCGCGCGGACTATTGTTATTCTAGCATTCGCGCTAGAATAACAGGACATGTTTTTGCGGAAATGCTAGAGAATTTCCGCAAAAACACTCCGAAGTATATTCTATTACAATATTAGTAATAAAATAATGATAATGGTTTAAGAGGATGCTGTATCTGAAATAAGATCCACTTATTTGGCCAGTTACCCTTTTTTGCGTGAGAAAAATCCAGATTTCACGGAATGAAAAAGCAAAGTCCTCGATATATGGGTGAACTACAGAAGCTTGCTGATTTGTATAAAGATTTATCTTGTCGTCATCCAATACCTTTATATAAATTAAAACTTTAATTGCCTCAATTAACTCTTTTTCTAGCGCAAGTGTCTGGCTATTTATAAACATATAATGTAATATAACACCAGAAATCCTCGGTTGTTCCACATTCGTCTCTATTAGTTCAGTCGGCATGAATTATCTTCGGTTAGAAAGATCTGGGTTCTGTTCTCTATCTGTCCTGTAGGTCTATAAGAATCGAACAGTAGCTGATCTGCTCGTAATTCAGAAAAATAATTACGACCTCCGTATCTCATTGCACGTACTTCCCACAATTTCCTTCTAATGGAAAGACGAATTGAGTTCTAATCCTCTCCAGATTAAAAAAATAACTACATAAGGGATTCCATTTCGTTCTGCATGATGTGATCTCATAATGCATAAATCAGATCTCATTTGGTAGCAAAGTTTTTATTCATGGAAACTTCGAGTTTTGTTTAATCCCAAAAGACTAAGAAAACATGTAGACACACCGAATCAGAACATAATTATACTGACGACATGCTTAATACGGAGTCAAATCACTTTTCGGTGATCAGTAATTGAGACTGGTACTAAATTTAAGAATATGATTACTTAATGGGTCATGGACTAGTGTAGGGTGGAGATGAAGTAAGAAAGCTGGTAAGAGTGACAGAACACACTTAATAGCAGAATTCGAAAAGTATATAAAGACAATCAGTGCTGAGTTTTATCTTTGAGCTCAATAAGATGAGAACTTTCTTGCAGAAAATCGCTTATATCTGGATTGTTTACTAATATTACTTACCAATAATAATAAAATGTAATTATTTTGATGTATTGTTTGGAATTATTAACCAGAAGAATTATTAGCAGGCAAGTAGCAATTTTAGAGTTAAGTAGAACGATTCTTAAATAATATTCGTTTACATTTCAGAACAGTGAGATCTTTTCTGTACAGAATCATGAAAGCAGTGATCGTTTTCATTCTGGCTGCGTGCTTGCTGGGTAAGTAATCAAATAATCGCGTACGCGAATTCTCTACTTCCATAGTGTCCAAGCTGAATGCATAACAGTTAAATATATTAATCAGTAGGTTTATTAATCAAATCTAAGAAAGGGGAATTGTAGTGCAATGTAAACTTCAAAACTAATTCGACACGCTGATTCAACTTATTAGTGTTTCGCATACATTTCTACAGTAGATTAGAGCTGCACAAAAAATAGCTACACTTTTTAGTATTTTTTTCTTTCATATACTCTTTTGGTGTCCACCAAATTTTTATGGGGTAATCCTACCCATGAAAAGTTATTAGTATGACTATAATACATCTGTACCGTGGGTGGGATAAGTATGTTTTCTCATATTTATCACTTATATATTTTTTTTTTAATTTGTATTTTACATAGTACCGAAATCTCACACAGAGACCAAACATGAAACTTTTTAAGCCACTTCGGGTCCACAATAAGCAGGACGGTGGCGATCTTGCACCAAGCGATGAAATTTATTCCACACCGAAAGACATTCACAAACGTACATGCTCACGACGGAATTCGATTCTGCGACCCCTTGGTTGAAGAGCAGGTATGTCAACTACACTGCCAATCAGGCCTGCGATTCAATAAATAAACTCAAATTGTTCATAGCATATTTTAATGATACTCTAGATTAATAAAAGATATATAAAACAATTTTTAATGAACTGCGTAGAGTATTATAACTTTCATGAAAATTCATTCTCAAAATTAAACATTACTAAAACTTAAATTCAACCGAGTGTTCTACTGGTGTGTGATTTACAATTTAACTGTTCTCTTACATTAACCGAAGATGAATGTTTTAATGATTTTTTTACACCTAAGCTCACTTTTTTTTGCCGATCTTTCGTTAATCCAACTATTCACGGTATCCTAATATTAAATACAGAGTATTTAACAATATATCAAATTATCGCAGACATTGTAATTTCACAATGTTTGCTCATTTAATACATACGCTTTAAGTTAACGGAGTGCTTAAGGGTCAAAGCTGTATTACTAAGAGGAGAAGACCTCCACGTAGCCTTTAAACGAATGCGGAGAACGAACCAAGGCTTCTGACCTAATGTCCTGTCCTCACTTTCTCGTGATGTACCCTGTTATGTGTCTACCTGGATACTCAACGAACTAGGATGAGCTGGCAATTTGGGATTTAACCAACCAAATTGTATTCTTATTGGCTTAATCCACAAAAAATGATGGTACAACGTGACACAATTTCATGATGGCTGGGGCGTCGCCCGGTAAAAAAAGACCCCCTTTGTTTTCACCAAGAACCAGGATGAACAGCAAAACGTCAACGACTGGAGCAAATCCTAAAACACACCCCAACTCAACCTCCCCATAGTTCAAGATCGGTAGTATCAACATAAGAAGCCTGAATGGCAAATAAATGGAGCTAGCTGATGAATTGGAGAAGTACCAGATTGACATAATAGGGTTGACTGAAACAAAAAATGATGAGATATTTCTGAGCAATAAATACAAAATGTTATATTCAGGCAATGACAATCAAGAAAAAGAAGGAATAGCCATAGTATTCAACACTATATAGTTTCTTCAACCACAGGCAGTCTCGAGTAGAGTGATGTGGGCAAATATGAGAATAGGGAACTGAGACAATGAGACTTATTTGTGCCTATGGTCCCACAGTATGTCCTACTAACGTAGAAGTGGAAGAATTTTTTGAGGCTTTAGAGAAAGCAACTGACACAACGAAAAAGAAAAGAGTGGTCATTGTTGGGTTCTAAAGAGCAGAATTGGAAATGATAGTCAGACATACAAAACTATTTTTGTATGTTCCTGACATTAATGGAAAAAGCTAATATTAATGGCAAATACGTGTTGAATTTCTGCTCAGAACGGGGACTGGTTATAACTAACACAACGTTCCAAAATAAAAATGGAATAAATTGGATGTGATCACCATTTAGTCTTGAGCAGAATAAAATCAATTCATATTGAAAGGAAGAACATTCAAGAAAGTTTTAAAGCAAATAAAAGTTGAGCAGCTCTCAGTTGTGAACTATAGAAAAAATATACAAACATTATTGAAGAAAAAATGAAAGAGGTTGAAAACATGAATCAAACCTTGGGATTCAGTGGAATACCCTGAAATAAACATTGACTGATTCAGCTACAGAGGCATGTGGTGAGGTTTTCTGCAAGGATACAAAAATCAGAACTCCAAGTGAACACAGAAAGTTAAAGAGGCAATGAAGGAAAAGAAGAACGCAAATCAAAAGTTCCTGGCAGATAAGACCGTTTGTGCTTTTAGAGAATACAGAGACAAATGTAAGAAAGCGAAGCACTGTGTAAACCTAGCTAAACAAAAGTCATGTGAAGACTTTGCAAGGATATAAAAAATAAATATCAGGAACGTGGCAAAATATTCTGGAGGCTGTTGAACAAGAAGCTCAGAAATGGAGGAAAGAGTGCTGTAAAAGAAATTAAAGATGATAAACGTGACATCAAAACTGGAGAAAAAGAAATCCTTGAAGAGTGGAGTAATTACTTCGAAAAAGTGCTAAATGAAACAAGCAGTGACAGCACAATGACAGTAAAAAAGTACAAAATGTATAAAAAGCTATCAAAATCCTGAAATGTACAAAGGCAGCTGGAGTAGGTGATATTCGACCTGAATATAGCTTGGCCTTCACCAAACTTCTCTTCCACAATTCTTCTCAACCGTTTTTCAAGTATACCTGCATATATCTTACGTGAACACTAAGTACAGAAATACTCTTTAATTCTCACATTCAGTTTTAGTTTTATTTCTCTTTTTACGTATAGGTACTATGAGAGCTCTACTCCAATCATCTGGAATTCGTCCCTCTGTTCATGCCTTTTGAACTATGCAGTGCAGTGCAGTCACTGTACGACTTTTATACCTCCATACTTGATCATTTCTGGTCAAATATCATCTACTGCAACTGCCTTTCTATAATTCAGGCTTTTGATGACTTTTTCTACATTTTCCAATTTTGTACCGCTGTGCTCTCACTGCTTGATTCATTTAGCACTTTTTCGAAGTAATTACTCCGTATTTAAACCTAGAATTTGGTTTGTTTGTGGTTTATACGCATCCCCTTATCAGGAACTGACAAGAAAATAATCATGAGCATTGCAGTTGTAGATTCATTTCTTGAATCCACTTTGTACAGATTGCCTAATAAATATAAGATGACAGAGCGATGAGACTGTTCCCATAGCAACAAAATTTGACTTTTTTTGAGTGTCCTCAATTTTGTAATTCTGAGTCTTCCAGTACCCTTTTAAGCTAGATAAATATTTATCAAGTAGAACATTTTATTAAGTGAATTTTAAAGAGACAACGGATACGTCAGCACTCACAACCAGGCTGTCCATCCAAAAATCTGGTATTCTGGATGTGTTCACCAATTTGAAACCTTTCAAGATATTTAAGTTTGCTGTCTGACACTAAAATGCATCCCTTTTCTTATGTTTTGTACTTCTTCTTGTTAACTTAATGCATCATCATCAAATTCCTGACGTGTACTCTCAAGGGATTGTATGAAGGATATTATGATAGTACTACATGAAAAATTTACATCATTACTAACTTCCTATCTACAATTTTCCTCCAAATCAATCTGCTATCTGCTACTCCAACATTATCAGATCTTATATTTCTATTTTCTAAGGCACTTTTTACCGTATCAATCCACCTCTATTTTGGTCTTCCTCTGGGTCTCTTTCCTGCTAACCTGGCAGAGAACACTTGTTTTGCTAATCTTTCCTCTCCCATTCTGTTTGTGTGACCGTAACCAGACCATCTAAGATTAGCTCTACTAACATATACCTGGATGCTAACAATGTCAAGTTCTTTCCTAATATTCTAGTTTTTAATATAACATTGCCATTGATGCCATTTGTTCACGCCTCTAATCTTTCTCAGGACTCTCATATCTGTGGTGTCTAGTCTTGGTCAAGTGTTTTATTTCTAACCCCCTCTCAGATCCAGAAGTTAAAATTGGTTTGAACACTGTCTTGTTTACAGGTACTTTAGTGTTTTGACTAATTTCTATTTTATTCCATATAAATTTATTCATTTGACTTCTTACCATACCAACTTTGTTGATTCTGTTGTCTATTTCCATATTTAATTTACCATCTTCACTAAAAATCGTGCCTAACTAGCTGAAATATTTTACTTGTTCTGTAGGTTCTCGCTTCACAATGCGGTTGATATTTTCAATGCTTCTACTTATTTTCATTGTCTTTGTCTTGTTATTGTTGACCTTCATACCATATCTATTACAACAGTTATTCAAATTAGTCAGAGAATCTTGCAGACTTGTAGTGAATTTTTTCAGAAGTATAACATCGTCCGCATAAAGCAAAGAGATAACATTAACATCTGCAAATTTTGATATCAGGATTAAAACCACTTTCATTCATAATGCAATCCATATACCATATACACCATGAATAACCCATGGGATAATGTATATCCTTGTCTGACACTAGATTGAACATTAAACCATCTTCCTCTACTTCCTTCAATTCTAACTGATGACTTACAACTCAAATAAAGATTAAATATTGCTTGATGTAATGCCCCATTAACACCATTCAATCGTGGCGTTTTCAATAGCTCATCTCTCTCTCTCTCTCTCTCTCTCTCTCTCTCTCTCTCTCTCTCTCTCTCTCTCTCTCTCTCTCTCTCTCTGTTGGCACCTTGTCACATGCCTTTTCTAGATCTACAAAACTTAAATTCAGATCTTTGTTATGTTCTCAAGATTTCTCAACAACTTGTAAAGTGAACAGCTGATCCTGACAGCCTCTGAATGTGAGAATTACAGAGGTATTTCTCTACTGAGTGTTCCTGTTAAGCTTTATGCAAATATACTTGATATTGACCAATTCCATTGTTCAAACATGTTTTTCGCAAAGCTATTTTATCCTTCCAGTACGCAATGTGGTAGTATGTCAATATGAGTACACTTTTCAAACACATATACCAAAATAGGACGTAGCGTGATTGCATATCTATTTTAAAAAAAAAAGTTTTCACATTAGATTATGATCAGAAAGAATTCCGTGCTAATAAATAGATGCCACAATCATTATGAAAATAAATGTGTTTAACATAGGAAATAGCCTTCTCGGACAAACCTTGGTCCTATTTGCGTAATATGTTTGAAATGTTTTGTTTAATTTCAGTTGCTGTTGTTCATGCTGATTATGGTTGTCCCGACAAAAAAAAATGCACGGACTATTGCGTTAGGATTGGAAAAGCACGTGGCTCTTGCAAATATTCTAAATGTAATTGCTTTGGTCAATCAGGTGGAGGTGGATCTCGTAGCATGTGAAGATAATTGAGAGCTTCTGTTGTCTATAAAATTGCACTACATTTTATGTGATGAAACAGTATTGTTCAATTATTAAATAATTCAGTTACTTTGACCTGAATAAAGAATGCAATATAAGAATATTTGATTCATTTAACAAAAAACAAAACATAATAAATAAATAAACAGAAGAAATTTCTCTCTTCCATATTTTGACAGGTTTTCTTACAAGGACAATAGTACTCAGTTGATTGTTTTGCGTTGCAGAATTTGGCACTTTTCTATCAAAAGCCATTTTGAATTTTTTTTTTTAAATTGTGGATGTACACATCATGGAAATATATTGTTATATGAACGCCATAGTGACCAGAATGTGGCTGACTGTTGTGCTCGAAACTACTGTAAAAAACCTTGAGCTGTCGTTGAAACAAACGTAGACGTATTTTCGGGTGGTTCGATTTTTATATGCTGAAAACGATAATGATTAAGGATAGTAGTAGTTGTAATCTTTGACCCTCTGCTATTTTCAGTTTGTAAAATGGATGACGTTTCCTTCTCTCTCAGATTTCTCAACGACAACAGAGCTATTTTTAGTTTATTACAGGATTTTATTATTTTTTTCTTTCCTTCGTATTAATGTCTGTCCACTTCCCAATACCTCAAACGCTGATTACTGTATACGTCTCCAGTAGTATACCGGACACTAATAACAAGATTAAAATAAAAATAAGATAAGGAATCGTGACGTGTTGGTTGTTGAGATGAATACGTCATTGTGTGAGTGACGTCATGGGTTTGGAATGTTTGGAATTTTTCTGGGGAACATCTGTGTGTGTGTGACGTCACGTTGTTTGTTTTGTTCGCATATGGAATTGTGGGTAATGGTACGCGATAAGGAATCGTGTTGTGATTCGTTCGACACTATGAACAAAATAGGGGTAGGGTGAATGGAGGAAGCGGCGTCCATGTCCTGGATATGTGTTGTTATTAGATGAAGATAAATGACGTAATTTGTTAGTTGTAAATAAGTGACGTCATTGTTTTGAAACGAAAAGGAAGATATACTACTGGATAAGGATTCATGTCATGATTGGTGGGACACTATAAACAAAATAGGGGTACGGAGTATGGGGGAAGTGATGTCCGTGTCGTGTGTGTGTGTGTGTGTGTGTGTGTGTGTTATGAGATGTAGATAAGTAAATAGTTTGCGTATGACAATGTGGGTGATGTACAGTGAAATGCTAGAGTTTGGAATGTTTGGAATTTCGCTCGGGCACCCTAAATCTGTCAGGGACATCAAGTGGTGTGTTTGGTTTGCGTATGCATTGTGGGTATAATTTAGAGATAAGGAGTCATGACGTTATGTTAATGGAAATTCTTAGAGTAGAGTGGAGATGGCAGCAGCGTTTTGACCGTTTCTGGATAAATAATTATATAGTGGTGTCCCCATCACACACACACACACACACATACACACCATACACTTTTTTCTTAACAATAAATGAGTATGGAACTGTTTAGTTTAGAGTTAAAATGGCGGCAACGTCTAGATATTTCTGAATAATTAATTATATGCTGGTGTCCCTCAACTACAAACATTTAGACAAGAAAAGTCACTAATGTATCCATGATGATACTCTAATGTATGTCGCATATGATTATTCTAATGGGGAAAAAAGCTATTCAGCATAAGAATTACACTTACCAAGACATATGGTCACTGGTCATTGAAATTACAAATATCACATGATATGTTTAAGTTAAACAAAAAATATTAATTTACTTTCTAGAATGGGGCATCCTGGAACTAGCTAACTATGTTCTGAAAACATTATTTATTTCAAATTGTTGATTTTAACATACATTCACACCATAAAAACACACAAAACAGATGAGTCGAAAGAACAATATTTCTGTAAATAACCAGAAAATCTAGTTGACATTCGTTAATTCCTTCGTACCGTGGGTCATGCTAGATTTTCCCAGTCTCTCTGTCCAAAATGACATCATAAAGTTGAAGTCTAAACTCCGTTTTGTTGAGCGTACGTGATACTTCCTGTTGGAATTCAGGGTGCTGTTAAAGTATGGTGTTCTGACAATTGAAATTACTTTTTTTAACATTCCGGGATACACAAAACACTACAACACACAAACATTTTTTTTTAAAACCAATACATATAATTCTAATCAATAAATAAATTGTGTGAATTTCTTTTCCCCCACACTCTAGGTTTTTCATATGTGTTATCTTAGACTGTGTCATTTCTGTTTGCTATTTTTTTGAGCTTACTTCTGAACTTTTCTGGCTAAGAATTTTCCGTATAAGTATTTTGTTCCTTTTCTGACTATGGGAATTTTTAGCTTAATCTCTTTCTAAATAATTAATTACTTCCTACCTCGCGGTCTTGTTCAAAGGGTATTAAAGGGTATTATATATTAAAACTAAGACAAAATTCGCTAATGTAGTTACTAAAAAAACTCAACTAATGTTAATATTTTGAAATGATATTGCAATGTTAAAAACATTCACTGATATTTTCTAGAGAATGACTCATTTTGGAACTACGAACTTCTGACTGAATATAGGAATTCCAAATACTTGAAAAGACAACAGGAATCCCTAAACCTCATTACTTTCTATTTATAAAATATATTAACCAATGGAAAACCAATAACGAGAACACGTGACATCTAATAAACTTAGTTCTCACCACTCATACGAGATCAAAATTACAATCCTTGGTAGCTAATATATTGTAAACAAACTTTATCTACTCGAAACAAGAACTGATGATAACTACTTTAGTATGCATGCGTCATTTGAAGTGACCCTGTGCCACAGACGGCCACCACTAAAAACCGGAAATGAGAGAAAACACACGTGACATCCAATAACAATAGTTCTCTCCACCCATATGAGATCACATTCCAATTCTTGGTAGCTAAGCTATTGTAAACAAACTTTATCTACTCGAAACAAGAACTGATGATAACTACTTTAGTATGCATGCGTCATTTGAAGTGACCCTGTGCCACAGACGGCCACCACTAAAAACCGGAAATGAGAGAAAACACACGTGACATCCAATAACAATAGTTCTCTCCACCCATATGAGATCACATTCCAATTCTTGGTAGCTAAGCTATTGTAAACAAACTTTATCTACTCGAAACAAGAACTGATGATACCTCTTTAGTATGCATGTGTCATTTGAAGTGACCATGTGACACAGACGGCCGCCACTAAAAACTGCAAATGAGAGATAACGCTATAGTTTAAAGTTCTAAATGAGAAGTTGGTAACAGAAATTCAGATAATGTATAATACCAGAGCTAATATTCACTGAAATAATAATAAATAACTATTAGATATGTGAAGAGCCAAAGGCTTCAATTCAGCGACATATAACTTGTTTAAGTTAAGGGATATTACATCCCATATAGTTTCTTAGCCGAATAAGAAACTCAAAAAGTTTCATGCCGAATATAGTAGAAACTATATAAAGTTCGGCGATTCCAAGCGTAAGCAAATACCTGGATACTGCAGCAACTGACCCTAAAAGGTAGTGCAAGCTGAGGCAACTCGTGTTAAAGGTGGAGCAAGCTCCGATCACTATTCTTGATATTTACCCATAATGTGAACTTAGCTCCTAGGAGCTGCATTACTGTTCACATTATGAGAGAAGGTCACTACCCAGACCGGTTTCGACCTTTATTGAGGTCTCATCAGTGAGTAGCTAGAATGGGAGTTAATGTCTTTCATCATCGGCCTTTGGAGTATAAAGATTGCTGAGGGACAGCAGGTAGTAATAGAGGAGGTTAAAGAAAAGTAGAGTAGGATAGTAGTAGTAGGTAAAAAGAGGCCTCAGTCAAACCGTTTAGCTGTATAACCCAGGGGTTGTGGCTAAAAGGTCTGTAAAACATCATCTCCTTACACCTGTTCTAAAAAAAAAAAAAAAAACTTTGAAATAAACTTTTCTTATATGCGCTTGTAAAATACTTTTAAATTAACAATTTAACTGACCAGGTGTCTTTGGAGGTCATCTCCTAACACCTGTTTTAGTATAAAACTTAAGCTAGATTTTTTTTTTTTTTTTTCGAGAGAGAGAGAGAAAAAAGAACACTTAACTGCGGGAGTCAAAAAGTAAAATTACTGCTGGAATGAAAGCATTTCTGCGTGAATTAGAGCTTGAAAGTTATGAGCGGTTTTTTTTTTTTTTTTTTTAATAAACAGTAAAAAGGACTAGCCAACCTTACACCACGGAATAAGCAAGATTTGGGGGAAGAATCTGGCCCGAGAGATGCCGCTCACAAGGAGCAGCACCGCCTCGCTGTAAGCCTTCGCAGCCCGGGTTCTCAGATCTGCCCCCTCCTATATGAACTGTAAGAACTCGTGAAGAGACAAGAAGAGAAGGAGAAAGAAAAAAAAAGAAGAAAAAAAAACCAACAAACAGATATTTCTTTTTAAAGAAAGAGACACGGTATGATCAAGCCCTGTCTCAGGACACAGAGGATAGGAGGTTTGCACCATTTATTTACAAACCTCCCATCCCCTAGTATATGTCTTTCTTGTGCGAAAAATCTAGGTAGGTAGAAATAGATCCCGCTGAGTATTTTGGCTTGTATAGTGTTTTCATAGCTGATTTGGGACTTTTTTCGCACTTTCCAGATGTGATACTTGATTACATTGATGAGAAAAATTGTAAATTTCTGAATTTTCTTGACTGGTGGGGGAAATTTCAGGTACAAGACCTCCTGTAGTGTAAGCGGCTGGATTCCCAGTACTGCGCTTAGTCTTTGCCAGACATATCGAGCGGGGGGGGGGGGGCACGAGTAAAAGAAATGTCCCACCGTTTCAATGCTCTGGCGGACGTCGCAGAAGGGGTCGCACGGTCTTGAAGTGTATCGGGACATAACCAGTTTCACCGGTAGCTGACCATAGGCTATTCGCCATGCCAGATCCCGGTGAAACGGCTGTCCCCAGCTATTTCTGATATTTTGAAATAGCGTTTCCATGTTTGTTTTTATATTTGGCGTATCACATCTAGAAAGTTGAAAGAACTCCCAATATCTTGCTTGTGGCTTTAATTTTAGGATTTCCATCCCTTCGGTTTTAAATTTTTTAAGCTGTTGGCATAATGGATAATACCATTCTGGCACAACCTCTGCGCTGGGGTCAGCATGTCCCGTGGTCCCGAAGTAGGGGAGAAACTGCCCTAGAAAGTATTTAATTAGAGATCCTGAAATATGGTTAGATTTTAAGGCCTTCCCTATGGTTTTGAGAGTGTTTGCATAGAATAGGAAGTTTAATTTCGGAAGTGAGAAACCCCCTTGAATGGTTTTGAGTTTTAGATATTCTTTTTTAACCTCATTCTTTTTTTCGTTCCAAAAAAAATCTATTAGTATTTTGTAAAGTTGACCTTCTTGCGTTTTTTTTATATTAGTAATATTTATTGTATGCATTAGCATGGGGATTATTACTGTTTTTATTATTACTGTTCTTCCGTAGAAGGAGAAATAATTGGGTTTAAAAGGTTTTATTTTCTTTTCGCACTCTTCCCGCAATTTCTTAACAGGCAGTACTGGACTCGCCGTGAATGGGACGCCTAGTACTGTTAGGGGCTGAGTTTGCGGGACTAACCACAAGGAAGGTTATTTCTATGGAAATTTCCAAAAATTTTAATTTTGGTCTTCGAAGTATTAACGCGAAGACCACTGGCCATGCTGAATTTTTGCAAAATGCCGAAATAAGTGTAGATGGACTCAGAATCTCCGAGCGTCGCAACTACATCATCGGCATATGCTACAATTTTGCTCTGTCTGGAGACTAGGGATAACGGTATTCCTCTAACTGCAGGGGAGTTATCTATTCTTCTTATGAGGGGGTTCTAACGCGAGTGAGAAGAGGAGAGGGCTTAGTGGGCAGCCCTGTCTTACCCCCTTTTTAATAGGAACTGGTTCCGAGAGGAACCCGTTGATAGCTATTTGGGTAGAGGCCTTTGCGTAGATGTCTTTGATTGTTTGCCTAAGCCTCCAACCCACACCTATTTTCTGAAGGATGTCCTGCAAGTACGTGTGTCTGACGCTGTCGAACGCCTTTTCCAGATCCGTAGAGAGAAGTGCCAAAGGGTAATTGTTATTTTTGGCCAGACGGATTAGATCTTTTAAGAAAAATAGATTTAATTCCATCGATCTACCCGGTATTCAGTAAACCTGGGTGCTTGTTATGATTCTTTCTATACCGGATTTGATGCGACTGCAGATAATTTTTGCAAATATTTTGTAATCCGAATTTGTTAGGGAGATCGGTCGCCAGCTATCTGCTAAGGTGCGATCTCGATCTTTCTTTGGGATAAAAATTGTGTAGCTTTTAACGAATTCCTCGGGGATATTTCCCGAAGTGAGGAATTTGTTAAATATTTTTACTAAAACTGGTAGTGCGTAGTCCCAGATAGATCCGTAGAATTCTATCCCTAACCCATCTAACCCTGGGGTTTTTCTCGCCTTCAATGTTTTGCAAGCTGTTTTTATTTCCTTAGCAGTTATCGGCCTGTCATGCAGAGCGGTAAGATGCTCGGGAAGACGTGTGATGTCCCACTCATTGAAAACGTCTGCGCTCTGTTGATCAGAAAAAGCGCCGAGGTACTGCTGATGGAAAATGCGAAGTATTTCAGGGGTTGATTTTATCAGTTTGCCATTCTCTTGGATCTGGTAGACCGTTCGCTCGTCATTTTCCGCCACCCGTTGTTGATTGTAGAAAGCGGCGGAAGGTGTTTCCGAATATCTGAGATAGGGTCTCGCTCGAAAATCGAGGTCCTCAACTCTACTCTGCCGCTCTTGATGTAGCTCGATTTCTACCTGTCTGATAAGATGGCTACAGGGAATTCCTCTCCGCTCGTTGGTGCGGTATCAGCCGAGCTCCCTATAGAGATCCCTCAGACGTTGTCTCTGTTGGTGTGCCCTTTCACGCCCATACCGCTGAAAGAATTCCCTTGCCTGCGACTTGAACTGTAGCCAGGTTTCCCAGTCCCAGTTGATTTCCCTCCATTCGTTACAGAGGTTCTGTAGCTTATCGCTAAAAAGACTGGGGAAATTGCGAGGGAGCCTCCAAGGACCTCTGGCTGTTTCTATTATTTCTGGTATCCTTATTTTTAATAGGACCATTTTGTGGTCTGTTAGCAGACCTCTCACAGCGATATGACGTACCCCCAAGAATATGTGGTTCTAAAAACTGGGATACATAGAACCTGTCGAGCCTTGTTGATATCTGACCACGGCACCACGTTGTTCCGACTTTTAGTGAATTCTGCCGTCTCCAGATATCAACAAGGTCGAAGTTTTCGCAGCAACGTTTAAGTGCTGCAAAACCGCCAGTTCCGCTGTTAGCATTCCCGCCTATTTTGTCATATCGTGCATCTTCTATACAGTTCCAGTCGCCCGCCACGATTAGGTGTTGCGCACCAAGAAAATAGTTTTCCAGTGTGGCAAAGAAACCGTTTCGTTGGTCAAGTTTGTAGCGAACAGAACTTGTACCCCTTCTACGAGTATTGCTGTGAGGTGCTCTAATAAATTATTAGATATGTGAAGAGCCAAAGGCTTCAATTCGGCGACATATAACTTAAGTTAAGGGATATTACATCCCATATAGTTTCTTAGCCGAATAAGAAACTCGAAGAGTTTCTTATTATATAGTTTAATTTATATAGTTTCTATATAGTTTCGTTACATAGTTTCTTTATTATACTTTACTATTATATTATACTTTATATAGTTTCTACTATATTCGGCATGAAACTCTTTGAGTTTCTTATTCGGCTAAGAAACTATATGGGATGTAATATCCCTTAACTTAAACAAATAAATAACTAGTTATTTATTTATGCCTGCAAAAGAAGCAGCATAATAACAATGAAGAAAAAGAAAGGAAAAATCTAGAGTGGGGGAGAAAATAAGAATTAGCAGTACAAAATTGGTTTAAAAATAAAATTTAACCCTTAATTATGCTACAGTAACAATTTCCACATCAAAATGAATAAACTTTCGCAGATGAGACAAAAGACACTTCCGAAACTATGGGAAACCCTTCTGCTTTCCCACAGTTACCAACATACCCTTTGAACAAGACCGCGAGATAGGATGTAATTAATGGTTTGGAAAGTGACTAAGCTAAAAATTCCCATAGTCAGAAAAGGAAAAATACCTATATGGGAATTTCTTGTTCACAGAAAAGTTCACAAGTAGGCTCAACAAAATAGCGAACAGAAATGACACAGTTTAAGATAACACATATGAAAAATCTACAGTGGGGGGGGGGAAGAAATTCACACAATTTATTTACTGATTAGAATTAAATGTATTGGTTTAAAAAAATGTTTGTGTGTTGTAGTGTTTTGTGTATCCTGTAATGTTAAAAAAAAGTCATTTCACTTGTCATTATTCCATACTCTAACAGTACCCTGAATTCCAACAGGAAGTATCACGTACCCTAAACAAAACGGAGTTTAGACTTCAACTCTATGATGTCATTTTGGACAGAGAGCCTGGGAAAATCTAGCATGATCCACCGTACGAAGGAATTAACGAATGTCAACTAGATTTTCTGGTTATTTACAGAAATATCGATCTTTCAACTCGTATGTTTTGTGTTTTTTTATGCTGTGAACGTATGTTAAAATCAACAATTTGGAATAAATAATGTTTTCAGAACAAGTTCAGAGATGTCCCATTCTGGAAAGTAAGTTAATCTTTTTTGTTTAACTTAAACATATCGTGTGATATTTGTAATTTCAATGACCAGTGATCTTATGTTTTGGTAAACGCAATTCTAATACTGAATAGTTTTTTTTCCATAAGAATAATCATAGGCTACATACATTAGAGTATCATCATGGATACATTATGACTTATGTATCCATGATGATAATCTAATGTATGATACTCCAGAGATATTTAAAGGTTGCCATCATCTTGACTCTAAAACTAAACATTACATTTCCATACTCATTTATTGACAAGAAAAACGTGTGTGTGTGTGTGTGTGTGTGTGTGTGTGTGTGTGTGTGTGTGTGTGTGTGTGTGTGTGTGTGTGTGTGTGTGTGTGTGTGTGTGTGTGTGTGTGTGTGTGTGTGTGTGTGTGTGTGTGTGTGTGTGTGTGTGTGTGTGTGTGTGTGTGTGTGTGTGTGTGATGGAGACACCACCATATAATTAATTATCCAGAAAAGGTCAACGCTGCTGCCATCTCGAATCTACTCTAAGAAATTCCATTCACATAATGTCACAACTCCTTATCTCAAAATACACCCACAATTCTCAACGCGAATCAAACACACCACGAGATGCCCTGGACAGATTTAGGGTGCCCGAGCAAAATTCCAAACATTCCAAATTCTAGCATTTCACTATCCACACCCACAATGCTATACGCGAACCACTTACATATCTACATCTCATAACACACACACCTACGACATAGACGTCACTTCTCCCATACACCCTACCGCTATTTTGTTCATAGTGTGCCACCAATCATGTCACGAATCCTTATCCGCTAGTATATCTTTCTTTTCCTTTCAAAACAATAACGTCACTTATTTACAACTAACAAATTAGATCATTTATATTCATCTGATAACAACACATATCGAGGACACGGATTGCGCTTCCCCCATTCACCCTACCCCTATTTTGTTCATAGTGTCGAAAGAATCACAACTAATAAAAATCATCAGCTAATAATTATGAAGTATTATTTTATGTTTCCTAATAATGTGTAGTCCATGTGTGCCATATAGTGAGAGTTATTCCTGCATAACTGGAATGAGAAGCAGTGAATGAATTTTGTGTCAAAATAGTAAGAATTATGTAAGGGAATTGTTAAGTTATTTGTAATTCCCATTAAGCTGTCTAGTACATTACAAAATTCTGAGAAAAATTATAAGTAGGAATCCGGAATAATCGCGTATAATATGTACGAGTCGAGTGTATCGATGGAGGCTATATACACGTAAAATGACGTCAGAGCGGCTACCTGGAATCATGTAACCTAACAGATTAGGGAGAGTGTAGGATCACCCAAGATCATGGACGATGGGGTTCGTGTGTGAAAACCACATCGAATACAGGGCGCCCGAAAAGGGTGAATAAAAGACGAAGCGCACCATTTTGCAAGGCATTTTGCTTTCAGTTCCTGGATTCGAGTTTTAGGAGGTTTGTCGGAGGAGTCGTGAGAGAGCGGTGGATCGACTATGGTGATGACGGACGGCAGGTTCTTTTCTTGAGAATGCTTGAATATTTCCAAGATGAGTTGATCGCGATATAATGTCCCATGCGGAATCGTGCCTTAGCAGAATGTCCCATTGGAGAAAGTTTCCTGCTGAGCAGTAGACAGCACGCTACATTCGGAAACGATTAAAAGAAAAGCGTAGTGCATCGCTAGGAGCTAAGACAGCAGAAGAATATACAGTAAGGTAACCCAGATCTATATGAGATGGCGGCATGAGATCTGAATGGATCCGGTAATGTAAAGATTTTCATTCTATGCTAAAAATCGCTTAGAAGAATAATAAATTTGTGTATACTGTAGACTAAAGGACACTAGTAGAGAACGTTTAAGTGAGAAATTGATTGAATTAATTGAGACCCTGTGGAACAAAGAAGAATTGTTGATAGGCAGTATTTTTATTGTGAATTGCTAGGCTTGCTTAATGAAATTTAGGATTACGATAGATATTTGGAGAGCATTAATGAAAATGTTCAATGCATGTTCTGTGAATGACTTGTGAAAGGAATTATATCCTAGTAGTATTATGCTTACACTTAATCTTATCCTTTCGTGATTGAAGGATTTAGCATACTCTGATTGATTGTGATTTAGTGTGAACCTTAACTTAGAGTGAATTTTGATCCATTGAGTAGTTAAAATTTCTTAACTGTAAATGTTTTATGTTTTTCCAATAAACATGTTTTCTACCTTATACCTGAGTTTATGCCTGATTACGAATTCAAACCACCACATATGAAATAGAACCTTTTGGTGGGAAGGAATTTAGATATAATTGCTTAAGTGAGATTCGAGTCACGACTGCTAACTGAATCTGCATAGCGCTAGCGTGAGATAAATTATTGTGTGTATCCCTTTTAAATTTAGAATTATTTCCCTGAACAAGAGTCTCCTCTGTTATAGGATGTTGACAGGCGCAGTATAATATAAATTTTGCCAATATCCGAAGAGGAGATAAATCTGAATTAATATTTAAGGGCACGACAGTAGATTAGAAGGAGGGCTATTTAGCAGTGGAACAAGATATAATATAGGGTAAACATATACGTAACAATATATATATATAGCACTATTGTGAATGCAATGTCTAAGCTTACACATCAACATTCACTAGTGTTCAGATAATCCGAAATTGCTGCTCTAGAGCAGCGTTTCCCAAACTCTGGGCCGAAGCCCCCTTGGGGGAAGTAAGTTTTTTTGAAAGGGGCAGTGAAATAATTAAAACAAATTTGAAATGTTTTAAGACTAAGTAGATTTTATTTTAATCTTAAAAGAAACGTATTTAATTTTTATTATTTATTATTCCTGTTTTGTTCTTTGTTTATGATATTTATAAATATTATATTACAATATAAATATTAATGACGTAATGTATTAACTTTATTTAATTGATAACGTTACAATTTAATTGATGAATTAAAGGAATAATAATCTCAATTAGTCATAAACGTGTACTGTTCAAGCTATTTTTATTGCACATATAGAGTCGAACATTTAAATTTATATATAAAGTAATTATACATATATTTAGTTTGTAAATTTTCAACATAGTTTTAAATGCACTATGTTAAAAGTATTGTTAATTAAAACAGATTGTTTTACATAATTTCTTTAATTTTATTTCCCTATACTATGCCTTTGCCAGACGTTGGTTATCTCTTGTTTGACCTATGTTTGCTGGTGTTTGAAGGAAAGCATCTTCGCATTAATATATTTTGGACATTTTATACAAAGTTATTTCCTCGAATTCTTGAGATTGAATAAACAAGTAAATGATTTATAAGCGTCCCCATTTTTGGTATACTTTCCATTATATACCATTCTTGTGCTAGTTTGTTTCTAATTTTCCACTGGAATATGTAAAGGCTATTCTACAATTTTGCACTTAGAGACGGCATGTGAAAGCTTGACTCTAGTGGTAATATATACCCTATTGGTAAACGATGAAGTATGGAAACTACTGAGTGACTGCGTTATACACTTCTCTGCCAAAAGTATCCGGACAACACTTGTCTGGCAGGCCATACATGATGGATGCAGTCAATGACATATTTGGCCACCCTTTGCAGCAATAACCGCTGCAATTCCTTGTCAAATGCTGTCTACAAGTTACTGACCCTTTTCTGGTGGGATACGTTGCCATTGGGCCTTCACGTGCTCTAACAATTGATGATGGTGTTGATGACAGGTGTCTTCCACAGGCGTATGCGCGCCCCAATATATCCCCATCATTTCAGTCAGGTTCAAATCGGGACTATGTCCCAGAAAAGGCAACCTATTAATGCCAATCTCTGAAAACCACCTTCGTGTTGTACACGCAGTGTGGTTTAACTCATTGTCCTGCTGGGAGAAACATTCGATTGCAAACCCATAGAACTCCAACATCGCGATAATTAAATATCTCCTGTTTTAGATCCTTCTCAAAATCTTTATTGTATAGATTAAACAACAATGGTCCAAGGACTGAGGGTGCAGCACTAGTTAACTAGAATCTGACACATTCATGACTCTCATGTGCAACTTTCTGATACCCGTCCGTGAGCCACTCACTTATCCAAGTTACTATTCTAATCCCTATTCTCCAGTTTGATGTAATATCCTATCAAATGCCTTAGGGAAAAATCACTTCTCGATTTGCCTGTGACATTACCATCTCATCAACTTATTTTCCTATAAATATCTTACGTTCTCTTTGTTTCTTGGGCTTGTGAAATGCTTTTTTCGAATGGGAAATCGTGTTGACAATTAAAGTAAAAAACATACTCTAATATGAATTTGGACAATTAACGGAATTTCATTTATAATTTTAAAGAAAGTTTGAAAGATCTTTATTCTTTTTAAATTATAATATATATATAGGAAAAAGTGGAGCATGGCTGAAAATAGACAAGTCTTGCAGTGCTTCTACAGCTCAAACCCCTCAGTTAGGGGATTTCAGAAACGAATGTTCCAACTTTGGCTTGAACGGCACCCAAATTCGGAAATTTCATTCGAAAGGCTGATGCAGCAACGTAGCTTCATCATCAAACGCAAGGTATTTAGTGAACTTGAGCTGGAAGCACTGAAACCTCAAGCTGTAAAAGGAGACCGTATACTGACCCTGAAGTGACCAAGAATATGAATGAAGCAGAATCAGATTCCAACGTGCAGAATGCTGAAAATTTTGAAAATATACAAATAGTTGAAAGGACGCTATCAGATAAGGAACAAGAACTAACACGAAAAATTATCGAGCAAATGAACAGCAACTAGGAACGAGTTAGGCTTCCGGTATTGAGACAAGTACCTCAACAAAAACTCAAGGAACTCCTACAAGAGGCCAATAAAGCTGCAAGGGATATTTGTACTGGAACTATTGGGCAAACGAATCAACTTATGTACTCAATAGCCTACGTCATAACATCTGAATTAGGATATAAGATTAGTGAACCCAAAAGCAGTAAGGCTCAGGAACCAAAATGGAAGCATCGACTGGAGAATAAAATTCTTAAACTCAGAGCAGACGTGAGCAATTTGAAAAATTTAAGGAAAAGAAGCTGAAAAACACAAAAATCCGAAATAACCTCATAAAGAGATATAATACTGGAACACGACCTATTCATGAAGTATTAGAGGAAGTGAAGCAAAAAATAGTTGCAGCTGCAGCTAAAATAAGAAGATACAGTGCACGCATTGAACAGTACAAGCAAAATTCGATGTTTCGCGCAAATCAGCACCAGTTTTACAAGAAAATTGATTGCTGCAGGAATGATAACTTGAAAGAAAATATAAATTTAAATACCAGAGACAGAGAAAATACACTAAAGTTTTGGAAAAACCTATGGGACAACCCTAAGATGCACAATAACAAGGCAAAACGGATTGAACAAATTACGAATGAAGCTCAAGAACGAAAAATGGACCAACTGAAAATAACAAGTGAAATGGTTCAAAAGCAAGCAAAAATAAATAAAAAATTGGTCAACATCCGGGAAGGATGAATTACATGGCTACTGGTTGAAATATCTAACAGGCTTACATAAAAGACTTGCTAACCAATTTTATGATATTTTAGAAGGAAAATGCAAAGAAGAGTGGCTCACAGCAGGGAAAACGTTTCTGACCATAAAGGATAAAGAAAAAGGTCCAAACCCAGAAAACTTCCGACCAATAACCTGCCTGCAAACAACTTTTAAGCTACTCACAGGCATACTAGCTGATAAAATTTACCGCTATCTTAAAGCAAATTCTCTTTTCCCAATTGAACAAAAAGGTAACAGCAAAAATTCAAGAGGCACAAAAGACCAATTGCTGATTGATAAAATGATTCTTAAAATTTGCAAACGTAGAAAAACAAACCTGCATATTGCTTGGATAGATTATAAAAAAGCGTTTGATTCGGTGCCTCATAGTTGGATTTTAAAATGCACAGAAATTTGGTATTAGCGAAAACGTGCAAAAATGTTTGCAATCTTGCATGAAAAACTGGAAAACAACGTTGGTTATAAATAGAGAAGAAATTGGAGAGGTAAACATAAAAAGGGGCATCTTTAAAAGAGACTCATTATCTCCTCTATTGTTTATATTGTCATTGATCCCCTTAACTAGAATTTTAAATAAAACTGCTCATGGTTATCAAACTGCGCAAAAGAGTGCAAAGATATCTCACACCTTTTATACATGGACGATCTGAAGTTGTATGCAAAATCAGAGAATGAACTCAGATCGTTGCTAAACACTGTGCAGATATTCAGTCAAGATATATCAATGGATTTTGGCTTAGACAAATGTGCAATTGCTGGAATAACAAGAGAAAAGTTTGAAGATATGAACGAAATCGAGCTGCTCAATGGTGAAATAATCAAAGCAATAAAATTCAAAGACAGCTACAAATATTTGGGAATTTTAGAAGCATCACAAATTCTGCACAATAAGATCAAAGAAAGAACTAGAGCAGAATACATAAGACGATTAAGAAAACTCCTTAAATCAATGATTAACGCTGGAAATTTGATAAAAGCAATTAATACCTGGGCCATACCTGTTCTGAGATATTCAGCAGGCATTGTTGAATGGACCCAGCTAGAGATAGAAGATTTAGATCGAAAAACTCGAAAATTAATGACAATGCACCATGCCCTCAATCCTCGCAG
Source organism: Typopeltis vanoorti (assembly GCF_054136105.1). Taxonomy (NCBI): domain Eukaryota; kingdom Metazoa; phylum Arthropoda; class Arachnida; order Uropygi; family Thelyphonidae; genus Typopeltis; species Typopeltis vanoorti. The sequence continues at coordinate 52,014,398 of NC_143571.1, read as the reverse complement.
TGACATTGATAGGCTCTATCTATCACGCAAAAAAGGAGGTAGAGGATTATTACAAGTGAAGCAAGTTATTGAAGAAGAAAAATTAAATTTAAATGATTATCTGCAGCAAACAACGGAAAAATTTCTAATTGAGGTAAGGAAAGAGGGTTTATTTAAACCCATGAAGACAAAATTGGAATACAAAACCAAACAAGTAAAAATGAGAACCGAAAGATGGAAAAATAAGGCATTGCATGGAAAATACCTTAACACCATAGAGGACAGCGCTGACAGCAACTTGACCTGGCAATGGTTGAGAAATGGAGCACTAAAGAAAGAAACAGAATCGGTAATTTTTGCAGCACAAGAACAGGCCATTAAAACCAACGTTATGAAGGCAAAAATACAAAAAATTCAAGAAAACAGTAAATGTAGATTGTGCAAAGAAAAGGAAGAAACGGTAGACCACATTATAAGTGGATGCAGCAAAATCGCACAAATTGAGTACCGTAAAAGGCATGATAATGTAGCTAAGATAATCCACTGGCATTTATGTAAAAAGTATGGGTTTGAAGTATCTAAAGACTACTGGAAGCATAAAGTTCACCGGAAAGTGGTTGAGAATGAAAAAGCTAAAATACTCTGGGATTTCAAAATCCAGACTGACAAAAGCTTGGAATGTAACACACCCGATATCACAGTGGTTGAAAAAAGTGAAAACAAGGGTGTTACGTTTATCGAAATATCAGTACCAGGAGATAGTCGGATTGACAACAAAGAAAATGAAAAAATTACAAAATATCGCGATTTGCAAATCGAAGTTGAACGAATCTGGCAAAAGAAAACGAAAGTTGTTCCCATAATAATAGGTGCTTTAGGCGCCATGCCTAAAACATTGAAAAAACATCTAGAATCACTCGAGTTAGATGGATCAAAGATTGGGCAGCTGCAAAAGGCCGCTTTGTTCGGCACAGCTTTCATTTTCAGAAAGTATTTCCACAACTCATAGGCCCTTGGGTAGGGCCCGAATTAGTGGAATATAACCAGCCTTTTCTTAAGACTGAGGAAGCAAATCAAGCTTTGATGAATATTATATATATATATATATATATTCTTAGCTGTTTTCGGTTGCCATTAAATTTCTTTACTTCTCAAGAATTTCATCTATCCAACTGTTTCGTCTACATTCATTCAGTAATTATTTTATTTCATTAATTATCTCATGATCTAGCCATGCCACCTTAATTGGTGTTTTATCTTCAGCATACTTTATTTCATGATGAATCCTACCCCCCACACCACGATATATACTATCTTCATTTTTGCTATTATGTTGCTTGTCACAATTTTCTTTGGTCTTTTTTTTTTCAATCCTCGTTCCCATTCGTTTAATATCCAAGTAGATTCTGGATGTCCTAATGTCCAGTCCTCACCACAAGAAGGTGAGGAATGGACATTAGGTCAGAAGCCCTGGTTTGTCCTCCGCATTGCTTTAAAGGTTATATGAAGGTCTTTTCTCATTTATACAGCTTTCACCCATAAGCTCCCCTGTCTTTTATTCTTTCTTGACAGTTGATATTTTTCGTAGAACGCATTTATTTCTCTGTCTTTTACTGAGGTTTCACTTACGATTTCCGTTTCAACTTTTGTATTCTCTCATGCGATTCTTATTCATTTGTTTACTTTCACTCTCATATTTTCTTATCCCTATTTTATCAAATTATTTATATACTGCATACATTGAGTCATATTAAACGAAATATCATTTTGTCTCTTCAAATACTTCCCCAATAGTCTGGTGACAATTTTCAAACAGCAGAATGTTTTCAAAATGGTAAACGATTTTCCAATAGTTAGATATCAAGATTCTTATTTTAATATATATACTATCTGATCAAAAGCATAAGGACATCCATCTGTAATTCGTAAACTGATATCACTACGACCTCAGTTACCGGTATAAAACGAGGCACGAAGCTGTGTATTGTTTAGTGATAAGAAGTACGAGCAGAATGGGTAGGTCAAGGGAGCTCAGTGAGTTCGAACGTGGGTTAGTTATTGCTTTCCACATCAGTAAGAATCTGTCAGAGACATTTTACCCCTCTTCAAGTTGCCCAAGTCAACAGACTCTCACGTGATTCCGAAGTGGAAACGAGAAAGCACAACCTCAACAAAACCACAGTCGGGTAGACCGCTTTTAATGACAGACAGGGACCATCGAGCGTTGAAGAAGGCGGTTCGTGATAATCGCTGGACATCAAGTGAAGCAGTCACCTGGGAGTTCCGCAGTGCGACAGTGTCCAGCCAGCACCAGGACTGTGCGTTGAGAGTTAAAAGGAGCGGGTTCCATGGTCAAGCAGCTGCCCATAAACCAAACATTTCTGCTGTGAACGCTCAGCGCCGCCCTGCAGTGGTGTAAAGAGTGACGTCACTGGACAGTGGACAACTGGAAACGTGTGTTGAATCACGCTTTACCATGTGGCAATCCGATGGGAGGGTCTGGGTGTGGCGAATGCCTGGAGAACGATTCCTGCAAGCTGCTGTAGTGCCAACAGTGAAAATTGGAGGAGGTAGAGTTACAGTGTAGGGATGTTTTTATTGGAATGGACTTGGCCTTCTCGTAACACTACACGGAAATCTAAATGCGAAAGAGTACAAAAATATTTTGACTCGTTCCGTAATATCTATGGTAGAAGATCAATTCGGTGATGACTATTGACTGACCGAAGCATGACAATGCTACGGTTAGACAATAGTCTCACCGTAAGTGAGGGAATGGTTTGTGGACAATAACGTTCCAGAAGTGGACTGGTGGTCCAGAGCCCTGGTCTGAATCCCATAGAACAACTTTGAGATGAATTAGAACGCCGACTTCGCTCCTGATCCCAATGACCCACATGACGAACTGATCTGGCTACAGCTCTTCAGGAAGAATGGGCTGCCATTCCTCCAGAGACGTTCCGACATCTGGTAGAAAGTCTCCCCGGCAGAGTTAGTACAAAGGTGAACCCACCGTGTATTAATGTCCACTACTGGAAAGTGACAGGGAAAGTCTGATTACCGTTTCGAGTAGGTGTCCTGATAATTTTGATCAGACAGTGTATATAACATTTTATGAAAATTGTGTCATAGGCATTTTTACAGGAAAAAAATTGAAACTTATATACTTAAAGCTATTAAATTTTTAAAAATATTAGAAGTCTTTTTTTTAATAATTTTAAAATTTTCTGATATTTCGTTTTATTCGGACATTATTCCCGTAATCTGAATGAGCGTGTGGTTTCTGTTCTTTGCGCCACAAATACGATAGAAGAGAACTACGTAGCTTTCGGTGTAGACTTTCTAAAGTTACCTATGTTCAAAGATCGTGATTTAGCGGTTCTGTTGATGTATATGATGATTTAATATCAGTCTCCTTCTGTCATGTGGTATCCGTTAATGAATAATTGGTTATAATTCGGAGAAATTGCAGACATCATTGAAATGCATTAAAATAGTTAAGCTAGTTAGTAATTGTTAGCCAAAACAATCTCATTGTTTATTTCATAGCTTCTATGGTGAGTGGCGGCTGCTTTTCCTAGAATAACAACGTGGTATTTGACTATATAAATTTATTATTTTTTTAATTAATTTCTAAATGCTGAATATTCATTTAATGCTATTCAGTCGGGAAAAAATCTTCAACTCAAAGAGAAACTGAATTCCGTTGTGTACATTCTAAATTCCAACTTTTATTACAGTTTGCGCGCATTCAAGATTGATTTATTGCAATAAATGGTTTCGACACTTTTGGTGGCCTTTTGTGTTCGTAATACAGTTCCATTGAAATGAAAAAACATTTAGCAAATTAAGTTTAGGATAATATTCCTGAATCCAGCATTAAAAAGAATATCTTATGTTTGCTAACAATAAAAAATATATCCCATATTTTGAATACGTTTATCATATACTATTACATATAAGTTTTTATCATACACGTTTATCACATCTTTCCGTTGTTTTAATGTTAATTTAAGATTTGTTAATCCAACGTGAAAGCGCTCTATTATTCGAATATATTTCCATAAATTATAAAAAAAATTTGCAATTATAAATAAAATAATACTGTGTTTTTTTTAAGTTTCATTAGTTTAAAAGAATATTAACTATTTATAAAAATATTAATGATAATTGTTTTATCTAATTTCTTTAAAAATAATAATAATAATAATAATAATAATAATAATAATAATAATAATAATAATAATAATAATAAACTGTTTCCTTAAATTTAGAAAAAAAAACCAGTGGAATAAACATGCTTGGCATCATTCCACTCTCTCGTAATGACAGGATCTGGGTAGCTTAAAAATTCGATGCTAAGAGTAATTTTTAAACTCAAATCAGCTCAAGTAAGTAAAATGTTAAAGATTTTAATCTGTATAATAAAGCCATTACCAATAAATTCAATATTTGCCTCGTATTTATTCTTCCCATAGTGAGGAGCGCTCTTGTAAAGAATGTATATTGTGTATCAACAGAACTCAACTAGATGAGGTTTTCTGTTGCGTGAAATATCCATATTTTATTTTACTTTATTTTTATTTTTTTTTTCACGCAACAGCAACCTGTAGCTTATAAATAAAAAGAAAAATATTTAATTTCTAGTATTGTACATCCTGTCGTGGACATCTTCCGATTAAATACAAATAGTGAAATATAAAATAATAGAATCCAACAACTATGTTCGCAGCTGATGAAATGAGTATTTTTTATCATTTCAATATTAATAAATTACACTGTGGGAGAAGTCACTCAGCACATCGCAACAACAAGCCAAGCAACTGACATCTCGATGGTAAATTAAACATCTAGTTTAAGTTTATTCGATACTGTCTAATAATTATAAAATTAGAAATCTCTATGTTAATACATTTTCCTGTTTGTATTTAATTTAACAAAAACTCCCTTTCTTGGCAATAGAATATCAAGAAAATGTGTTATTGTTTTTCTAGCCGCATACTAAACCTGATGATATCTGTTAAGTATAGTCAGAGTGGTGTATTCCTGGTTTATAAAGAATGAAAGAAGAATATTTTATAAACTGCCTTCATATGCAAAAAAGTCTTTAATGAAATATTTGATACACCATGTTGGAATTATCGCTGCAATTTAATATTTCTGAAAATATATAAATCTCATACCTTTTATTTTCAGAGGGTTTTCCAGGCTGTTTAGCAGTAACTAACTTTTTTTAAAGACTAGTAGATAGACAGTCCTGTACCATTTTGTATTTCAGATAGCTAAAGCTGTCATAAAGTGAATGTTTTTTTTTCCTCAAAGACATCAGCAGAGTGGAGAGAAGATAACTGATGCATATGATAGTCTCTAACCTTAATACTGTGTGTGATTTCATCAAATAGTGTAGTTGCGAGATAAGAAAAACGAGTTTTCCATATAAAAAAGTTTACTTGCTTGTGAAAACCTACTTTCCGCAGATTAACAAACTCGAGAACCGGCTAGAAAAAGTCGTCGAAAAGTTCCACTAGTTTGGCAACTAGAATAAAAGGTCTTTTTTCTGGAGGTCTAGCGCTGTGGAAGGAAAAGCACCATTTCTAGAGGACTACACAGGCACCTCTGATATTTCTGGTTTCGAAAAATCAAAAAAATTTTTTTTTTAAATAAAAAAGGAGAGAAATTCCAATAGACTAAATACAAGTATTTATATAAATAATATGTTACTTAAAATAATAATAAATAATAATAATTAAGTAGTGAAAGATTTATATTTTATTAAAGTAAATAAACTTTCTTTATATATTTAAAAAATCGTATAAATTTACAACAATAACACAATATTTAATAAAAACATCGCTAAATAGCCTAATTCATCTGGACCTAATTAACTATAACCGAAGAAAAATTATCGTATCTTCTTGAATACGCCGCTGAACTGCGTATTCAAGAAGATTTAGATTTCAAAAGGTAATAACTTTAAACTTGCATTGCTATCTGAAATCGAATTAGAAATGACTGAGTTTGTAAGGTAGTTTTGTTTTGGAACATCGACTTATTTCGGTTTGGAGTAAAAGTTAAAATTACGGCCAAAGTAACCAAGGCTAGAGGATTTAATATTTTGTCTGTTAACTGCGTATATTCTCCAAATTCCTTGCTAAATGAAAACACAAGTTTCCGATGCGCAGAGAACTATTATTTCCTTATTTTACCGAATAACTCAGCTTAGGCTGAAAAATCTTTAAATAGGTTCGTGCTAATCTGAAATGGAAGTATGCTGGTAAGCGAAACAGACTTTCAAAGAATTTAACAAATGAATAGTTGGAAGGCGCCTATTAGTCGGATATCTCATCTGAGGTGTGAAAGTGCGAGACTTGAATTATTGAGCGCGATAAACAATATACTACGTCAAAATATAGCAAAAAATAAATAAAGAAAGAAAGAAAAAAGAAAGATAGAAAGAAAGAAAAACTGAAATAACGCACCAGAAGTTAACAAACCTTTATCAAGGTGTGATTATTACCATAATGCCCAAGGATTAGGATAATCGCCTAGAATATTGGAAACGAAATACCTTGCTTAACGCTGACTTCAATATACGAACAAAAATAGTAGCAAACAGTTTTTGTGTAGAGAGGAATGCTGGGAAAATCTCCTTAACCCGTATTAAATGTAGAATATTCTGAGAGGAATAAATGTAGAATATCTTGGAGGAATATACAACAAGATACTATTTATACAAATATAAACTGAATATCAGTAATCTTGGTAGTCCTACAGTCAATGAAAATACATTATTCGAAGAAGCATGAAGTAATATGTAAAATGGGATAACATGCGAAACATGATCGTCATTGCATGGAAACTACTGTACTTTAAACTACGGCTGAGGCATCTAATTAGGGCTGTAGGGTTATTCCTGTTAATTAAGCGCATTATTCTGGCAAACTGATTTATCGGTTTTGAAGGATGAAAACCTTGCACCCCCTCCCTGTATTGGATGACCGGCTTAAGCTAAAAGCCTTTGCAAGATTTCTTCGCATTCTAGAAGGGATGTAAGAGAAATTACTAATGAAACACTGCCTATTAAAACATTTTATAGCAACTTTAGAAATACTTAAAACATTATAACTATGAAATTTAAATGTATAAAATTGCGAAATCAGAATTTTATCTCAAATAACAAACTAAGAAAAGATACTATAAATAAATTTGACTTAAATGGAAACATGGCCATCACGCCTCATTTGTTTAGACACATTTCGGCACACATGATCTTGGATTTCAGTTTCCATCTTTACAAAATAAAATGTGCTCTAAGAGTACCTGACAGAAAAACAAGTTCAACTAGTAGTTAAAACTCACAGCCCACACTTTAGGCACCTTTAAAAAAAAAAAAAAGAAAAAAAAGACTTTAATAACACTCTTAAATGCTCATCGTTTAATAAGTTTTTTTTTTTTTTTTTGAAAGAAGGTAAAAATATTTAGGGAAGAAAATTTCCTAAAAATATAACCGTACAATGATACAAACCTCATATATATGTGTGTATACGATACAGACATATATATATATCACTGAAATGTCAGAGAGAGAGAGAGCGCGTTTAAAAATGCTCTATCTTTCTAACACTTAACCGCTTATACCTCATAGTGAAATAACTATAACTGCAGTTAATTGTATACCAATATATTGTCAATAAGAAGTAAAGAAGAAATCGACTTCAAAAGAAGTTTTATCATCAGTTGAAATTCCAGACTCCTGCCGGTTTTGGACATTCATGAAAGACTGTATCACTCAAGATCAACTGCAGGCATTTATAAGCTAATGAAAGCCTGTAAGTGCCAACTCAGCCAAAATACACACGGGCATATCCGGGAGAGTAAACATCATTGAACCCACGCTGCTGGGATGGGTGGTAAAGAAATTAAAGCAGCCCAATATGTAGCGATTAATCAGGGGTTCGGGCAGTGTCTTTGGGATTCAGGTTAGTAGTATGTAAAGAACAACCGTCAAAAAGTTCTTTGGTTAGACAACAAGGTAGACAAGTTCTTTGGGAATCGGAATCCGAGAATCCAGACAAGTGAGGAAGTAGGCGGCCTCTTCAGGGCGTTTCCTGGATACATTCAGGTGATTAACTAGCTACTACTCTAGTCCTCCCTACCAGGGCCAGCACCACTGGTAGGGTTAATTTCCTCTCGCTACAAGTAATCCAAGTATAATAGACTTCGACTCTGATTGGTGGGAGTAAGAAAATGTTTCAGGAGTTGATCCCGAGGTTCGGGACTTGGTCGATGACACGCCACTCATCCATCCCAGAAGCGCCATCCAGAGCAGAAGAAGACCTGGTTGTGATATCTGTAACCAGCCCATCAGTTCCAGCAAGAAACATCAGAGCGTCAGCATTCTAGCAGCAACGAGCTTGAGAGATTTCAGCAGAGGAGAAACGGAGGTTAGGTAGAAGAATGGAACAGAGATGTTATGGAGTACGGCACAGGAGATAAGTAGATATTACCTCTACCGTCGTTGGGAAGAGGCGTGGCCATTTCTTGGACCAACTGCTTATAGTCAGCCTTCCTCCTGTGACTCTTGATGGCAACTCATGAATTTCGCCTTTTGGCGAAAGGTGTCAAGAGCATCAGTGAGGCCCTGGCTGACGTTTTTCCCAATCGTTCATCTGATGCCATCAAGAGTTACAGGAGGAAGGCTGGATACAAGCAGTTTGTTCAGAAATGGCCATGCTTCCTCCCCACGACAGTACAGGTAATATCTCCGTATCTCCTGTGCCGTACTCCCTAACATCTGTGTTCCATTCTTCCACCTAACCTCCAGAAATGATAGAGGAAGCTTTGGTCTCTAGACTTTCCTCAGCTGTGGACCAACATCCCCCTTCCGGTGTATAATCATAACTCTCTCAAAGCAGTCATTCATGCCCATCTTCGTGGACGTGATGTCTCTCATAGTCTTGACAAATACCTCCAGGAGGTATTCTCTACTTTAAACGAACAGCCAGTACAACGTCAGCCTCAGCCCAGTTCATCTAATAATGTATTCAGACGGAAGCAAAGGCTTATACAGTAATTCAAGCCCTCCAGACGAATAGAGAGAGGTGCGCCAAAACCATCCGTGAATACGCCTCCCCTCCCCCTTTTGAAGAATAGCATGAGGACTTCGTAGAGTTTTGGAAAACAGTGTTCTCTACTCCGCCTCCTCTTCCAGATTAAGATCAACCCAAGGTGCTCGGTCCATCCCTGTATCTTCAATATTTTTTCCAGTGTCTACAGAACAAATTAAAGCAGCTCTCCAATCTAGCTCATCTTCCTCCGGACCTGCTGGATTCCCAGCATCTAGGCCATGGAAGCTGCCTTTCAGATATTGCAAGATATACTTGATACCCTCTTATCATCCGGAACTATTCATCCATATCTTCCCAGTTCCAGAATTATATTTATTTCCAAGAAGGACACAGGGGTGGGGGTGCTTAAGGGTCAGAGCTATATAACTGAGAGGAAACCTCCACATAGTCGTTAAAGGAATGCGGAGAACCGACCAGGGCTTCGAACCTAATGTTCAATCCTCAACTTCTCATGGTGCACCTTGTTGGTATCTATCTGAATACTGAACGAACGAGGATGAGCTGGCAATTTGGGATTTATCCGACCACATTGTATTCGTATTGGCTTAATTCACAAAAAATTGATGGTATAACGTGACAGAATTTCATGCTGGTGAGCGTCGCCCGGTTAAAAAAGGCCCCCATTGTGGTCGCTACGGAAACAGGGCTAACAGCGAAAAGTCAGCTACTCAAAAAAATCTGAAAACACACACAACTCAACATCACCACAGTTAAAGATCGGTACAATCAACATAGGAAGCCTGAATGGAAAAGAAATCGAGGAACTAGATAAGTACCAGATCGACATAATAGTGGTGACTGAAACAAAAAAGGCAAAAACTGGTGAGATCTTTCTGAGCAATAAATACAAAATGTTATATTCAGGCAATGACAGTCAAGGAAAAGGAGTAGCCATAGTATTCAACACTAAATACGAGGCTAATCTTCTTGAATGTCAGGCAGTCTCAAGTAGAGTGATGTGGGCAAATATGAGAATGGGGCACTGGAAAATGATACTTATTTGTGTCTATGGTCCCACAGAAGATCCTACTAAGGTAGAAGTGAGGGAATTTTTTGAGTCTTTAGAGAAAGCAACTACACAATGAAAAAGGAAAAGTTGGTCCTTCTTGTGGATCTAAATAGCAGAGTAGGAAATGATTGTCAGAGATACAAAAATATTTTGGGAAAATTTGGAGAAAAGAAGAAAGCTAATAATAATGGCAAATACCTGTTGGATTTCTGCTCAGGACATGGATTGGTTATTACTAACACCATGTTCCAACATAAAAATGTGCACAAATTCACATGGAGAGAAGAGGCAAGCAATAACATAGCATTGTGCTATGTTATTGTTTTCTCCCAGGTGCAGGACACCAGAGTGTACAGAGGATTTGAAATTGGAAGTGATCACTATTTAGTCTTGAGCAGGATAAAATTGAATTTCTGAAACGAATAACATGTAAGAAAGTTTTAAAGTGAATAAAAGTTGAGCAGCTGTCAGATGTAAACTGTAGACTAAAATACACAAAGATTATTGAAGAAAAAATGAAAGATTTTGAGAACAGGAATCAAACCTTGGAGATTCAGTGGCAAACTCTGAAGAAAACACTGATTGATTCAGCCGGAGAGGCATGTGGTCAGGTTGTCTTCAAGGATAAAAAATGAGAACTCCATGGTGGACACAGGAAATTAAAGAGGCAGTGAAGGAAAAGAAGAAAGCATATCAAACGTTCCTGGCAAATAAGTCAGCTTGTGCTCTTAGAGAATACAGTGACAAATGTAAGAAAGTTAAATACTGTCTAAAACTAGCTAAACAAAAGTCATGAGAGGACTTTGGCAAGAATATAGAAAATAAATATCAAGGAGGTGGTAAAATATTCTGAAGGTTGTTGAAGAAGCTAAGAAATGGAGGAAAGAGTACTGTAAAAGGAATTAGAGATGGTAAAGGTGACATGAAAACGGCGGGGAAAGAAATCCTTGAAGTATGGAGTAATTACTTCGAAAAATTGCTAAATGAAACAAGCAGTAATAGCACAGTGATAAAAAAAACACTCAACAGGCGTACAATCAGGAATACATATCCATACTTGAAGTAGTAAAAGCCATCAAGGGCTTGAAATGTGGAAAAGCAGCAGGAGTAGATGATATTCGACCAGAAATGCTAAAGTATGGTGGTATGAAAGTCTTACATTGGCTGCACTGCATAGTTCAGAAAGCCTGGACAGAGGGACGAATTCCCGATGATTGGAGTAGAACTCTCATAGTACCCATATATAAAAATGTAAATAAAACTGAATGTGAGAATTACAGAGGTATTTCCCTAGTGAGTGTTCCTCGCATGATTTGTGCAAGTATACGTGAGAAACGGTTGAGAAAAATTGTGGAAGAAAAGCTTGGCGAAGGACAAGCTGGACTCAGGCCAAATAGAGGCTGTCAGGATCAGATCTTCACTTTACGACAAATAGTCGAGAAAGCATGGGAATATATCAAAGTTCTATATTAACCACGCTACCAGAAATCCATCAGTTTCTTAAACCTGACATTAATCAGAAGCAATACCAAGATAGCTACAAAGATATTCCACAAACACACACATATCGGAAACTACCTCCATTTCAATTCATACCACCCATATTCCGTTAAAAAACCAGTCACCCTATCATAATTTATCCATGCTTACAAATTCTCAACCAACAGTAATTATCTTAACACGGAATTAAAGTATTTAACACAGGGTTTCAAAAATCGCAACTATCCCACACGTCTAATAAGTTACGCTAACAGTACGGCAAAATCACGTCATAACAATAATACAACCAAAACAGACTTCCGTATGGTGATCAAATTTCCATACATCCAAAACACACACAAAGCCTACTAATACATTTTCAAACACACGGGCTATAAGCTAGTGTTCACCACGAACCAAAAATTAGCAACTCTCCTAAAACCCATTAAATCTCTCACACGCAATGAAATATTCGAACACCACAACGTAGTCCACAATCAAGTTACTTTTAAAGCTATGTATCAGCAATATTCGGATTGTAGAGATTAGGATGGTTGTTCAATCCAATACCCTTGGAGGGTAATGGATGGCAATGCTGTAGCCAATGAAGTTCTAACTGAGGCTCGGCTATTGCTGTTACCCTCCTGCCATGATCAGAGCTTTAATTGCTCAATAACTCCTTATTCCTACACTGTCCTCTACAGATAACGGGGAAGATGAAAAGCATTCTTGCTTCGCCCCTTTAAGCCAGTCCTTATAAGGACTATAAGGATCAGCAATATTCAGAATTATGAAGTATTATCTGCACGCGATTAGATGGCATGGTTACCCTTCTTTTTTCATTTGCGTGTGTGTAGGTATGCCTATAATTGTATTAATTTTTGGTTTGCTTAAACTTGGTAGATGTATGTAGAGAGTGATTATGATGAGATTTTCTCATTCCAAATTATACTTTCTTCAGTTTCCATACGTCTCTGTCCATATTCAGTTGTAATTTATCTTTGTTTTCCTTTTGTCTTTCTCTTTATTCCCTTCTTCACTTCCTTTTTTCTATTAATATTTATGCTATATATATAAACATATCATTATTCGGATATTTTTATCTGCTTTCTTCCCTTCACAGATTGTACAGAATGTCACAACCACAAGCAAAGAAACATCGACATTCAAATGAAGAGGAAGGATCTTAGAGAATTTAAAGAATACTGAACTGAAAAATTTGGTATCATTAAGGAAGATAATAAATTATGCATATTATGTTCTGAATCAGTTGTGTGTAGGACTTCTTCTGTAAAGAGACATTTTGAAACTGTTCATAAGAACTTCAGCAATAAATATGAGCAAGACAAAAGAGAATTAATTTCTCGTGAACTGAGCAAGACAAAAAAAAAACAGTACGATAATTTGATAAAATTTATTTTAGGTAGGCCTAGTTCCAACTTGTTGCTGCTAGTTGTGAAATTTAAAAAGTTATTGCCCAACATCGAAAATCACTCAATGATGGGGAGTATATTAAATCAGCATGGCTAGAATGTGCGCCTTTCCTTTTTGGCAATCTTTCAGAAAAAGTAAAAATTATTCAGCGCTTTCAAGATTTGACTGTTTAGAAATTCAGTTAAGGATAGGATACTTACGTTGAAAAGAATACAGTAGAGCAATTAAAAAAAGATTTGGCTTCATGTGAGTTCTTTCTTATTTGTGTTAATGAGAGTACACACATTACGTCACCAGCAAGACTAACACTATTTGTTGATTTTGTGGGGTTGACGAAGTATGCGAAGAGATAATTAACCTTTTAACACTACCTGAGAGTACCATTGGGGTTGAAATATGTAAAGTAGTTATGAATGAATTATCTGTTCGGCAAATTGATATTTCAAAAGTTTTATCCGTCACAATCAGCCGGTCTCATACAGAGGTAAGGGGGTTTTTCGTCCCCCAGAACAGGCAAACCGGCCCTTTGAAGACACATAGATTACAGTCATGATTACGTCACCGCCATACGCCGTCCCGAGCCCTGATAAAATTGGGGAGGGGGGATGAAAGCAATGGTGAACTACCCTGTAAAAATCTCACCAGGAATACTTTGTGGGCAATGCCTACAAAGTCACTTACGATCGGAAACGACTGAAAGAGAAAATCAGAAAATCCGTATCTCAGTAGTCGATGCACCCAGCATGTTTCGTAAGGAAGAAGGATTTGTAAATCTGTTTGCAAAGCATGTTGGTCATCCACTGATAGGTTTTTTCATTTCATCATACATGAGGAGACTTTAAGTTTTAAAAGAAGTAAACCGTGAGTAGACATGTCGATACAAAATAAATAACGGAAAAAAACTCACGTAGAAAGATTATTTAATAGTATAATTTTCGCCTGTGTGCCACTGGCATCTTCAGTACAATTAAGCTCAAAATTAAACACTAACTGACAATTCCAAAAAGCGCCACCTAAGTAGCTGGTGTAAGATAACTAAAAGGTCAATAACTTTCCTAAAAAAAAACAATTAATACAATAAAAAGTTAGGAAAGATTAGCTGATTTGTAAAGTACTATCTCCCATAAAGGGGATAGAGGTAAGCCGTCGGATCTGTTTAAGTTAGGAGAATGAAGTAGAGTTTCACATGTTTCTCTATAAAGGCGTTCCATGAGAAACTGACTTTTGTGAAGAACTCTTGTCTTTCTCCAATGAACTCTGTGTCTAGTGAAGATGGCATGTTCAGAAAGTCCAGACTTTTCAGGTTTAAAGTATTCAATATAAGACTGGTGTTCTTCTAGCCGAATGGAGGCAGATCTTCCCGTTTGTCCGAAATAAGATAATCCACAAGAGCACGGAATCTGGTAGACACCTGGATGATTAAGATGTGGAAACTTGTCCTTAGGAGAAGTGAGAAAGGTGGAGATTTTTCTAAACGGTCGAAAGGCAACAAAAATATTCAGTGGTTTCAAAACTTTTGCTATACGTTTACTGATGCCTTGTACATAAGGGATAGTAATGCGCTTTATTTCCTCTGAGTTTGAAGAGGAAGACATATTAAAACTACTCAAAGTTCTTTCAATGAAGCAATTCTTATAACCATTAGATAGAAAGGAAGAAGTTATGTATTGTAGTTCTTTCTGTAAAAGATGGTCTGTAGAACAAAAGGAGTGGGCCCGATGAACCAGTGTTTTAATAGTTCCTGCCTTTTGACTGGGATGGTAATGAGATTCCGCATGGATATAATGGCCTGTATGAGTCTTCTTTCTATAAACTGAGAAATGTAGGTTACCATCTGGTTGGCGAAGAATTAGAAGATCTAAAAAGGCTAACTGCTTATTTGATTCTACTTCTAGGGTAAACTTAATCCTAGGATGAAATGCGTTTATCTTAGTGAGAAATTGTTGAAGTTCATCAGAAGAGCCATTCCATACAGCAAAAATGTCATCGACATATCTGAACCAATGAGTAGGTCTGGGAGAAATGTTTTTAAAGATACATTGTTCAAAATGTTCCATAAAGAAATTGGAGATAGCAGGAGAGAGAGGATTACCCATTGCTGTTGTAGTAATACAATACTTTCCGAAAGAGGCACATTTGTAAATAAAGAAACAACATCTAAACTGATCATGATATCAGAAACGTCCAAATGAAGATCTGAAATTTTATTTTTGAAATCCAAAGTATTTTTTATATAAGTATCAGTTCTTCTAGTTGAAGAGGAGAGTAAATTTGATAAAAATTTTGAGATTTTGTAAGTGGGGCAACCTATACAGTCTATGACTGGTCTTAACGGAATGCCTGGTTTATGAACTTTTGGAAGACCATACAATCTTGGTGGACGACCGAAGAAGGTTTTATGTTTTTTCTTTTGATCTTCATTCCTTGTAGATGCATTATCTATAAGAGAATTAAGTCTCTTCAATTGACTCCGGGTAGGATCCGATGTAAGAGGCCTATAAGTTGAATAGTCGCGAAGTAAAAGAGACATTTTTCTCTCATATTCCTTCCTATCTTGAATCACTACAGCCTTCCCCTTATCAGCTTTCGTAATTATTAAATTATTGTTATTCTTCAACGATTTCAATGCTTTAAACTCAGAGTAAGAAAGATTAGGACGAGGAGGCCTGGAATGAAAAAGAATTTGTGCACATTCAATCTGTTGGCTGTTTTTTGGGATAAGGATCGAATACCCCTGTCTATGTTATGAAAAAAAATCCATAATTGGCACCTTATTCGGCGTAACAGCGAAATCATATCCTTTTGATAAAACAAAACGTTCACAGTCTGTTAGTGGACGTCCGGAAACATTTATGACTACTTTATCTATGTCAATAATATTATTACTGGATCTAGGTAAGCTGACTAGTGATTCAAATTTGCGTTTTAGCTTGTCACGAGAATCATTAGAGACCTTTAAGTAAGAACTCGAAGTTATGCGCAATACAGTAGTAAAAGTTTCAACAGTTAAAACATATTCCAGAGCATTTTTTATATCCACAATTTCTCTATTTAAGATGGCAAGAGATTTTTTAGCTTCGTGTAGCTAAATATTTAAAAGAGACTTACTAGCTTTGAAGTAGATCCGATGAGCTTTTGGGGACCTAAAAACTTCTTTTATTTTACAACAGGTTGGAATAACCTGGGTCATCTTACATCGTTTAAGGAATATTAATCTGTTAATGCATTTGGCCTTCTTTACCAATACTTTACCGTATCTAGCAGATTGTTTGGAAATAGACTCTCCGTGAAGTCTAGCAATAAGTTTTAAAAGAGGTAAACCGTGAGTAGACATATCGATACAAAATAAATAACGGAAAATAAATTGTTGAAGTTCATCTTCTGATGAACTTCAATAATTTCTCAATAAGTTAAACGCATTTCATCCTAGGATCAAGTTTACCCTAGAAGTAGAATCAAATAAGCAGTTAGCCTTTTTAGATCTTCTAATTCTTCGCCAACCAGATGGTAACCTACATTTCTCAGTTTATAGAAAGAAGACTCATACAGGCCATTATATCCATGCGGAATCTCATCACCATCCCAGTCAAAAGGCAGGAACTATTAAAACACTGGTTCATCGGGCCCACTCCTTTTGTTCTACAGACCATCTTTTACAGAAAGAACTCCAATATATAACTTCTTCCTTTCTATCTAATGGTTATAAGAATTGCTTCATTAAAAGAACTTTGGGTAGATTTAATGTCTTCCTCTTCAAACACAGAGGAAATAACGCGCATTACTATCCCTTATGTACAAGGCATCAGTGAACGTATAGCAAAAGTTTTAAAACCACTGAATATTTTTGTTGCCTTTCGACCGTTTAGAAAAATTTCCACCTTTCTCACTTCTCCTAAGGACAAGCTTCCGCATCTTAATCATGCAGGTGTCTACCAGATTCCGTGCTCTTGTGGATTATCTTATTTCGGACAAACGGGAAGATCTGCCTCCATTCGGCTAGAGGAACACCAATCTTATATTGAATACTTTAAACCTGAAAAGTCTGGACCTTCTGAACATGCCATCTTCACTAGACATAAAGTTCATTGGAGAAAGACAAGAGTTCTTCACAAAAGTCAGTTCCTCATGGAACGCCTTTATAAAGAAACATGTGAAACTCTACTTCATTCTCCTAACTTAAATAGATCCGACGGCTTACGTCTGTCCCCTTTATGGGAGATAGTACTTTACAAATCAGCTATCCTAACTTTTTATTGTATTAATTTTTTTTTAGGAAAGTTATTGACCTTTTTAGTTATCTTACACAAGCTACTTAGGAGGCGCTTTTTGGAATTGTCAGTTAGTGTTTAATTTTGAGCTTAATTGTACTGAAGATGCCTGTGGCACACAGGCGAAAATTATACTAATAAATAAACTTTCTACGTGAGTTTTTTTCCGTTATTTATTTTGTATCGATATGAGGAGACTTTAACTGGTGTCATCCTCAGATATGCTCAAAAATAAGCTTCAGGATGAAAAACTGAGTAAATACATCACATCTCATCCAAGATAAATAATAATAATAAATAAATAAATGAAATAAATATCTAAAAAATAAATAAATGTATCATATGTAATCAAATGCATGTAATGTACTCAGACAAAATGCTCGGAAATACTATCACTGCCTCCTGTCTAGATCATATAAACATCCGAGCACCACCAAACAGTTACACTGCATCAGCCATAAAGTGCAAAGTAGCAGACCATTACTTCACTGCTCTAAACCTGCACACCAAGACAATACCCATGCAATGTCCCACAGAAGAAAAACGACAAAAAACAATAATAGACGAAGAAATAGTCAACCACGAAATAAGAAAAACAGACTAGGAAAACCTGGCATCAGATTCAGCAGATATCTAATACAACAACATCAAACTCACACTGGAGGAAATATATAAGAAAGCTACAAAGTAAGTCAGAATTCGTTCAAAAACAACACAAAATCCTTGGATAACACAAAACTTAATCCTAGAAATACACAGAAAGGACGCTCTATGGAAACAATTAAAGCTATATCCAAATAACACAGCTTTAAAAAAACTGAATATAATGTAACAAGGAATCGCCTTACAACACTAATCAGATATGCAAAAAGAAGCTACTGGAGAGACAAACTAACCTCTGCACAAAACAATATGAAACAAACCCGGCATCTGCTCAATGAGATGCTAGATTGTGTTCCCAACACCACCGCCTCCGAAACCATAAAACACAGCTTCATGAAAGACGCAAAACCTATCCAACAACTAGCAAATGACTTTAACTAATATTTTGCATACTCCATCCAAGAACGACACAGAAATATTCCCCCAATCACAAAACGTGACCCTCCACTTGGACCACAATCAAAACAGACATTATGATTCCCAACCATAAAAGAAGCAGAACTTCTCTCTGCAATAGATCAAATCAAACCAAACAAAGGCCCAGGAATTGATGGTATAAGACCAAACGATATCAAGCAACATTCCACTAGTTTAAGTCCTATCCTACTAAAATTAATAAATAAAATATTTAAAACAGGACAGACACCAAGAATGCTAAGACCTCCATAATCTCACCCATATACAAACATGGGAAAAGAAATTTAATCAGCAATTACAGACCCATAGCAACATTACGATGGTAGTCTTTATTGATCTAACTAAAACATTCGATACACTCACACATCAAACCTTGTTAGAAAAGCTGAGGCATGTTGGAATAGACGTGACTCTGCACAGGTGGTTTACAAACTACCTTGAAAATAGAAAGCATATCACACGTATCGGGTCAAACCGAAGCAGTAACTTGTGGAGTACCACAGGGAGCTGTACTCTCCCCAACTCTGTTCAACATTTACACGCACGATATTAATCAGCTACCTCTCAGAGTTAAAATCTTCCAATATGCAGACGACACAGCTATAATATCCATCCATAATAACGCAAGCATAGCCCAAACAAATATGCAACATGACATAAATCTTCTGATAGACTGGCTCACCAAAAACTCCATACACCTAAACTCAGAGAAAAGACAAAATTAATGATATTCAGAAATCCACTGACTCGACCAGTTGATAACAAATATATAACCATCCAACATCCACTTTCCAACATGCAAAACACATAGAACAACAAACTACTACAATCACTCAGGTTGAAACAATACGATACCTTGGAATTTACTTCGATACAGATTTGAACTGGAATAGCCACATAAACCATCTACACATCAAACTCCGAACAATAAGTGGCAAACTCTACAGGTTAAAAGACATAGTCCCCATACGCCTAAAAACACTAATATACAAAGCACTATGCCAAAATATACTAAGATACGTATGCTTTCTGTGCACCCTACAAATTAAATAGATTAATGTCGGTACAGTACAAAATGATAAAACTGATCTTTTGGGAACAAAGAGAAAATAGCGACCTTGTATACACTGCAATGTCAGAACACAAAATACTGACAGCAAAACATTTATGTCACTGTTGAGCAGTTCTAAGATTTGTTAAGTTCAGATAATTTGAAGAGGCTGCAAAATTCATTAAGTTTCCAGAGACGATAAAACTGGACGAATTAAACTTGCAGATGTTTTCGTGGATAAATATGGATGATTTTCAAAGTAACTGAATTTGGAGACAGAAATATGTTGACCTCAGAGTTGACTTGGAAAATATTGAAAATGAGCTATTAGAGACTGAAGTAACAGAAACGACAAGTGTGGAAAATGAGGTAATAATGAACTTGGATTACTATTCCTGAAACTTTTGTATGTTTTAAAACCCTTGAAACAGCATTATTATCCATTTTTGCATCTATGTATTCTTGTGAATCATTGTTCTCAGTGATGAACTTTCTTAAGTCTCGTAACAGGAGTAGCCTTTAAATTGCGTCTTTAAATTGTGTGGCTGTATGGGGCGGCTAGAATTACCCTTAAAAGTAAATTAAAATATCCAGGCTATCAACACAGGGTAGAAGGGTTTTTAAATAAAAACCCGTCACTAATTTTTACATTCATTCAATCTTACATGACTTAAAATATTCTTTGATTTTACCATTCTAGTATAATTTTTGATTATTTTAAAAGGTTCTCCCAATACTTAAAATACATCAAATAATAAGATGTTCCCCAAAATTTCGGTTGGCACAAGTGAGAAAATTTTACATCAAAGATTTGGCGATTTTGGCTTGCACACTTAAAAAGGTTGTCCACCCTAAGCTATAATATTCAACACTAAACAAGAGAAGAAGCAGATAATATTAAGCAGAGTGATAATTGCAAACATTAAAGGAGGAATTGGACAATGCGGCTTATTTGTGCCTATGATCCCAAAGGACATGCTATTAATAAAATAAAGAAAATAAAGAAAAAGTTTGAAGAAAATATTCAAATCTTGGACACCTAAATGCAATTTGGGAAGAAAATATTAGTTGATTAATTTAGCCAAGGAAGAAGGTGATAATATTTTATTATTATTATTACGTGATGCCTCCAGGGAGTCCAAAGACTCATCGAGAAAGGCACCTACTCTACAACTCTCCGTCTCCTCCACTCAATCCATAAACTACAACGAATCTCAACTACCATCATCATCTACACTAACGCCATCTACCGCCCCAAGCAGTATTTTCATACACAATCACAAATATCCACGTCCACGACAGAAATCGAACCGGCACCTTTTGGCTGGTGAGCGGATAAGCTTAATTAATTAATTATGTATTTAATTATTTAATTAAATATGGAAATAAATAACGAAATTATCAATTTGGTATGGTCACCGGAATACATTTATGTTGTATAAAAAAAAATTATTCGATAATCATATAAGAACTTTTTAAAAATCGAAAATTTGGTCATATTTAAGATTTATAAAATTCTGTATACATTTTGTTTCTAATTGGATAAATTGAATTTTTTTCCTAAGAAATTCCCACCCACATTCTCTCCCACCCACAAAATTCCACACTTTATTCGACCAAATCTCAACTATATAACAATGTTTAAAGATGAACTAAAGCACACACACACACACTAACAATGTAATATTGACTAATATTATATCATAATATCCTCTTGCTCTCTGTAGATGGCGCCACATCTAAATGTTCTGGATTCACATCTCAGCCAGAAGTATTAAAGAATTTATGTTTACGTTTCCTCACTAAATAATTGAAAGAGACGAATAAAATTAGCGAAATGAAAGAGTGAAATTATTTCCACTGTAAATTAACAATTATAAAAATAAAAATCCAATTTCGCACGACTTAATCATATTTCGATGCTTATTTTCTCTCATTCTTTCCTAACAAACGCTTCACGTTACGAACAGTTCAACTAGGAATATTTAAATAACACGTTTCTTTAGACATTTGTTAACTTTGACATACTTCAAAAATATATTTAAAAGATTCCGTGTTTAAATCTAGACAAACCGAAGAACAGTGCGCCCACTACATTTTTCAGCAACTATTGCCCAGCACAATCTAACAAAAATATAATAAATTTTTCTAGGAATAAAAATACTTGCACATTCACAATGTGAAAATATAGCGATCATTAAAATAATCATAGTAGATTATTCATGACTTTCATGATTACTGATGATTATTCAATTAGAAGAATTCGTTCGAAAAAAAAAAAAAGCTCTTGATTTTGCAGAATTAAGTACGCTTATAAATACTTATATATTGCCCCCTAAAGATTTCAATTTGTCTTTCCAGTCTAATTTAAAGACGACGATGTCTCAAGTGTATGCAAGGAGTACTACACAGTACCTCCTGCTTCTTTTTTCTTTATTATTATTATCTGTCATTTATTCGTGTATATTCGTGTATTTGTATATTAATATAAAAAATTGCGATTTAGAAAACACGATATATTTTCTTTGAATATGCATTTCAGTATTTCATTGAGATCGCCAAAATCAAGTATATATAGTATTCTTTTTTTTCTTTTTTTTTGTAAACTTGCCTTTCATTTTTATTAAACAAAAAATTACTAAAATAACATTGTACTACAGATTAATTCTTCAGAGCAAGTTAAATCTAGACAGATAAATAATGAAATTATTAAATAATAATTAAATAAACATAAAATTAAATGTTCCAGAGTAAGTCAGAAAACTCACAAATACCTTATTAGTAGTGAGGTACATAATTGCATTATTCCTATCATTCCTTCTTTCCCCTTACATTTATCATTATTCTGCCCAAAATGATATTTGGTCAAGAAGGACTTCTAGCCCTTTTTATCTCTGTCAATACCAATAGGAAACTCATGGCCATCGAAAGTATCGTGTGCAATTCTGAAATTACAAAATTATTTCTGCGTCTGGCAGAAACTTGTTATTTTTCTGTTGTTAATATTTTTGTGATATTTCTTTAAGAATATATTTCATAATAAGGATACCTATTATTTTAACTACTCTTAGTCATGATGTTCCATAAATATTTCATAATGAGTAAAGTATATTATTATTAATTTAATTTAATTTTTAATAATATAGATATATTTTATTACAAGCAGTCCCCCGGTTACGGACGACCCGACTTACGGTATTCCGTACTTACGAACGGGCTCCCAAGGCTCTCCATATGGATAATTAATAATTAAATAATTATATTAATAATTCGGGAACTAGTTTCTTTCGCGCATGTAAACAAACCCACACGTCACCGCATTATTAAGACAGCTCTTTCCGTTATTTGAGTCATTTCTACATTTGAGACTTATTACTTACGGAGTACATTCCCGCCATTATTCGTGTATATTCGTGTATTTGTATATTAATATAAAAAATTGCGATTTAGAAAACACGATATATTTTCTTTGAATATGCATTTCAGTATTTCATTGAGATCGCCAAAATCAAGTATATATAGTATTCTTTTTTTTCTTTTTTTTTGTAAACTTGCCTTTCATTTTTATTAAACAAAAAATTACTAAAATAACATTGTACTACAGATTAATTCTTCAGAGCAAGTTAAATCTAGACAGATAAATAATGAAATTATTAAATAATAATTAAATAAACATAAAATTAAATGTTCCAGAGTAAGTCAGAAAACTCACAAATACCTTATTAGTAGTGAGGTACATAATTGCATTATTCCTATCATTCCTTCTTTCCCCTTACATTTATCATTATTCTGCCCAAAATGATATTTGGTCAAGAAGGACTTCTAGCCCTTTTTATCTCTGTCAATACCAATAGGAAACTCATGGCCATCGAAAGTATCGTGTGCAATTCTGAAATTACAAAATTATTTCTGCGTCTGGCAGAAACTTGTTATTTTTCTGTTGTTAATATTTTTGTGATATTTCTTTAAGAATATATTTCATAATAAGGATACCTATTATTTTAACTACTCTTAGTCATGATGTTCCATAAATATTTCATAATGAGTAAAGTATATTATTATTAATTTAATTTAATTTTTAATAATATAGATATATTTTATTACAAGCAGTCCCCCGGTTACGGACGACCCGACTTACGGTATTCCGTACTTACGAACGGGCTCCCAAGGCTCTCCATATGGATAATTAATAATTAAATAATTATATTAATAATTCGGGAACTAGTTTCTTTCGCGCATGTAAACAAACCCACACGTCACCGCATTATTAAGACAGCTCTTTCCGTTATTTGAGTCATTTCTACATTTGAGACTTATTACTTACGGAGTACATTCCCGCCAGCATTCAGGGCTATAGAAGATTGTGATGACCTTAGGAGAGTTCTAAAAGAATTATAACATCCATGATGACATCAAAAGCATTGCTGATTCTTGGGAGGAAGTGAAGCAATCGACAGTTAAAGGGGTGTGGAACAAACTGTGCCCTCAATTCTGTGATGATTTTCGTGGCTTCACAGAAGACATTGCTGAACCCAGAAAGCTCTGGTAGATAGTTGCAATGCACTGCAATTGGACATCAATAAAAATGATGTCATTGACTTACTGGAATCCCATTCACAAGAATTAACCAATGAACAAATTATGGAGATAGAGAAGCAGCTGATAGAAACACAAGAACACCAAAAATCAGAAGATCCAGAGACAAGAAAGTTTACGACAAAAGAATTAGCTGAAGCCTTTCGTTTCATTGAAGCAGGATTTTCTAAGCTTGAGAAGCAAGATTCTAACATTGAGCGGTTTACAGAGGTTTACCGTGCAATTAGTGAGAACATCAGCTGATACTAGGCCATTTATGATGAAAAAAAAAAAAGACTGTGCAAACAACCCTAGATGCCTTTTTCAAGAAACCGACTTCAGTGGCAAGCTACTCTTCCCCAGCAACAGAATCAAATCCTGATCTCCAGCATCAGGTCCATCCTCTCCAGCCCCCTATCATTCATCCGATTAATGTTAGCCTACCGCCTTCTTGCTTCAAAAATTCATCTTCCAGTAAGCAAGACATTGATGAAACCCTTAATATTTTTTTTTGAAATTTTTCCTATCTAAACATTTTGCATGAGTTATGAGTTTGTTGTTTGAATTAAAAGAAAGAGCACAATAGTTTCTGTAACTTATTATACCAGTACAGGAGTTTTATTATTATTATTATTATTATTATTATTATTATTATTATTATTATTATTATTATTATTATTATTACTACTACTACTACTACTACTACTACTACTACACAGCGCCCTCAATCTTCAATTGAGGGCTCTATGTAGGCATACGAACGGGTACACAGTGATATTGCTTCCCCCCCGTTTTTTATAGTTTTGAAGTGGTTCCAACTCCTGTTTTTAATTTGAAAGTGTTTCCAAGTAACTCTACCAGTCACGCCGAAGACAGTGCTATAAAATTCACCGAACTCGACTAAGAAGAAACCAAATTTTGAAGTGTTGAAAAGTGAACAGAGAGGACTGCGGTCAACAACGAGCGAAGAACAAAGGACGTCGCCATCTTTACAATGATGCCACAACTGCTCAAGGGAAGAAAGGAAGACATGAGATGTATCAAATGCCTGGAGGATTTATCGTTCTACGAAAATTAAATAATCTGTACGAAATGCAGTAGGTTTCTACACTTAATATGTGCCCGCTTTTCAGAACCAACCTGGTAACCTGGCGAGGAATGGAAGTTTGTAATCTGCAGGAGGAACAAAGAAACGCACCTAATGCAGCCGAATATACCGGAGGCAAAATCAGATGACGAACTGAACAAAGAAAAATATGCAGGTGAGTCCTATAATTTCAACTCTTTAAATATACTAATAGAAAATGGTCTAGAAACTATAAAGGCCAACTTAGTAGATCTTGTGCAAGAACTCTTCGACAAACAGAAAGAACAAATAACACAAAAATCTAGCGAATATGAAGATTTGGTCAAACATAATAATTTATCAGTGATGGAAGTGTTGCAAACGGTAAAAGACATCAAGATCGGCATTAACGCACTAAATGGTAGGCAACACAATTTGATGAAAGACATCCGAACTCCGTCCAGAACTTCATTCGTTAAAACTATAACACGAATGTGTAAATCGGCAACAACATAAAGAAGATCTTATCATAAACGGCTTTCCCGAAACTGCACCTACAGAAAACCTCAGAGACGTAGTATTAAAATTAGGCCATGCAATTGACATCCCCCCCCCCTACAGCTTAACGACATTCAGACCGTAAATCGGATTCCTAGGAAGAGCAAAAAACAAGGCTTGCCACGACTTACACCATTCATACTTCGTCTTACAAGCAAGTCCACAAGAGACAATCTCATAAAAGCCAGCAGACAGAAAAAACCAGTTGCCAAGGACTTGAACGCATTGCAAGACAACACACCAATCTACCTATGCGAATATTTAACACCATTCAACCAGAATCTGTTGTACCAAGCAAAAAAAGCAAAAACAGAAACAAATTACCAATTTTTGTGGATCAGAGATGCCAAGATATTCATGAGGAAGTCACAAACTTCAAAATCGACACAAATTAAAAGTTCAGAAGACGTACAAACGCTGTCACAGTGAAAACAAAGCCTCCTAATTACTTCAAAAAGAAGACCACAATAAAAATGAATGTGAACCATCAAGACAGATCAGTCATTTGACCTACCAAACATCAGCCTACTCCAACACAGCAATCAAATCGAAAAAAAAAAATAAATAATACATATATCTAACCGGTGTCATCCTCAGATAAACTCATTAAAAAGCGCTTCGAGGATGCAAGCAGACATCACATCTCTACCGAGTTCAACAATAAAAAAAAATTATTACATTGACGTGCTGTAGTTACAGCGGTTAAAAATATTAAAAAGCAAAAAATTTGAAATATATAGAACTTACTGTTATACTATAAATGGTGTTAAAAAAATGTAACCTTATCCAATTGCAAGCTATAAATTACCATCCATAGTAACTATTACTAACGCATTTTAGAATACAAAAAAGGAAAATTTGTATGAAATTCACTGTAAATATATATATATATATATATATATATATATATATATATATATATATATATATATATATATATATATATATATATATATATATATATATATATATATATATTGTATTGTATCTCTGAGACATAATAAAATGTTAATGTTAAAAAAATTGATTGTTATTGTTATTTTAAAAGATAGCAAAAAACTATGTTATCATCATTATCATTGAAATTTCATTATATGTAGCACTTAGTGCTGAACCTTGTAAAATAATATACCGAATGTTACTCAAGATGATATAATTGTATATATGTAAATATTTGAGAGATCAATAAAAAAAATTATTATTATTATTATTATTATTACAGCATATGCGCTGTAAATCAGGGATCCGAGTTATGTACAAATCCGACTTAAAGACGTTCTCAGGAACGTATCTCGTTCGTAACCCGGGGACTGCCTCTATTATTTTATGTTGTATTATAGTATTTCGTTTTTAATTTTGCACTACATCACTATTATTTATTAAGAAACCGTAACATTTAATATACTATTGAAGCCCAAAAATTAAGAGTTTCGGTATTGTCTTTTGTAAGTTGTTCTTACATTGCTCAATTTGTGGTATTATGTCGTTTTTATTATTATTATGTTATTATTATTATGTTGTTTGTAAAATTTATCAGTAATATGCTATTTATTCCAATTTATTTATGTTAGGAGTGGCCAACCTTTTAAGTTCCATGCGCCGATTTTTTCATGTACGAGTTCAGATGCGCATTCAACTCTTGTACCCTTAAAAACTCTGTAAAAATATTAATATAGGCATGATATATTGATTTAATATAAAATCTGAAATGTGAATATTCAAAAAATGTGCACGTAACAATAAAATCGCTAAACATAATTACTAAGTTTTAGCTTTTTTTTTACAAATCGGTTTTAAGTTAATACATTTTGCATAAATAGGCTTGCTTTTTTTATTATTATCATTGGGATCCAATGCGCCATAATTCAGCCATCCCTGATTTATGGCAGTTGTTCTCGTCTCGTCTATAGTCAATTCCACAGCAGGCGTCCGAAAGCGGTACATATTTCTTTTCTCTTTATAATGAAACCCAAAATAGGAGCAATTAAATTATCAATGTATCCAAAAAATGTTTTTAAGGACCAAAAGCAAGAAACTTATAACGTGTCCAAATGACAGTTATGCTTTTTGGTCTCTTCAAATCTTAGCCATAATTTTGTCAAATGCTGCATTCTCCTCTTTTGTACTCAATCACTTCATTACCAAAGGGGGAAAAAAACAAGCTGTTGCCGAAGTCTTTCTTTTCTTTCAGTCTTGACCGTGGTAAATGCTTCCTGCTATTCCAAAGACACAATATTCCATGGTTCCTTTAAATTTTTTTACACTAGAAACAGATAAAAAGAATCCTACCTGACTGGACACAAAAAATATCTCCTGGTCGTAGAGACATTTCTTGAATTGTTTTGCAGGTTTGTAGTAGTCCCTAGTTAACTCCTGTTTTACGTTGCATTTTATTCCCTCCTATTTCACTGGTCTCTATCCTTGAGCATTGAAATTATCCCATATTCAACCATTCCCAAGGAGGACGAACAATTATTACCATTAAATTCCCTTCACTTTCTCTTGTTTCAGTTCATGATAAAGAGATGAAGACAATTACTTTGTAGTCAACTTCTTTGCCATCTAGAAACTTCAACAAATCAAGGATCTTCAGTACGCACTATACCACTATTGTTCAATAAGGGATATTTTTGCTAATGTTACCTAAGTAGTAGGGGTCCCACTAGTGACCAGATCAAGATCAAGATAAGATAAGGAATCGTGACGTGTTTGGTTGATGACGTCATTCTGTGCATGGCTTCATGGGTGTGGAATGTTTGGAATTTCCCTGTGGGCATATGTGTGAATGGCTTCAGTTCTTGTGTTTTGGTTCGCGTATGGGATTATGGGTGATGGTAGAGATAAAGATTCGTGTTGTGATTGGTGGGACACTTTAAACCAAATGCTTCCGGTGCGCGTGGCTTCCTGAGTCAGGAATTTCCCTGGGAGCATATGTGGTCACTGGCTTCAGTTCTTGTGTTTTGGTTCGCGTATGGAATTATGGGTGATGGTAGAGATAAGGATTCGTGTTGTGGGTGTGTGTTGTTTTCAGATGTAGATAAGTGACGTCATTTGTTATTTGTAAATAAATGTCGTCATTTGTAAATAAGTGACGCTGTTGTTTTGAATGGAAAGGATGATATTAGTGGATAAGAAATCGTGTCGTGATTGGTGGGACACTTTAAACCAGATCAAGATCAAGATAAGATAAGGAAATGTGACGTGAATATTTGTTGTTAGTTGTAAATAAGTGACGTTATTGTTTTGAATGGGAAGGATGATTTTAGTGGTTAAGTAATCGTCTCGTGATTGGTGGGACACTTCTGACAAGATCAAGATCACATTAGGATTCGTGACGTGAATGTTTGTTGTTATTGAGTTTGGAATGATAATTTAATTTAACTATATTCTATGTCACACAAACATACAGTTTTTTTTCTTCTATAGATGGTTGTACTAATTTTCCAATACATTTTGGGTATTTCTTTCCTGTTAAAGTGTGGGAATTCTTAAAGAAAGTCGTGATGGCTCTCGTGTTTCGAGTTTTTCTGAATAATTAATTATATACTTAAAAAACCTGTCCGTAAACACACATACACACACACACACACACACATTAGATATAAAAAATCACTAATGTATCCATGTTGATACTCTAATATATACCCTATGATTATTCTTATGGAAAAAAAAACTATTCAGTATTAGAATTACGCTTACCAAAAACATACGACCAGTTGTTATGTTTAAGTTAAAAAAGTACTTACAGTTTTCCAGATGACTCTTCGAAATACGAATATTCCAAAATAGTTGAATTTATATCCACAACACAAACACAAAAACCACAAAGAATGAAATTTTTGTAAATACTGTAACCTGAACTAGTTACTTCGTCCTTTTGATTACAGACCGTAGATGCTGGACTTTCGTCATTTGCAATATCCCCGAGCGAGCGGTTTTCTTCAAAGGGGATGACATGAGTCACATCCGTAAATTGGGGTATTGTTCAAAAGGTATCATTTCCTCAAGTTTGGATATTTCTCAAATAATTTCATATGACTAAGGACTTAGTATCAAGATGTTTGAATAACACATATCCTAAAATTATTCATTCTTCGTTACCGTCGGGATTCATTGGTGTTGTTAATTAATGCTTACATTTAATTTTAATTTAGAGTAGTATCCGATTGGTTGTCTGTATTAATTCTTTCCCACTTGGGAAAGTCTATGCGCAGTTTTGTTTAGAGTAAGTGTTATTTCCGGTTTCGAATTCCGATTGCTCGAGCTTTTCTGTATAATTAATTATATACTGATGTCACTCAAACACACATACTTTTTTTTTTCCATACCTCATCTGTATTTTCTTCTATATTCATATTCTAATCAAGTTCATATTTTATTCATAATTCATCCGGATATTTTGATTTGTCTAAAAGTAAGATCTTAATGTTCAATAAATAAATAAATAAACAAATCGTATGTATATTCACGGTTATTTCAAAAGTGTTCTTACTTAAACATACATACATAACACATCAAAGACACACTCTGTAAAATAACCAAATTCTAGCAGTATTGTAATTTCAGGTGAAATCTTCTGCACTAAAATTCTGGTTATTAAAATAATACACGATTTTTTTTTTTTTTTTTTGCTTCCAAGAGTTGACAGTTTCTTGATATATTTGAGGGCTTGCATGAACAAATAAGACTTTTAACTCACTGAGTCAAAAAAAAAATAATAAATTGTCCTCTCAGCCCGACTCTTTTCTTTTTTTTTCACAGTTGGGATATTTATATATTTTAACACAATTATTATATTAGATATTCTTTCCAACACAAATAAATAATTATGTATTCTTATTTCAAATGAATATTAGCTCAGAAAGAAAGAAAGAAAATTGTAAAGAAAAAAAAATGTTTACCTTCAAATAACTATTTTGGAATCACAGCAAACAAGAAATTCATCACCTTTTCAAAGTTTTTAAATTCCTACCCATATTGTTTTCATCATTTGGTATCATTTAAATGAAGAACGGTTCTGGCTATAAAGTTTGTTAATGTTACTGATTTTTCTCTTCCAATGGCTGTAATTTTTTTTTTTTGATACATTCATGCTGATTCCTTGTTATCTGCACGCTACGATACCTTTTTATTTTCTACAACAAACGTTTTTTGAGTTTAAGTAACGTGATTGGCTAAAATATCAGCTGTTTGTCTCTGTAAAATAATCAAATTCTAACAGTCGTATTGTTAGAATTTGGTACGACTATTTTTTCTAGTCTGGTGAAGGTATCTACTTCAGATGTAGTAACAAATTGTCACTTATCACTTCATTTTTACTTTATTCACAAAACTACAAATCCGTTATTTGGTATGGTCTCTGTTTTTAATTCCCCCATTACTAGAATGTACGGGTGGTAAAGTTTTGAAATAAGTTTCGACTCGCAAGAAAAATAAAATGTTTACATTCAAATAACTATTTATGATCACAGCAAGCAAGAAATTCATCAGCTTTTCAAAGTTTGGAAATTCATACCCATTTTGTTTTCATCATTTGGTATCATTTAAATGAAGAACAGGTATGGGTATTAAGTTTGTTAATGATTTTGATTTTCTCTTCCAAAGGCGATTATTTTTTGATATATACATCTTGATTCATTTGTTATCTGCATGCTACGATATCATTTTTATTTTCTACAATAAACTTTTTTAGAGTTTAAGTAACGTGATAGACTAAAATATCAGTTGTCTCTCTGTAAATAACCAAATTCTAACAGTCGTATTGTTTGATTTTGGTACGATTGTTTTTCTAGTCTGGTGAAGGCATCTACAGATGTAGTAACAAAATTGTCACTTTTCAGTTCATTTGTACTTTATTCACCAAACTACAAATATGAGTTGTCAAGTTTTCATAAAAAGTTTTCATAAAAAAATAAAAAAAGTTATCAGTTTGAGGTGACATCACTAAAAGATATCTACAAATGGGTAGCTCGCTCATCTTCCTTTGGATGAATTCGAGCCACAGAGATAAAGTTTGTACCATAATGTCACAAAGTAAGATAAACGCACATCAACATCAATCCACCAGCATGCGAAAACATGTCTGTGAGTCACCTGCGCGAAAGTTTCATTTGGAAGGAACGGTCAGGGTAAAGGGTCAGGTAAACAGTACTATAAAGTAAAACAATCGAGTCGAGTGTCTTTTCAGTTACTGCAATTCGTTCGTCCAGTGCAGCTATCGTATTGTGTAGTGTTGTGGTGTTTAGGTCCAGTAAAGTAAAATAATGAGTGAACCACAAAAGTCTTTGAAATTTTCTTTCTTCAGGAAAATAGTGTAAACTAAATATTGTGAAATATTTTTAGGTAATTACAAGTTTCGATTTTTTTTTTTCGTTGTAAGTAATATTTCAGCAAAACAAAATAAGCATTTGTAAAACTTAAATGAACAAAGATGTGCGTTGGTGTTGTGTTTTTCCACAGTGAAATTTTTACTCAGTTATTCAATTTAGAATTTGATAATTAAATCCATAAGTTTATACCTTAATGCAATTCTGTTTAATTATTGTAAAAAATCACTAATGTGAAATTAATGCAAGGACCATGGGAAACCTGATATCCTGTAATTAAGTATTTAGAAATTTGTCTAATGCTACCTATTGACATTTTTTTTTTTGAGTTATCTGTAAACATTTCGTTCGCATACTCGAAAATCCTACCTGTTAGAATTTGGTGATTTTACAGAGAGAAAGCAGATAATTTTACCCAAAACATAACTTAAACTCTTAAAGTTTAGTATAGAAAAAAGGTTTATACTCTCCAGATAACACAAATACAAATTTTACCTTTCCCAACACAAAGTAAGATAAAAATTTGGTTATTTTACAGAGTGCAGATATTTTAACTCATCACGTTACCAAACTCTTAAAAAAGCTTGATGTAAAAAAGAAAAGAAGGTACATTTTTCTTTTCTTTTAAGATATTTGTACATGATAAAAGTTTAAAAACATATCACTGCCAGTCAAAACTTTTTTTTTCTTTTTTTTTTTTCAAAACTTGACAACTCATATTTGTAGTTTGGTGAATAAAGTACAAATGAACTGAAAAGTGACAATTTTGTTACTACATCTGTAGATGCCTTCACCAGACTAGAAAAACAATCGTACTAAATTCAAACAATACGACTGTTAGAATTTGGTTATTTACAGAGAGACAACTGATATTTTAGTCTATCACGTTACTTAAACTCTAAAAAAGTTTATTGTAGAAAATAAAAATGATATCGTAGCATGCAGATAACAAATGAATCAAGATGTATATATCAAAAAATAATCGCCTTTGGAAGAGAAAAATCAAAATCATTAACAAACTTAATACCCATACCTGTTCTTCATTTAAATGATACCAAATGATGAAAACAAAATGGGTATGAATTTCCAAACTTTGAAAAGCTGATGAATTTCTTGCTTGCTGTGATCATAAATAGTTATTTGAATGTAAACATTTTCTTTTCCTTGCGAGTCGAAACTTATTTCAAAACTTTACCACCCGTACATTCTAGTAATGGGGGAATTAAAAACAGAGACCATACCAAATAACGGATTTGTAGTTTTGTGAATAAAGTAAAAATGAAGTGATAAGTGACAATTTGTTACTACATCTGAAGTAGATACCTTCACCAGACTAGAAAAAAAGAGTCGTACCAAATTCTAACAATACGACTGTTAGAATTTGATTATTTTACAGAGACAAACAGCTGATATTTTAGCCAATCACGTTACTTAAACTCAAAAAACGTTTGTTGTAGAAAATAAAAAGGTATCGTAGCGTGCAGATAACAAGGAATCAGCATGAATGTATCAAAAAAAAAAAAATTACAGCCATTGGAAGAGAAAAATCAGTAACATTAACAAACTTTATAGCCAGAACCGTTCTTCATTTAAATGATACCAAATGATGAAAACAATATGGGTAGGAATTTAAAAACTTTGAAAAGGTGATGAATTTCTTGTTTGCTGTGATTCCAAAATAGTTATTTGAAGGTAAACATTTTTTTTTCTTTACAATTTTCTTTCTTTCTTTCTGAGCTAATATTCATTTGAAATAAGAATACATAATTATTTATTTGTGTTGGAAAGAATATCTAATATAATAATTGTGTTAAAATATATAAATATCCCAACTGTGAAAAAAAAAGAAAAGAGTCGGGCTGAGAGGACAATTTATTATTTTTTTTTTGACTCAGTGAGTTAAAAGTCTTATTTGTTCATGCAAGCCCTCAAATATATCAAGAAACTGTCAACTCTTGGAAGCAAAAAAAAAAAAAAAAATCGTGTATTATTTTAATAACCAGAATTTTAGTGCAGAAGATTTCACCTGAAATTACAATACTGCTAGAATTTGGTTATTTTACAGAGTGTGTCTTTGATGTGTTATGTATGTATGTTTAAGTAAGAACACTTTTGAAATAACCGTGAATATACATACGATTTGTTTATTTATTTATTTATTGAACATTAAGATCTTACTTTTAGACAAATCAAAATATCCGGATGAATTATGAATAAAATATGAACTTGATTAGAATATGAATATAGAAGAAAATACAGATGAGGTATGGAAAAAAAAAAGTATGTGTGTTTGAGTGACATCAGTATATAATTAATTATACAGAAAAGCTCGAGCAATCGGAATTCGAAACCGGAAATAACACTTACCCTAAACAAAACGGCGCATAGACTTTCCCAAGTGGGAAAGAATTAATACAGACAACCAATCGGATACTACTCTAAATTAAAATTAAATGTAAGCATTAATTAACAACACCAATGAATCCCGACGGTAACGAAGAATGAATAATTTTAGGATATGTGTTATTCAAACATCTTGATACTAAGTCCTTAGTCATATGAAATTATTTGAGAAATATCCAAACTTGAGGAAATGATACCTTTTGAACAATACCCCAATTTACGGATGTGACTCATGTCATCCCCTTTGAAGAAAACCGCTCGCTCGGGGATATTGCAAATGAC
Source organism: Typopeltis vanoorti (assembly GCF_054136105.1). Taxonomy (NCBI): domain Eukaryota; kingdom Metazoa; phylum Arthropoda; class Arachnida; order Uropygi; family Thelyphonidae; genus Typopeltis; species Typopeltis vanoorti. The sequence continues at coordinate 51,979,760 of NC_143571.1, read as the reverse complement.
GAAAGCCCGGCATCTACGGTCTGTAATCAAAAGGACGAAGTAACTAGTTCAGGTTACAGTATTTACAAAAATTTCATTCTTTGTGGTTTTTGTGTTTGTGTTGTGGATATAAATTCAACTATTTTGGAATATTCGTATTTCGAAGAGTCATCTGGAAAACTGTAAGTACTTTTTTAACTTAAACATAACAACTGGTCGTATGTTTTTGGTAAGCGTAATTCTAATACTGAATAGTTTTTTTTTCCATAAGAATAATCATAGGGTATATATTAGAGTATCAACATGGATACATTAGTGATTTTTTATATCTAATGTGTGTGTGTGTGTGTGTATGTGTGTTTACGGACAGGTTTTTTAAGTATATAATTAATTATTCAGAAAAACTCGAAACACGAGAGCCATCACGACTTTCTTTAAGAATTCCCACACTTTAACAGGAAAGAAATACCCAAAATGTATTGGAAAATTAGTACAACCATCTATAGAAGAAAAAAAACTGTATGTTTGTGTGACATAGAATATAGTTAAATTAAATTATCATTCCAAACTCAATAACAACAAACATTCACGTCACGAATCCTAATGTGATCTTGATCTTGTCAGAAGTGTCCCACCAATCACGAGACGATTACTTAACCACTAAAATCATCCTTCCCATTCAAAACAATAACGTCACTTATTTACAACTAACAACAAATATTCATGTCACATTTCCTTATCTTATCTTGATCTTGATCTGGTTTAAAGTGTCCCACCAATCACGACACGATTTCTTATCCACTAATATCATCCTTTCCATTCAAAACAACAGCGTCACTTATTTACAAATGACGACATTTATTTACAAATAACAAATGACGTCACTTATCTACATCTGAAAACAACACACACCCACAACACGAATCCTTATCTCTACCATCACCCATAATTCCATACGCGAACCAAAACACAAGAACTGAAGCCAGTGACCACATATGCTCCCAGGGAAATTCCTGACTCAGGAAGCCACGCGCACCGGAAGCATTTGGTTTAAAGTGTCCCACCAATCACAACACGAATCTTTATCTCTACCATCACCCATAATCCCATACGCGAACCAAAACACAAGAACTGAAGCCATTCACACATATGCCCACAGGGAAATTCCAAACATTCCACACCCATGAAGCCATGCACAGAATGACGTCATCAACCAAACACGTCACGATTCCTTATCTTATCTTGATGTTGATCTGGTCACTAGTGGAACCCCTACTACTTACCTATCTATGAAATTACCATGGAAAAGGCATTTGGGGAGATCAAATGCTCTTGACATCTATAAAGAGATGTGAAATGCAAATCAGATTTTGAAAATGCCAAGTGCATTAAACTTGTCGCCAACGCAAATGAGAGTTGAGGCCTTCAGGTAAAAAAACTGTGTATATTTACAGTCTTTCGATTAATATATTGCGATTATGATGATTATCTTTTATTTTATATTATTTTATTATTATTATTTTACTTATATTGAATCCTATAAGATAGTTTTAAGATCCAATGAAAAAAATTATATTCACCCATTAGTTTACTTTGGTCCTATTCAGTCCTCAAGATGGCACCACAATATCTTCAAATTGTTTCATAATAGATAATAATAATAAATAATTAGCTAACGCCTTTTATTCGGTTATAAGGAGTAGCCGAGGCCTTTATACCCTACCTAGCTTTTGGAGAGAGAGTGAGTGGACAATTCAATCTCCACCGGTAGCCAATCAGAGATAGCTGGTGCATGTCTATCACTAATTATAGCAGCCACCGATGAAGAGGCTGGCAAACAAGTGCTGCCATCTCTAGGTACCTGACCCTAACAAGATAAGTTGCTGTCTGAAATAATGTGAGTGCTACGGTCGATTTTCTTGAGTTTACGGGATGAAAAACCCGAGTTTCCAGGAGGAAAATTCGCTTGGCCGCTAGAGATCGACTAACTCGGGAATCGGTCGAAGAAAGACTCAGAAAAAGTTCCTTCAGGCGGCGACTAGACTTGAACTTAAGTCGTCAGGCTTATTCGAGCGACCAAGCGCAGAGGACGCAAGCGCCACTTTCACTGAGCTACACAGACCTCCTTGTAATATATTGGATGAATAAGACGTATTTGACATATCTAGCAAAAATACTAAAACAAAGAGCCAAAGGCTTCAATTTGGACACCTATTTGATGCAAAATTACAAAATTAAGTGGATATCAATAAGGTTTTAGAATTAATTTTTTAAATAATGTTTTAAATTTTACATTTTTAATTTTTAATTAAAATTAATTTTATAATGACTTTTATAATTAATTATGACGAAAACCAATGAGTTTTATAATTAATTTTATAACTCATTGGTTTTCGTCAGGAATCAGGCAGAAAACTAAGAGGTTTCTGCCTGATTCCTGACAAAAACCAACAAGTTTCAAACAGCTGTGGGATCAGTGAAACCTTATTAAATTGAACCAATGGGAGACGAATATATGGACGTTCTAGCGGTATCTCACCTATAAAGTTCGGACAGGGAGACTCGTAGTATGGCGGCGATTCTATTCCTGTAAGCTCCGTGGTCAATTTTCGCACGAAACTTTTATAGTTTCTGTATTGGGCTCTGAAATAATGTTGGATTCAATGTGCACTTAATTTTTGTAATATCTAGCAAATGGTCTAAAAATAAAAGCTAGAGTGAAATCACCTGAAATATCGAATGTTAAATAATATTGAAGATTGATTTCAGATAAGTTTTTTTTTGTTATAGGTGTTTAGTAAAAGGAATGAGCACCTATTAAGATTAGTTTTGTTATTTAACTAACTTATTCTAAATTCTAGTTATTTATTCCAATTCTTATCCTTACAAAAATTTATTTGGCGAGCCCACTTTTGGTTTTTTTCTGACAGTTTAGGCACATAAAAAAGGTAAAACGTGTTGAAATGATATAGTGCAAATAACTCCACTCTGACTGGAATTTTAATTAAATTTAAGAATGAGCACTTACACAAGATGTTTATTTGCTTCAATTCTGGTTTCTAGTGGACTTTTCTTTCTTTTTTTTTTCTTTTTGCAAAATTATTCTGACAGATGTGAATAATTTTACATTTGCTAGATAGAATGTGATGAAATTTAATATTTAGGCTTTCTGTCAAAAATACGGAACCCTTTAATTTTTGGTTATAACCAGACCAGTTTTGCTGAAGCAAATTGCGGGGGAAAAAATTATTGGATTACTCTCTGAAATTGATTCTAGGGTTTACTTGCTTTACTAATGAAAGGTTAAATTATTTCTTTCGGTATATCCGTCTTCTGTATTTGACAAACCTTATAGAACCCAAAGGATTGAAGGTTAAAAAATCATCCATTATTGGGTATTTTCGTGAGCTTTATACTGATCACTATCATTCATTAAAATGTTTTATGCGAATTTATTTCCAATAAATTTTATATGTCTAAAATGTGTAAAGAAAAATGAATTTTTATAAGAATACCTTTTCCTTATTAATATAGCGTTCATCGTGCAATTGATACTCTGGTGTTATTTTGGGCGTTAGTATCACGTATAAGATACCAAGTAGAAAATCTGGTTAAAAAATTGATTAATAATGGTAAGCATTAAGGCAAAAGTTATTACAGACAAACAAAACAAGTTTAAGTTATTTTATAATGAAAAAAAATGTGCAGGATACATCAGAAGTGACATCCTTACGGAATCGTTTTATTTTCGTTCATAAAACCATTATTTCATGAAGCATTTAAAAAAAATGTAATTTTTCAATGATATGCATCTTATTATACTACTGCTTCACTTTTCATGAGATTCATATGAATTTTTCTATGGAGTCTTAATGCATGCAGTCTTTCTTTTATTCGTTGAAATAATAAACCAGAAAACACCAAAAACGAATCACAATATTTACAATCGTTTGTGGCATTTGTTCTGAATAAAATGTGTAGAAAAAGTATTAATTAAAAGAACAAATGCATTTTATAGAAAACAGATTAATTTATGATGAACAATAATTGTCTATCCTATACGCATTTATCTTCTTTAAAGAAACTGCCAAGAAGTTGTAAAATAATAATAATAATAATAATAATAATAATAATAATAATAATAATAATAATAATAATAATAATAATAATAATAATAATAATAAAACTGGTTTTTGCTAACTGGACTGGGGAAATGATTCTTCAAAAATTATACACTTCTGATCAGGGGGCTTTAAGATTGTAGTGATCCTTAGACTATAACTTTTAAGAATCCTCTCTGGATAAATTTTAAGAGGTCCCTTGCAATGTGAAATCCTAAGTTGTAGCTTGTCTAGGTTCTGCGAAATCCAACCCTGCTTTTGAATTTCAAAGATTAGATTTAATATTGATATAAGACAAGTGTTAGCAACCTCTTTATGCACATTTCACAAAATCCGTAAGCACCTAGAAGATTCTTATCGTTAATCCGGATTTTCCGACTCTTCTTGAATGTATTTGATTGAAATTTTATATCGGAATTCATTTCAAAATTGGATCAAACGATCCGTCATAATTTTTGTTTCAATTGAATCGGACCATTTGAAAATTGCAGATGCATATATAGGTTATGCCTATAATGTCACACATAACTCTTGTTAAAATTTCATGTTAGAAGGCATATCCTTTAATATAATGGCCTTCACGAAGTCTGCTTTGGGTGTTTTTTTTTCGTTCTCTACTTTCGAGCTGTAATATAGGCTGAGTGAAGAGATGGTGATTTTGATTTAAACAATTGAACATATGATACGTTTCTTCAGATATTGCAAAAGCACATTTTTAGGAAATGAGGGGTTTGGTAGTGGTGCGTAGTTTGCAGCAAGTTGGGAATCAAGGCCATCATTTTAAATAGGATTCTTTCAGTTATTTTGTCAGAATAGGTGTTTACATCAAGAGAATGGACAGAATAATCAAACGTCTTTTCAGTGTCTTTATTAAAATAGAAAACCAAATCCTGAAAGGCATTGCACTTGGCACCATTGCACTGTCATACAGTACGAGACTGAGAAAGGCTGGAGATCGTTCTGCAGAAAGCAAATTATGAATAAGCTTATGATTGAATGAATTGGGAAGAGCATGTGCAGGTGCATTTGGAGAGAGAGAGAGAGAGAGAGAGGGTTAAGGAAATACCCATAGTGTTAATGCAATTGAGTTCCAGGATGATTGGAACTCAATTGCATAGAAACAATCAATAGAGAACAGTATGGGAGATATCTTCGTCAAGTAGTGGACAGAAAATCGCTGCTGCTGCTGACGATGACACGGCTAGCCTCCCGTGGCATAATCATATCCTATCCATAATCTCTCACTCAAATTAAGTGTGCTTTTCACTCAAGACATAAGTTCTCGCCCGTGCAACCCCTAACACCCATGTGAAAATCACAAATCCACAACACCTTAGAACATTGTTCTCACATATGAGGTGGTAGACCAAAAACCTTTCTAAAATTCGTTGTTATTCTCCAAAAGAAGATAATTGATTGACTGGTAGCCAATCGCTCACTCCAGTCACTATCTCACAGACACCCCTATTACTGGTCTGTTTCACTTTTATATATGATTTCAAGGGCACATTTCTTCTGAAGTGGAATTGTTGCTAGTTTATTTTAAATATTTCATACGATTTCTATAAACGATAAAAGTAAAGGAATATGTTTAGCGTATACACTCTCCAATCAAGAGGCCGAGGGTTCGAATCCCGCGTAGGCATGGATGTTTGTGACTGTCCTCCACCTTCATACATCCAAGTATAGATACACTCTCCCAGTAGGCTGTTCATCATATTCACAATTTAAAATACCAAAATAATGACGTTAAATCCAACCTTTTAGTTTCTCTAAAGAGAGTTATCACAAATTTTAGAAGTGGGATCATTGAATTGCTTTTTGATTAAAAACAAACAGAAAAGAAATTAAATGCATTTCCCTTTAGCATGTCAGTTTTACGATGGTCCCAGCATTGAGGACTCCATATGTCTAGTTTGTTTCGATCACTTGTAACTACGCTCTGCATCGTCTGTATTTCTTTCTTTTTTTTTATTTTTAATGCTCGGCATTTTTTCTAAAGTTGTTAAAATCTTCTATAGAGTTTTTTCTAACAGATTGAAAAAACTTTATCCACAGTGCTTTTTATAATATCCATTCTAATACTGATTTAGTATTGAGTTGCTTTTGTGTGTTTTGTGGCTTGGGTACAGGTTAGTCTCCCTGCCTACTCTGCAACCAACAGGATGCAGGTTCGAATCCCACTGTGGACAGGGATGTTTGTGATTGTCTTTAGGTGGGAGATTAATTCCACTTCAGGCCTCCAATACCCCGCCATTGGAGGGCTGAAGTTGTTTGAAAAAGTTCCATGTTTCTGGATTATGTAAAAATAATTTACATAATCCAGATTATGTAATAAAAAATAAGAAATCATTCACCCAACTCTAGTCTATCCATTAAATGAAAAATGTATTTTTGCCTTTTTATCTGCTGCATGTATGTGTTCTCTTCTCACATTAGTTTTCCTGTTTAGTGTGTATCCTTGAAGAAGGATAAAAACTTTCCGGAACCTTCTTATATTCTCTTAGAGCAGTGTTTCTCAACCTTTTTTGGATCCTGCACCACCTCAACTCCTCAAAGGTTTTGATGTCCACCCTCGCCGGCAATGGCGAGTGTTTTGAGTATATCAGTGATGAGGTGACGAATGCAACATCATTTTCTAATTGCCCCCCCCCCCAAATATTCAAATTTTCCCCGTTGAGAAACACTGCCTTAGAGACAACAGTAACGCAATCACTCTATCAGTTATTACAACCACAGAACTATTATACGTTCTTCAGAGTTGTTTCCCCCCTCCTTCTAAGCTAAAAATGTTCCTCTAAGAAACAGTACAGTTCATGCTAACGAAAGTAGCATCATTTTTTATCTCTATTAATAAAAAAGTAAGACAAAAGTGACCAGATTGCTTTTATTGTTGTTGATTTGCTGTGTTATATATTTGTTTGAGTTATTCTAACTCGAAACTAAACCTTATATCGTACTGTATATATAATAATACATATAGCATATGGAATTGCCATAAATCCTCACCATTTTAGTTCTATAGCATAAAAGTTTGTTTTTTATCATAAAACAAGACATTTTAATAGACAAGCGCAATTCAATGTTCCATTTTGCGCAATTCAAAATTCCAAATTTTCCTGGACTAATTGCAATTTTCCAGGTCGGTATAATGATCTTATGTTGAGGGTGGATACGTGTTTTACGTCCTTGTCTGACCACATTGCTGATTCTCGCCTACTCTATGTGGTCTTCGTGTAGTGCGTTGTTGTCCCGTACGCGCCTTCACGAAGGAGGAAACCCCATTTGGGTTTCCTCCATCCGCTACCTGGGGGGGGGGGGGACGCGCTGGTAGGAGTGTGGTCTCCCTCAAGACACCAATAATAATAATAATAATAATTTATTCTTTTGAGGGTTGGCATACCCACTCATATTAGAAAGGACAATTAGGATGTTAGGGGATGAGAAGGACCATAATTCTTAGTTTTTTAACACGTTTTATTATCATAATTCAGTGTTTCACTAAAAAGCTTGTATTATAATTAAAAATATGCATTATCTACCAATAATTATCCGGCCCATTTTAGCAATTTACAATTGAGACCAGCAGGTGAACCCTAATATCGGGTATGTCCACCTTCGGCTTTAATCACCTCCTGCATCCTTCTAGGGAGGCTTTCCACCAATGTGTGGCAGACATAAGGTGGAATTGTTTTTCATTTCTCCATCAAAGCAGCACTGAGTTCCGCGACAGATCGCGGACGTGATGTTCTCGACCTCAATCTCCGTTCCAATTCGTCCCACAGGTGTTCTATGAGGTATTGAGGTCAGAACTGTGGGCAGACCAAGGCAGTCGTTTAACACCCATCTCTTCATACCATTCCATAACAGCTTTGTGGCATTGTCGTCTTGATAGTAACACTGGTCCGCTCCATAAAAACTCCACAGCGTGGGCAGCACTGACTGTTCCAGAATATCAAGGTACTGAGCTGGCTTCATGGAACCGCGCACAACGACCAGTGGTCCCACTCCAAACCAGCTGAATGCACTCTACACCTTTATTCCTCCACCACCAAATTTACTGTGGGTACAACACACTGTGGTAACAAGCGTTCACCAGGCTGCCTCCATATCCATACCCTGATATCAGACTGGAAACAGGTGAACCTTGATTCATTGCTCCAGAGTACCGTTTTCCACTGGTCAATTGTCCATTTCACATGCTCTTTGCACCAGGCCAGACGAGCGCCTTGTTCGTTGTTGTGATGTTCGGCTTGTGTTCCGCTGCTCTTTCGTGGAAACCCAGTAAATGAAATTTTTTTCGTATAGTATTAGTGCTCACTATGGTGTTACTATGGCGCTCTGAAACTCATCACGGACGGTCTGTGCCGATTATTCTCGGTGTTTGCGTGCCACCCGTATTAACATCCTCCTGTCGGTCATTTTCAGCTGCAGTCCTGGATGTTTTCCTACACCAGTGATGCAAGAACGTCTCCATTTGTTGCTCGCATCTCCAACCGTTGGTTTTGGATACTCCAGTTGAGAGGCAATGGCAAGTATGAACATGCCACCAATGTGACAGCCCACGATGACGCCTCTCTCGAAGTCACTGAGTTCACGTCGTTTTGTCATACCACCTGTATTCAACTGCTATGATGAAATATTGCTTCCTACTATCTGTACACCAGTTTTTATGTTATTAACAAACTTGGAATGTTCCATAACTTCAAATAACAGGTCTGAACATTGGTAGATAGAGTATATGAATTTTTTGTTTTTGCTTATTATTTAATTGAAATTTCCCATCTTTTTTTTTGGATTTCTTGAAGGAACAATAACACTCTCGCCTCTCTGCCTTTTGAATCTGCCATAACTATAGTATCCAGAAAACTGAGAACCTCATTTCAGAAAACATCAAATGTCAAATAAATTCTTTAATATTACAGATTATCTTGATCTTAAAAAAAAAGAGTGGGTGGATTAAAGATTCTTCCCCTGTTATTGGCAGAGTCCAAACTCAAGAAAGAGAAAACGAGAAGATAGATTGAATTCAGAGCACTTCAGTTAGTCTTCAATCCTTACTTGATCTAAAATGGCGACTAGGTTTTGTTTAAAATGGGAACAGAGTTGTCTTTAAAAAAATTATATACACAAAAAAATTATCAAAGATTTGATGTGCGAAAAAAGGAACATCATATTACTCTATTAACTAAAAATAATCTTTTTTTTAAAAAAAAAAAAGAACCCATCATAAATTACTTAATGTATAATCCCACACATGAGAGGTTGCAAAACCTGTACTACATTGGTGTCATTGTGGAGGGAAATGCCTGTATATAACAGTACTGAATTATAAACATAGATTTTGAATATTCGATTAAATAAGTATTCTAACAACAATGACTTGACACTTATTCTCATCTTGAAACGTGTACACCTTCTGATGACACATAATCTCATACACTTTTACTGGTGGTACTTCCTTAATAAACTATACATAGAACTGGATATCATAGCTTTGAAAAAAGAAGATTTAATATAAGTGCACATTTGCATTTCGGCGATATTTGCCTTACAATCATTTAATAAAGAACTTAAATCATCCACCGATAAAGAAATGTGACTGTTCTAAATAAACATCAAGAAAAAAAAATACCTTAATATAAGTTAAGCATTTCGAAGGTACTGGAAGGTATACCAGATATTAAACCATGCATAAATTCTAGTATACCTTTTCCAAGTTTCTAAATAACCATAAAACTCGTTTTCTATAATAATACAATACTTATAATATGCCAGTCTGGTTGGCCGAATGGTTGGAGTATCCGCTTTCCAGTCTAAAGGCTGTGGATTCGAATCCCGGCATGAGCAGGGATGTTTGCGATTGTCAGTGAAAATACTTCTGGTGGTGGTGGGTGGTAGGTGGCGTTGATAGTTGCGGTTCGTTGGGGTTGGTAGATTGAGTGGTGGAGACGGAGAGTTGTAGAGTAGGTGTCCTCCCTCGATGAGTCTTTGGACTTCTTCAAGGTCCAAAGTAATAATAACATTTCAAGGTAATAATAATAACAATAATATTTCATATTATAAGTATTGTATTTTTCTATATGATGAAGAAAATGATTTTGAGAATTGGAAGAATTCACGTACTGATGCGGTAAATATGAAGTATTATAAGAGTGTCAATCTGTGTCCATGAAAGTGTATTCTTGAATGAAATTCTTTTTTGGAGTCATATTCGTGCAAATTTTCTTCTTGCCCACATTTTGAATCCGAATTAATTTGAAGGTTGCTGCTGATTTTTACTTCCTCTGCTATCAACGATACCTTCGGTTGGAAAGATTTGAGTTGAAATCCCGTCTAGAACAAGATCCTTTGTAATAACGGTTTTTTCATGAAACTGGTTTGGGTATACTTACCCTTCCCATAATGCGTGGCAAAAGAGTGTAGACTGCATATTATGGAACGCTGAGGCAATGTGATGCGAAGTTAACTGTATCTACACGCGTATCTTCACACTTAGGTAAAGGATTAAAAGTAGAATATAATTTCCTACGGTTTAATGTTATGTCCTTTCATATACTCTGATACTTTGCTACATCTTTTATTTCTATACAAGTGACTAAAAATACACGTTGTAGACGAGGGAGGCAGTGATTCTAATCTCAGACCGTGCGTGTGGCGTACAGATACCAGCAGTGGTATCGTTCGCTTCAATCATACTATACAGCAACATTTGCAATCTAAACGATTCAGTAATGCAAAATATGCATGAAAAACTAGAACAATAAACAGATCACGAGCAGTCTTGCCGCAGCTAAACGTGTCTCCAGTTTATGGGAGGCCTAATGCATAGAAATACGAATATTACCATATAGGGCTGTCGTTCAAAGGAAACAGACTCTTTAAACCTACACTTTGCTTTGTTTTTGGAAAATATTAGAGACTTTTGTTATTCTTTTTAAGACTATTCTGTGCATAGATTACTTGCTGGATGATTGACCATTCAAAAAAAAAAAAAAACATGACACCACGAAAAATGAAAGCTATAGCTGAACCACTTCAGAAATTTGAGGTATTTTTACGTCGCACTCTTACATTAGAGCATATTGTTTCCAAAATTTTCAGTACCAGCGTATCCCTTTTGAAATTTTAGCAACACCGGCGTCCTCCCACACCCCCACTCCCTTCAGCGAGACTAGGCAATTTGAGAGAAATTATATTTAATTGAAACACGAATGGTTATAAAGGTATTTATTATTTAACATTTGCGTTATAATAATTGCAAATATCAATTTCCTTATATTTATCCTCAAGGGATGTGCAGACAACTCTGAATGAACCGTGTGTACCTCTTGGGGGCATGCCTAGAAGACGATCTCATTCTAGTAGACAATCTCGATACCAGTTGTGTACGATTGGTATTGAGCGCGATGTAGTGAACCTCATATTCTCTGTTTAAAAAAGTGTACATAAAATATCTTCAACGCTGTTTCCCCTTATCAAGAAACATAAAAATAAATGTCAATTAAAAAAAAAATTGCTTATCTAGCTTTGGACAACAAGGAAATAATTGCATTGCACTTCTAAGAAGCAAGCAAGCACCGAGTTGAACTAAGTTACTCGCGCTGATGATGGCCACACGCCTTGGATGCCCTCGCAAATTCCAATCAATGCGAATGCCCCAACGTGTTTGCTCTATTAGACAGCACGTAGATGCCTCGTCGCAGACTCGGTCGAGAGAATCATATTACTTTTTTCCTCATGCCTTGACTATGATTAGTCAAGGCATGCTTCGACAATAATTCACCTTGTCTGATTTCCAATCACACTATGAATGTTTTGATATTTGTATCGGTTGATGATTATGTTAAATAACTGCTCAAAAGTTATTTTTTCATGAATTTTGCTCCTAGCACATCCCAGAATATACGCCTCTGATCGATACCTGAATATCGATTTAGAAACCGTTATTTATCTACTCTTTCGGCTATGCAGTCAATTTAACTTCATTATTGATGTTTTATTAATGTTTCCCATTAATTTCCTTTAATGTGTTTATTTAAATCGATTTAAAGCTATTCAACCTTGTTCTATTTCCTTCAATCTCCGTAGCTCAGTGTTAATAACGTTGTCCTTAGATTAGAACGAACTGCTTACGAATATTGCCCAGGAAGTGAAGAATCTTTACAAGGTTTCTTCAGTAAAGGTGAATTCCCTGGTCTGATACTGAGGTGTAATGCATTTTTCCTCCTTGAATCTCGGTTTTTTGATCCCCTAAAAGAGACTAATCTCCCAGAGAATACACGTAGTTTACTCACAAAAATTATATTACAACCTGCATTATATTAGTTTCTTAAGATGGTGCTTCACCTATCAGTATGAACCTCATTGCCCTTTTATCATTTTTTTAAATTTAATAAGTTATAATCATTCATGAAGCTTTTCCCTTTCAACTATTTATCTCATTTGGCCACTAAACAAGAGTATTTACTCACTGATTGAACACATATTGCTTATAAATAAATACAAAAGTCAATTGTTTTATTTTTAGGAAATCGTGAATTTATTATCTGCCAAACATTACTTTCGTATACAGTACACGCTTATGCGTCGTATGTGATTATACAATCAGCACAAATAAATTCTAAAAACAAACACATTTTCTTGGTATTCTCTTTTCAGAAACTTAAAGGACAATGCGGAATCTTCATTCTTTATGGTCCAAAAATTTGCGATGAAGTTTAATTATTTCTGTCCATCATTTACATACTAAAGCTAACTTGTCTGTTTAGCGAGATGAAAAAATCACGTTCTGAGACTGGATAACTCGACTTTGTTGAAAACATCCTGGAAAATGTTTCTCGCATCGTTGATGAGAATCGATCAATGAACCTCCAACCAAATGGTGATTTTTTTTTTCTTCTTCACTGTGTCACAGAAGTCTTGCTTTGGTATTTTTATACGGTATTTTTCCACTTCATTTAGACGAAAACTTGTAAAACTGATAGGTAGAAGAACTAAACCGATATCACTAGCCAGTAATGATGACAACCTGTGCTTCCGAAATCTCCTGTCTCTCTCTGTTGTGCATCTTCTTCGAATATCTTTTCGGTGGAAGCCTGAAAAAGAGAAAAAAAGAGAAAAAGAGAAACAATTCGAAATCCCGATGATTCACCCGGATCCCTCAGATGGAGATTACCCATACGGAAGGACACCAGTACAAAACAGTCAGTGCACCGTTTCCTCCCCCTCCTAACGGGCAAATACCTGCCGCACTCGTGTCCCCATCGCACATCTTCAGGATCCCGTGGCTCTGTCTTAATATTTGCCCACCCGACGGGCTTTTCCTTCCATCTACTCGAGCACTACCACACTGTTGATGGCCTTCTTGTGTGATGGATGCGCCAGGTTTCAACTACGCAACCACCCTGTGTAGGAATAATGGAGTACTTCCTCCAAATCCTCCTCGCATCCATTACTCTCTACATCAGTGTGCCGCTCAATTAAAATCCAACACATCTATCGCTCATCCATCGAGAAAATCAAACATCCATCCACTTTTCATCCTTCCATCCATCCACTTTTTATCCATCCATCCATCCACTTTCATTCATCCATCCATTCATCCATTAATACATCTCATAAAGACAAGTATTCATGTCTGTTGATCAGTGTGTTCGGTTTGATTGAAAACACCTGATGAACGTTCCTCCCGTCATAGACAGGATTCGAACTTTGGTGTTTCCAACCAAAGTGCTCCTCCATACCAACTTAGCTAGGGAGACTATCGTTCATCACTCTTCCTAATATACTTACGTGATACCAACACTCACGAAAAATGAAAACTCCCACCTTGGCTTGGTTAAATCAAAATCCTCTTTATTCCATGTTGTCTAATCCAAACCTTGATATCTTGTAGATGGGTATGAACTTTGATTAAATATTAAGCGTACTAATTAACCAATTCCACTTGGAGCCATTGCTTCGGATACTTGCCATTCACTGTTGACGTTACAGTGAATAAAGTAACAATCAGAAAGATATTGGGAACAAATTAGAATTCTCTTCTTACAACAATCTCTTGATTGTTTCAGTAATTTAGCATTCAACAATATACCAGAATGCATTGTTTAAATATATGCATCCTACTACCAGAGATCGATTTTATTTTATTTTATTTTATGTTATGTGGCTCCCAGCATGAATTTTAATTTGTAAACATATAGTACAATAGTATCATGGGCGGCTAAGGATTTTTTTTATTCTATTTCATTTTTTTTCCTCATATATATTTTACTTATTTTTTTACGTAGTACAGAAACCCTGCTCTAGAGACCAAATATGGAACTTAATAAAAAATAAAAGTGAACGTCAATTTGTATAAAAATACCAGTATAATTTTCCATATGTGATATTTTAACAGATTTATGAGAAAAATTAAATATTTGTGGTTTTTCCTCGTCGGGGACAAAAATTCTAGCAGAACTACATGACAAATACTTTGCAACAGATTTCAGCTTACCTCCACCAGGGGCTCTTTACTAGTGGACAAATAATCAGACCACGAGTGTTTATTTATTATATTATTTTTCATTAATTTCGGGAAAACAATTCACGAACAAGGCTAAGTCGTTGACAAGTTCGTATTCATTTACAGGAAAATAGATGAAGATAGACACACACTACTATTTGCAGATGATCAAATAGTATTAGCTACATCAGAAGATGACTTACAAAGATCATTAAAATCATTAAATGATATCTCAAAGCAATATAATATGACAATATCCAAAGAAAAAAACAAAAATAATGGCATTCAAAGGAGAAAACCCAATAAGAAGAAAAATAGTGATAGATAATAAAATACTAGAACAAGTAAACACTTTCAGATACTTGGGATGTGATCTATCATACGAAGAAGAAAAAGACATAGACACTAAAATATCAAACTTTGTCAAAGTAAATGGCATAATAAATAATATACTAAACCATCCCTGGTACAAAAACACACTAGAATCAGACTATATAATGTCTTGTCAAAACCAACTCTATTATACGGAAGCGAAACATGGACCATGAAAAGGAAAGATGAAAAACGAATTCGAACAGCAGAAATGAAGTTCCTCAGAAAAACAGCTGGATATATCAAGTGGGACCACAAAACAAATGAAGAAATCTTACAATCCCTGAAAATAAAACCAATTAATCACTACATAAGACAGTATAAACAAAAATAGCTAGAACATTTAAATCGAATAGACAACAGCAGACTACCAAAAATATTATACAGATACAAAATAAGTGGAAAAAGAAGAATCGGAAGACCAAGGAAGAGATGGCATGAGACCCGAACAGGCCACATGGCCTAAATTCCATGTTAGGAAAAAGAATAAGATTTAAAATATACGAAATAAAAATATATCAAAAAAGTACGTATATCACTTTAAAACATTATAAACTAAATATTCAAAGTGAATCATTAAAAACGTAAATTAATAAGAAATAAAATCAGCGAAATCAGCCTCAATACCACGAGCAACTTAATGGAATGCTACTCAACTCATGAAAAAAAAAAGTCGGTGAGTGTATTTTTTTGAGCATTCGATTTTTGTTTAAGAAAATTCATACCTAATAATTACGTAATGAAAAGATGTTAGCTACTATCAGACTTCTTTACTTAATAATTGAAAGTCAAATGAGCTGAAACGAAGTTTGTTCTCATCTGATGAAATAAAACAATACAATTTAATTAACATTAATATTAAATTTATTTTAATCAAATGCTAAGCCTATTATGTAGTTTGGCCATACGTGCTGTTCCTGAGTTACCAATAAATTTAATATAAATATTGATTTCCCTTATTCTCGCATCATTCTGAGGGGAGTATAAATACAATCTTATGATACTAATTCTGACATTTACAAAAAAAAAAAAAAAAAGGACTTTTATTGTTCATCTGTAACATGGTGTAATAATTTAAGCAAACTTTTTAAATTCTTTTTGACGCTTAGCACTTCCCAAAATCTTTCATTTCCCCAGGGAATAGGTATCCGCCTCTTTTTGAGTTAGGCTAACATAAAGAAATATACCTCCCAGTGTTTCTAGTGCCTGTTGTGGTAGTTTCCACGTCCATAACGCTAGATTTCCAGAAAAGAAAAATAAATAGATTCAAAACAATTCCATTTTTAACCTTGTTTTTCTTTTTCTAGTGATGAATTCTTTAGTTCGATTGGTTTTGTTGAAGCCCTTTGCATGGAAATTATGAGATTCCAGTCCCGTCTAGGATGCAAAAATCCCTTACGATGGCTTTTCAATTGAACATGAATTAGCCGGTCTTGTACGGATGTGGTAGGGATTTTTTGTTCCCGGAAACTCGGGTTTTTATCGTCTCTCAAAACTGTCCAACCAACCAAGTTAAAACACACATTTAGAAACTATTAGACAAGGTAAACAACGCGAAACCACCTTGTTCTGTAATAATCTCCTAGTAAAAGATTGTTACCCCATCTACCATTTGGTTGAGGGGAAAGCACACGCAGTAACTTTCATGAGAACACTCTTTCGCAAAATAAAGCCTGCAAAATGCGAGCACTCCAGGTTTTGCAGACTACAATAGTGGTAATCAAGGATACGTCTCCGGATAATGTTCGTGTAGTAGCAGCTAGTTAGAAGGTTATGAGTGTATTGTCTATGAATTGAATAAAATTCCAAAGCTGGTTTGCCTATTTTGCATTTGAAGCTGAAAACTCATTATAAAAGGTGCAAGTCCCCTCCTACACGGGATTAGAACCCAGGTCTTTACACCCGAAGGCTAAATGTCGTAACTTTCTCTGGACAGTGCTACGGATTTGCTGAGAATAAGTGACTTAGAATGCAGAAAAGTATTCAATGATTTTGAATGATCTTGGTTATATCACTTCTCTGTGTCTTATTCCGAAGAAGTTTAAATGTAGGTATTAACTGAGCGGTTTTAACTTTTTCTTTCAAATTCTGTTTTCTACAGTTATTAAAGGCTGCTGAAATCGCGAAATCTCTCTGCAAATGTGATAAGTACAAACTTTAAAACAAGAGCGTTAACTCGATGATATCAATCTGCGTTTCATCATCTCTTCTGTTTCCCAGATGGTTTTCTTGCTTCTACGACTGTCATTTTCGTGGGAAAAAAAATCTAATGGGAGAAAAGAAATTCCAAATATTCAACTGGATCCCTCAGATGGAAGCATACAATAAAGCAATAGATTTTTCGTATGTTTTTCCATAACCATAAATGTGATTTTCGTAATTTAGAGTTTTAAATAACTGCATCATATCATCATCATCACTATGATGATCATATTAGATGATAAATGCTCATTGCTTTATGGAACAATATTAGGTTATATTTTGCCATAAGCATTTGCTTACTTTGAAGACATTTTGCAGATTTGTTCTCATATCTTCTTACATGAACAAATCTAAAATGCAGAATGGAATACCAGCTTAGACTTATAAATATGAGAATCATACTATATTCATCAGCATCTTGGAAAAATATTTTAAAAAAATCAAAGTACATTATTCAAATTAACTGGATATTGAATCCCACATTATT
Organism: Typopeltis vanoorti; assembly: GCF_054136105.1. Classification (NCBI taxonomy): domain Eukaryota; kingdom Metazoa; phylum Arthropoda; class Arachnida; order Uropygi; family Thelyphonidae; genus Typopeltis; species Typopeltis vanoorti. Next base: position 51,962,089 of record NC_143571.1, on the reverse strand, counting down.
TCTTAGCCAAATAAGAAACTCAAAGATAGGAAATCTATCTAAGTGTTTCATGCCAAATATAGAAAACTATAAAAGTTTGGCGAGTCCAAGCATAAGCCAACACCTGGTATAATGCTAGGGCAACTGGTAGTAAAGGTGGAGAAAGTTCCGATCACTGTCCTTAGTATTTTCCCATAATGTAAAACACTACTCCTAGGAGATGTATGCTGTTATATATTATGAAAGAAGGTCACTACCCAGACCGGTTTCGACCTTTTTTGAGGTCTCATCAGTGAGAGTAGGTAGACCATGTAAATACTGAGGTTGCAGTAGTATAGAGCAGTGCCACACCCAGAGGGGAGCGCCAAGGGGCCCGAGAACCCCCAAAGAAAAAGAATAAACACTAGAAAATTTTCCAAAAGCTTTTCCTAATTAAAATTCATTTTTTTTATTTATGTTGTGTCATGTCTTCTATTTCTAATCTACTTATGAATTAGCAATCACTGCAGATGCTCAGTCACAGGTCATATGCGATGCATAGTGTGTATTCGCAAATTGTCTACTCAACCCTCCCCAAGGTTAAATCCTGAGGGCTCTGCCCCTCCAAGATTAAATCCTCAGTACGCCACTGGTGCAGAGCTTAATACTTTTACTGTAAGTGTTGCTAAAAGCTGCATTAATACAATTACTGAGATAAGAGCAACAGACTTCACTTTGGCAAACTAAAATTATTCAAATTAAGTGGATAATGAATCCCACTATGAAGCCCTAGCATTGTACCAGGTGTTGGCTTTTATAGTTTTCTATATCCGGCATGAAACTCTTAGATAGATTTCCTATCTTTGAGTTTCTTATTCGGCTAAAAAAAATAATGTGGGATTCGATATCCATTTAATTTGAATAATTTTACTTCCCCAAAGTGAAGCCTGTTGGCTCTTATCTCAGTAATTCTAAGTACATATATCTTTCTCATATTTTCCAATTTTAATATACACAGCTAATGATTCAAAAATGTTGCATATTTTACAAATTACTGCTATCGATAATTGGGTTTATTTCTATTTTACTTTATTTTAAAAATAAAGAAATCAAATTAAATAGAGCCTGTGTAGCTCAGTGTATGTGGCGTTTGCACACCACATCCACATTCTTGGCCACAAGAAGGAAGACTTGATTTCGAGTCTAGTCGGCGACTAGAGGAAATTTTTCTAAGCCTTTTTTCGACCGGTTCCCGAGTTAGTCGATCTCTGGTACGGGCAAGTGGGTTTTTCTCCCGAAAACTCGGGTTTTTCGTCCCGTAAACTTAAGAAAATCGACCATAGAACCTCATTATTTCAGACATTAAATACGAGTGTTAGGGTTAGGGACCACGAGATGGCGGCACTTGTTGAGCTGTCACTCTTCACTGCGTGCCGCTTAATTAGTGGTAGCCTTGGACCAGCTATCTCTGATTGGGTACCAGTGGAGATTAAACTGCCCACTCAGTCTCCAAAAGTTAGATAGGTCTAAAAACGGCTCGCCTACTCCCTATATGGGAATAAAAAGGCGTTAGCTGATTTTTTTTTCTGAATAAAAAAAATTCAAATAAAATAGAAGAAAACACGTTACCATGTTAGAAATAACTGGTTAGTTTGCGTTATGCCTGAACACTCTTTATATATTTTTATAATGCCCGTGTATCCTATCCTCTTATTGATCGCATCCCATTAAAATAAAATCAGTCATCACAAGACAGTTTGCAATAATCATAGCCGAAATTTACGACATAAAACAAGATATAGAATTGGTATTAAATGCATAAAACTGACAATAACCTCTTCATATTATTTTCCTTAAATTGTCATTCATAACTGGCACTGAAAACATCAATTCTACGCTAAACATCGATGACTTTAGATTCATAAATATAAATTGTAATTATAATAAGATATTGAATATTTTTTTAAAAAATATTCCATATCTTATAATTTAATAGTAAGATAATAACTTTAGATGCATACAGCAAAATCTGATACAGAGCTATCCTATCTCCTGATGAGCAATTTGCAAATGCTGAGGAAGACAAAATAAAGAAGTTTGCATTCCCTATATTACAAAAATGTAAATTCTAAAAACAAAAAAAAATCCATTTGTTCTAGAACATTAACGAGTAATCATTTAAAAATAGCGACATTTATACACCGCATAAACTGTGTCATAATTATTACATTAGTAATGATTACTAAGACACAAAACTTGCATTCTGACATTTTGTTTTTTGAACATATCAATTTGAGCAATACATCAAATCCCCACTACCCCTCCTTTCTATGTCTCTCTCTCTCTCTCTCTCTCTCTCTTTCTCTCTCAATTAGTCTGGGTTACTCAGAGACAGGTCTGGGAATGGGACGGAAACTGCGACACTTTAATTGTATTGCAAAAAAATAGGGTAACAAAAATGAAACAAGAATCGAAATTCGAAATTATATGTCGAATGAAATCCACACGTAAAAATATGTAAAATGAGAACCATAACTGCAACTCATTGCAAGCAAGCATATGAATTTTATGGCTATTCTTCCAGTTCAGTATTTAGTTGTGTGTACTCTCGCCAAATATGATGAGTCAAGAATGCTTATCGTTCCTAGTAATCCTTACCATCCAAACAGCACATACAATAAACGATAATGACATCACAGTTTCACTCGACGAGCCAAAATGTCGCAAATTCTGAAGACAGTTTTTTATATACATATTTTTGCTGAAAGTTTACTTTTGGATTTTGCGAAATGAGAATAAAATAAAATATTATTTCTTGCACATTTTTCTTTAGTCTAAGTACAAAATAAAGTTATTAGTGAAACTGTCTTCTATATATGTAATCTTGAAGTCTGTCCTATGTAATTAAGGCCACAAGAACATGGGATGTTGTAAACTCCAGGATGTTTGTTGAAAGCGTTGTGATCTTTAGGTGAGCGTCACATATTCCGTTACGCTCACCTAAAGATCGCTTCAAACCGATTATTGTCCTAATCGGTTTGAAGGCTGCTCTAATGTCGTGTGACCTTAGTAGATTGGAAATGGTTTGTAAAAGTATGCCAACAAAAGGAATGGAAATTGAAGTCCTGTAATGAATGTTCTGGATTTGCTGTGTAGAGGGATTAGAGAGTAGTGTTCGTTTTGTCATTTGTTTAGGATATAGATTGCTGGTTAATATTTGGAGAATGAAATCTAATTTTTCTGTTAATATTTGTTAATTCTGTTAATTCTTGTGTGCGGGAATGTAATTTTATTTTGCGCAAAAACCAACGTTAGTTGGTTTTTGAGATTCCACTATGGCGATACATTGGACTGCAATACCTTAGTTGGTAATTCAAAACGTAACAAAACGTAGGATACACATGTTGCATTGCGTGCTGCCCTCTGTTGTCGGCAACTTGATAAAATCACAACATCGGATGCTCAACCACAGACCGTGAAGTTTTACTCAAAATGTGGATAGGGCATGCAATACGGGTTTTGAGGTCCACTAAGTTGACTATGTGCAACTTATTGACTACAATAGACAACATCACCGAAATGGTCCCACAGCCAAAAGTCGCAGGGGGTTCAAATCCGGTGAACATGCCTGTCACATTTTACGAAAATGACAGCTGTCATCGGTAAAATATGTCTGAAGCAACCGCGTGACAAGAGTAGCGATGTGAGGAGGGACACCATCCTGCAAAAAAAACTATTCAATCGAGGTACTAACCTGTTGAAGTGTAGGAATCACCTGATTGGCTAAGAGAGATGCATATCGATGGCCATTAACAGTGCAAGTAACGAGACCAGCAGGAGAGAACTCCTTAAAACATAAAGATTTGATAACGAATTCCGCTTTAAAAATCACACCAAACGGCAATCTTCGGTAATGAATTGCATTATGTCGAAAGAAGTGTGGATTTGCGGTTCCCCAAATTCTGCAGTTGTTTGTATTCACAACGGTCCAGATGGAAGTGAGCTTCGTCAGTCCAGAAAATTTTCCATAGTCAGTGGTTCTCCAGTTGAGTCCGAGCAAGAAACTGCACTGCAAAGTTTTCTCGTGCATCCCGGTAAGGATTAAGGAATTGCATAACAAAGTAGAAATTACCATAGAGTTTCTTAACCGTATTTACAATATGCCATGTGCTGCTGCTTCCTACGACATTTGACATCCTTTCTTCCTCTGACACTGTGCTTCCTTGCTCCACTGTCTGCCGTTCGATGTGCTTCAGTCCTCTGTCAAGACATCCAAGGAACCAGTGTCTTCAAATTTATGGATCAGTTTGTGTAAACCATTTGCAATCATAGGACTAGTTTCTAATCATTTGATGTTCTGAACTTTCGCAATGCTGTCAATGCACGGCTTTTATTTTGTAAAACAATTTCACGAGAAGTGCGCGATCGTTCTGTAATGGTGACATTGTGCTTTCACACGGCGTCTGTTTACTAACGCATTTCGCAGCAACTTGCCTTTATAGAAGCCTCTTTTGAAACATATATTATTGCAAGATTTATAATTTGCATAAATGATATAGTCGTAGCGTATCACTCCATACCGCGAGAAACGTAATTTACATGTATTGAAGTGCCATGTATCTATCGCTCTAGTGGCAACGTTTAGAACTAACGTTGGTTTTTGCGTCAATTAAAATTCCACTGCCGCACGCATCATCATCATCATCATCATCATCACGCCTATCAAGGATTTAGGCTTAGAGGGGTCTGTTCTGGCCTTAGGGGTCATCGTTTAATCTATTAAGAGGACGTCCTGGTTTTCCTTCTCCTAATGGCTTGTAATTGCCGTCAAAGGTTGGTCGATTGGTAGAGCCTCTGCTACTAATGGCTCAGTTAAGTAAGTTTGAGCGCGGTTAGTAGTTGGAAGGGAAACAATCGTTCGATGCTGTTGGCACACTCTCCCTCGATGAGTCTTTGGACTCCCTAGAGGTGTCAAATAATAATAATAATGTAAGGCTTGTTTTGGTAATCTTCCTGTTTTCATTCTTTCAACATGTTCCATCCATTCGTGTTTATATTTCTTTATTTGTTCTATCACTGATTCCTGGTTTAATTCTTTCATAATTTCTTCGTCTCTTTTGTGATCAAATAGAGTATACTTTGCAGTTTTTCTCATAAACTTCATTTCTGCTGTTGTTAATCTTTGTTTGTCTTTTTGTTTTATTGTCCAGATTTCGCTTCCATACATTAAGACTGGTAGGGCTAATGTATTGTATACTTTTAGCCTGGTTTGTTTTTGAACTAGGTTAGGTTTAAATATAGAATTAATTACACCTGTTATATTTAAATATTTTGCAATTTTTACGTTTATATCTTTTTAATTTCATATGTGATCATGCATCCCAGGTAGTTAAATGAATTCACCTGTTCTAAGATCTTGTTTGTTATCTATTACTATTTTAGTTCTTGCTGGATCTTGTCCTTTAATGGCCATCAATTTTGAGTTTTCTGTTGATATTATCATTCCATAATCTTTGGCTATCTCATTTAAATTGAAAATAGCTTTCTGTAAGTTAACTTCAGAATTTGTAATTATTATTTGGTCGTCGGCAAAACGGAGAGTGTTTAAGTTCACAGTAGGAGAAAGTATGAATACCTGATGGAAATTTTTATTCCATATTATTATTATTTCATTTAGATAAAATATTAAAAACAGTTGGAGCCTGCGCAGCTCAGTCAATGTGGCGTTTGCCCACCACGGCGCTTGACGCACGAAGGGAGACTTTGTTTCGAATCTAGTCGTCAATTAGAAAAAATTTTTCTAAGCCTTTTTTCGACCGGTTCCCGAGTTAGTCGATCTCTGGCACGGGGAAGTGGGTTTTTTCTCCCGGAAAGTCGGGTTTTTCGTCCCATAAACTCAAGAAAATCGACCTTAGAACTCACATTATTTCAGACATTAAATATATTGTGTTAGGGTTAGGGACCACGAGATCGCGGCACTTGTTGAGCCGTCTCTCTTCACTGTGTGACGCTTAATTAGTGATCGCCTTGGGCCAGCTATCTCTGATTGGCAGGCTGTGGAGATTGAACTGCCCACTCAGTCTCCAAAAGTTAGATAGGGCTAAAAGACTTCGCCTACTCCCTATACGGAATAAAAAAGCGTTAGCAGATTTTTTTTTATTTTAAACAGTTGCTGAAAGGGAACATCACTGTAGGATTCCTTGGTTTATCTTTCTCTCGTATTTGTAGGCAGAAGGCCGGGTCTATACATGATCGTTCTTTTATAAATCCATCCTCTTCTTCAAAAATAAAGTTTTCAGAGTATTTTATTAGTTCGTTATTAAACATTGTGCTATATATTTTGTAACAGGAGTGTAGTATACTTATACCTCTATAGTTTTTAGGGTCATCATCATCATCATGTTAAATATTAAATCATTACGCTGAGTTAAAGCGGAACGATTTAATGTTTAATTCTGAGTTACCCAGTTAAGCCTTTCTAAATATGAACTGTAATTATAATCGCCCTGTATAAGTAGCTTCATTTTCACTGATAGGGATCTACTGATATGCCGATGTATATTATTTTGTGTTTCATTGTTGTATTCCATTACCTTTGCCTTTTTGCATTCTACTATACAATATTTGAAGAATTGTTCAGTAAAGTACGTTAGCCTTTTCACAGCCGTCCTGAAACCTTGTGGGAGATGAATATTTTAGAGCTGTACTACACTCGCTTTATACTAAAGATGTTTAGTGTGCCTAACAAACGGTGTAGTGTTAACGTCAGCATTCTGACACAGTTGTTAGATAACCTGTGGTGCGCATTAGAACGAGAGCACCTATAGATCGGTCTGTAACGATGCTCTTTTTTTTTTTTTTTTGATAATGACACGTAGGTTGGGTTCGAATAGAGTTTAGCATGCAAAAAATTTTATAAGTGTTTTTCGTCTGAAGATGAGTTAGCTAGTCTCATAAGGTCGGGGATGATTTCTTTCCTTCCCGGGAACGGATGGAAAGTCCGTTCCCGGGAAGGAAAATAGAAAACTCTGTCAGATCACAGACATACACTGACTTCATATTCTGAATTGTTTCAGGCAAAATAGTCCTTTAAAATACGTTTTTTTATTTTGAGAAATACAGCTTGATTTCAATAATACACGAAGCAGCCATGTGCCGTGTATTAAACTTTTCTTAGGACTGCTCGAGCCTCCATAGTTCAGTTCATTTAGCCGATCTTTTGGCTGGAGAGACCAGTGTTCGTATGCTCTATGACATAAGGATTCCTTCTCAAGTGTATACGACCAAATGGTGAGTTAGCCGGTCACATAGTCATGTAGATGGATTTTTTTCCTTCCGAAAAGTCGGGTTTCTAACGTCCCTTAGAACATGCCAGAATACTACACGCAATATACAAATATAAGATATTATAGAATTAAGGACTAACCACTCTTTTCCGTCGCATTTGGATTCGAACACCTGCACCACAGAGTGTGAGTCTACGGGCGGGCGTAAATCAGGAAGGAAGGAGGAGGGGTGTTCGCTGATTTAATCTGAGAAGAACGAAGAGGAGGGGTTGAAAACACTTAGCCGCAAGACGTTATTGGAGCTTTGAGAGCATTTCCTGTTCACGTGTTTCTCCCTTCTGCATTGCCATGATGAAAGACTTGTCTTTTTGTTAGCAACATTTTATTACAATGTTTTAATAGTCTACTTGTTGCTGTCCACAGCCTGAATGATTCATTCACTCTGCATTAAGGCTGGTTGTATACCTTTGACCTGCATAACGCCGACTTGGAAAAAACAAATTAAAGAAAATATATATATATATATATTATTGAAAATAAAACTGAAAAAAGTCTGGTGGATGATTAAAACAAGTTGCATTCAGATTGTAATCAGCCTCGGAAGATATATTTTAAACAGAAAAAATTATTAGAAACATTCATGTAAAGACCCGGCTTTTTTTAAAATAGGATTTCCCTGATGATGATTCAGAAATCAATAATTCCAATGAAACAGAAAATATTCATTTCCTAGTTAGCAAATTCCCTTCTTTACACTTCCTCTTTGTTGAATTAGGACTAAAATACAGTCCGACGTTTTGAAGTAAACATCTGAAGTAGAAATAGTGAATCATACACTTCGATATTTTTAAAAAAACAAAATATTGCAGTATATAAATACAGCATGAAAATATCCCACCTGTTGAATAACAAAAAAGATCTGCACTTGTACTACTCAATCATACGTGATATTCTACACATTTATTCAATGGAAATTACGATCACCTGGAATGGTTATCATCGCCAGTTGCATTCAACATTGTATTTGTATTAACATATGCATTCATCATCTCCCATTACAATTACATTAAAATATAATCGCAAATGAAATCTCAGCTGCTGAATTGCTTCTCTGTCGATTTCAACGACTCTTAACTTTTAATAAAAGATGTGTTTCGTTACGTGCTTGTAATATCATCATAAAAGAAAATAAAGCGACTCTGCCGTAGTAATAGCAAACTTTTCAAAAAAAAGTTTGCAATTTTTATATATTTTATTCCATAAATAAACAGTGCACATGTTTTTCTTTATTAAAATTGTAAAGAACACTTTACAAGTATTATATTTAAAACAGCCAAAATAAATTACAACCTAAATTCCTTATAAATGGACATTTAGTTACTTACATTACGAAGTGTCATGGTTACAATGTGCATATTATATTAGTAGTTAAAACTACAAGTTCCGGTTTTATTCTTACTGTCTTTCTTCACTTCATTATAATTACGTCTAATTCTTCTTTTTGCTTTAAGCATAGAGCTTAAATTTCTGGGTCAGTTGAATTGACTGGGTTTTCATTAAATGTAATTAGTTGATTGTTTAGCTTAATCTTTGGTGTACACTTTCTGAGGTGGTTTAATAGGGTTAATTTTGATTTTTTTTTTTTTGATTTTCACAGTGTCTAGATAAACTTTCAATGGCTTTGCTTAAGGGATCTTCTGCTGTTTCGAAGTTGTGAGCTGAGAATATGACCAAATCATAAGCAAGCAAACATAGCTATCTTTGTTTCTTTATTTATATTTTTGTCTAAGTTGTTTAAGTAGATGGAACAAAGGAGTGGGCTCAAAACGCTGCGTTGAGTTCCTGTCATATTTTCACTTTTCTTGGAAAAGGTATTATTTATTCTAAATCGAATTGTTCTATTTCGTAGAAAGTCATAAATCTAGTTTAGAACATTCCCTTCGGTTCCAATATAACAATGTTTGGTAAAGAGTTTCTGACTCCACACCTTGTCAAAGGCATTGCTAAAATCCATAAAAGCCGCAATGGTGGGTTTGATAGGTTTGATCAGAAAGTTATCTTGAATTGACTGGGTTAATTCAAGAAAATATGGTAATATACTATTTTTGTTTAGATACTAATTCAACCGTTGGCGTATCATTTTTTCCATCAATTTGCCTGGAATTAAAGAGGGCGAAAATGGTCGATAATTTCCTGGTTGTTCTTGAGGTTTCTTAGGATTTCAAACTGGTATGATTGTGGCTATTTTCTAGTCTTTTGGAGCTTTTCGTTGTTTTAGGCTATTGTTGTATTGGCGAAGTAGCCAATATAGGGCTAGGGAAGGAAGATGTTTGATCATAAATCCTTGTATATTATCTGGTCCACATGATTTATTTATATCTACTCTCTCCAAGGCATCTCTCAATTCGGAGATTGTAAATGGATCTCAGAATAATTTTGTTTTTATATTTTGGTAAATTTGCAGCGTTCTTCTGCTATTGAGCCTGTTTTGATTTTTGATAGTCTTTACTAGTATTCATCTCTCGTTTGCTTATATTTTGAAAATGAAAGACTAAGTTATTTGCGATCTCTTCCAATTTGGATATTTCCATCTGGGTGTTTTAGCATGTTAGTCTCACTTGCCTTTGATAGGTCTCTTTGTAAATTAGCAGTCAGTTTCCAGTGTCTGACTGTCTCCTCATGGTGCCCTCTAGATAATTTAACTGGGGGGGGTGGGGGGGGGGGGGGGTGGGGGGGGGGGGGGGTGGGGGGGGGGGGGGGTGGGGGGGGGGGGGGGTGGGGGGGGGGGGGGGTGGGGGGGGGGGGGGGTGGGGGGGGGGGGGGGTGGGGGGGGGGGGGGGTGGGGGGGGGGGGGGGTGGGGGGGGGGGGGGGTGGGGGGGGGGGGGGGTGGGGGGGGGGGGGGGTGGGGGGGGGGGGGGGTGGGGGGGGGGGGGGGTGGGGGGGGGGGGGGGTGGGGGGGGGGGGGGGTGGGGGGGGGGGGGGGTGGGGGGGGGGGGGGGTGGGGGGGGGGGGGGGTGGGGGGGGGGGGGGGTGGGGGGGGGGGGGGGTGGGGGGGGGGGGGGGTGGGGGGGGGGGGGGGTGGGGGGGGGGGGGGGTGGGGGGGGGGGGGGGTGGGGGGGGGGGGGGGTGGGGGGGGGGGGGGGTGGGGGGGGGGGGGGGTGGGGGGGGGGGGGGGTGGGGGGGGGGGGGGGTGGGGGGGGGGGGCTCAATAGATAATTTGTTATTCAGAGGCATTATTGGAATTGGATGAATTCTGCAGAATCTTTCAGATAATCGATATTAATTTTCTGTCTGTAGAGTGTGCATTTCAAACCCCCACCCTCTCAGGTGTATCCTCTTTGGATGCCCTTGGTAGAAGCAAAGATGGTGATCAGTGCAAACAATCATTACCACACCATGGCTCTTTTGATGGGAATTATTATGATCACCAGCAAGGACAGTGATAGGATCGATCCAGTGCCGGTAACCTAATGGAGAATGATTTTTTCCCTGATGTCTTAAACTTGCTCTTCTTGATAATAAAAGTGTATTCATGATGACAAGATCAAGTTCAGAAGTTTCCTGTATATTGAGGGTTTCACTCAGCATATAGCAGATACTTCGACATGTATTCTAGCTTGTTCTGCAGAGTTATAGAATAGAATTCAGTTTTAGCTATGAACATTAAAATCCCCAAGGAAGGTAAACTCATTTGAAAAATTAAACTGCAGAAAAATAAAGTTCCATTGAACAATACATGGAAGTCCCATTAAATGAGATGCTGAGTTTTGTTGTAGATCATTGTGAGTAGAAGTTAGTTTGTTTCTCCAGTAGTTTTGTGCATTGATCATCTGCTTTATTAGATGCTTCTTTGTTATTAGGTTTGTTATAGTTTTAAAAGCTGAGTTATTCTAATTGTTGTTTTGGTTATTCTACTTATTTTAATTCTAATCATTCTAATTGTTTCCATATAAAATCTTTTTTATATAAATTTATATCTAAAAATTTCTTTTTTTATCTAAAAATTGTATTTTGAGATATCGAAAGATATCGAAGTACAGGGAGGCCATAAAAAAACTTTCCCTCTTTGGAGGCATCTGTAGCTAAAACCAATAAACGGAATGAGGCCACATTTCATATTGAGACTTTTGAAGGCATGGAGAGATGATTTCCGCGATATTTAGTACAAAAAGTCAGCGGTATGGGAAATTTTGGCGCTGGTGGAGCCGAAAACAAGCGCATAATTATATTAAAGGCAGATAAAATGGCATAATAATTTTCGACGGTGCAAGTGACAGCCGCGTCACTCATTCCAGCTGGATATGTGGCGCGTTATAATGATAATAATAATTAAACTAAAACAACAACTTGCGAGAGACACAGAAATTAATGTAGTGATTGAACTCACAGGAAATAATGTTTTATTCATCAGAATCAGGGTCCACTGGACCACATACACGATTTTCAATGTGCTGACCTTTCTTGTGTAACATCTGTTACTGTCTCTTCTTTCCGTGCACTGCTCTCCGTCCTCTGCTAGGTCTAATTCCTAGTGATCTAGTTTTTTCAAACTTCTTAATCATAGCTCTCAGTGCTACAGCTGACATAGGACCTGTACGCAGGTTATGAAGCCTTCTAAATTCCCGAAGGACCACTACAGCATTGCACTATTTAAGATAAAACAACTTAACAAGTAAAGTACGCTGAGGCAAGGTAGGACGCATATTGAGCACAATTCGTCAGTCATTTGAATGTTCCCAATCCCTTTCTAAGTGGAATTGGTGGCGCTGCTGTCACGTACGCACAGTATAATTTGCATAATCCTTTTTACCTGCATTTATTGCAATTATTTGACTGCTTTCGGCTCCCCAAGAACCAAAATTTTTCCTATCGGCGACTTTTGGTACTAAATATTTTTTTCGCGGAATTCATCTCCCCATGCCTTCGAAAGTCTCAATATAAAATGTGGTCTCATTCCGTGCATTAGTTTTAGCTACAGATACTTCTAAATAGGGAAAGTTAATTTATGGCCACCTTGTATTTTTGGCTTGTATTTTCTTTGTTGCTTCCTTCTATATTTTTCCGATGTTGATTTAATATGAGTTTAACAATCACTGCAGTATACACTATAACAATAATAATGGTAATGATATTGATTCAGGCAAGTAGTTTTTCCTTCTTCTGGAAACTCGGAGTTTTAACCTATCCTATCAAAAAATCGCAGATAGAGCTCACACTATCTTAGCATAATATATTCCTGCTAGAAGTGTATCACTACCAGTGGAGAAAATTGTCTTAATAAATCAAATGAAGCCTTTTTATTCTCTAAAAGGATTAAATGAAGCTTGTTTAGTATGAACTAAATTTTGGAACGAGTTCGAAAATTTAGTTCCGATATTCCAATTACTGTGAAGGCATTGGAGTGAGAGTAGGCAGCCATCACTTGATCCTAAACCTAACTAATATTGTTATTTGAAATAATATAAATTCTCGGGTCATTTTTTCTTTCAGTTCCGGGACTTCATTTAGTCGACCTTGCCTGAACAAAAATGGTTTGACTAGCTAAAAATAAATAAATAATGAAAACAAAAACCTTTAGGCGTTAACCAGAATGATGGAACCTGCAGGAGTTTTCTTTAAATTAATTTGGATTTAATACTATGCATTTCCTTGTAACACTTTATAAAATATTGCAAATTATTCAAATGTTGCTATCTGAGCTACATTTGAAAATTAAAGTTTCGAAAAAGATAGATAGTTAGATAGGCTGATAGAACAACAAAGAAAAAAGTGATAGCAAACAATTTACTTGTCAAACCGCGCCATTTTAATGTATTTGTGATGAGTGGGTTACAAAAATGAAATCATGTGATCGCTACTTATTATTAGCAGAAATTACCTTTCTTAACGATGCATACAACTTTCTTCTCAACACGCTTAGAATAGCTTGTTTACGGTCTTCGAGGACTCTAAGAGCACTGTAACATAATATCTAGGTTAATTTACTAATTAACAGCCTTCTTCTCTCACCTTATCAATAAACAACGTCACTCTCAGTAATTCTATCCACTGTTTGGCTTAGATTCCGCGTTGACTTTTAAATGTTGCCAATTTTAAACATTAAAAGGCCAATTATTGATTGAATTTAAACTCTGGATATATACGTTAATGTCTACGGATAGTAAACAAGATTACTTTCTGTTTTAAATTTGTATTTATTTGACCATTATATATATATATATATATATATATATAAAATGCCTGTGAATGAATCCATTCTTTTAAGTAATAGAAAAGATTCGATTGCTTTGTGTGTGTGTGGGGGGGGGGGGAGCTGCAGTGAAGAGAGAGCAACCTTTCATGCATGTATTAAAATGGTTCGCCTCCAAATTTTATGTTGAGTATCATCAATAGAGCTACTCAAAGCACTTGGCTAAGTCAAATTATAATCCAAAAAGAAACGATTTATTTTGTATATTTTCAGAATGAAAAAAAGAAAGAAACAAAATGAAAAAAGAAATCTGTTTTAATTTTGTTTTGTCGGGTTGCATTTTGAATGTATTTAACTATTTCTTTGGACAATTTCTCAAGGCTTTTGTGTGAAATAAGTTATATCTAACGCCGAACTCTTAATATTCTGTGCAATGCCTTAAAGAATGTATGGTAATCGAAAGACATTGAATCTTATTTATAATAATAATTATAAATTTAATTATAAATTACTTGCTCTGAAAACTGTTCCAAGCATGGAACTTTTTTCCAGATTTCGCTCCTCCAGTTAGCATGGAAGTGGTGATTTCGCATTCGCTGATGAAATTCATCTCCCGTCTAAAGATGTTCACAATAGGTTTGCTTGCAGTAGGTTTGGAATATATGCAGTCTATCCGTTAGAGATCGGAGACACTATCCATTCGGCCAGTACTATAGAAAATTACGATACAATACTGTATGTAAAATTTTTTTCATTTTCAATGTGAAAGTTTTCTGATATTTTCAAAGCACAAATATGTATATGTATCGTATCGTGACCAGAAATACGACTAGTTTTATTGTTTTCTTTTATTTTCCAAATTTTTAATATATGAAATTATATTAAAATCTGGTAAAGGTTTGGGAAATAAATGTTCGTTTCTGGCATTTTTTTTTTAAAATACTTTAATTAAAATTTTCTTGTAATAACAAGATTTATTTAATATAATATTTATTTTTATTATATTTAAAATTTAAAATTGAAAGCATCATTAATTAAAATAAAAACGTCTATAATTCTATTAGATATAGCTGCCTGACCAATCTGGTGGTTTGAGACGTAACAAACATTCATTTCAGAGAAAATATCAATCGGTATTTCAATATATTGATTTCACGATAAGATAAATCACGATGAGAAGCAATTAATATCTGGATGACCACAAATGTACTGTATAGTTACCAAATAAATTAATTCCACCATTAATATTAGTGAATATAAACGTGATTCATTAATTTCAAGCAGATATTTAAAAATTCTCAAGTTTTTTTTTTCTTTTTTCATCATTTGTGCTGCACTCCTTGTTTTTTGTGTTTATTGATCAATCGATGAAAGATGGCGCTGTGATCGAACACGAAATGTGAAGCCGTTATAAATAATTTTATATAACCCATTTCAATGAGATTTAGTTTGAAGTTTATACCGATAATGTAAAATTGTGTGATTTGTTCTCAAAATTAAAAAAAAAAAAAAAAAAGTTTTACAATCTAACATTTTTTTGCCTTTAGTTTATAATGGATTATAAATAAATAGCATAAATAAAATGAAAAATCCAACTGCAGATTTTTTTAACTCACAGTATTTTCCGAGTCATTTTATAACTGATTATAGCATGGGATTGTATTTTATATGATATTCTTCAAGTCGCTTGAGAAGCATATAAGCTAGTTTTGATCATATGAGATGGATGTGATACAGTCCGTCCAAAAAAAAATCTTATCCATTAGCCTTCTTTATTTTTTATCCATATGACCGTATAAATTGTATAAATAGACACCGAAGCGTCTACTTATACAAAAAACAATATTATATCTTATATTTAATTATAAAAAACATAAATTGTAAAAACCAATACGCTTAATATTTTACATAGTTAAAAATATACTTTTGTAAAACAGGAAGTAGAAAATTCTACAAAACCAGAAACTGGTTTCTTTAAAGAGAAAAGAGGATGTGACCTTCTTAATTATTTTCGTAGCTGTCCTCTTCTGTTCTCCTATTTCCTTTTGTCTTCCTCTGCGTTATTTTCTTTTGTCAATATATATACTTTGAGAGTTTTGTATTCTTAAGCATATCATAAGAATGTGAAGGTATCTAGCAGCTAATACTGCAACTTTGCTTTTGATTTTATGCGCATGTTTATGTGCAACAGATACATGTTCTATTAGAGAGAGTACAATTGCTTTGTGTTTGTAATTTCCAACGAACTGATTGCAATATTCTAGATCGTCTATTGGTCGGGTGATGATGTCACAGGATCATCATGTAAGTTGGCATATGTACTGTAGATACTACCAGTTAAGTTAGGCACACAAAAGAACTGACCGGTTAGTAAAGTAGAAATGTATGCTTTTGATTAATTACTCATCAATCTAATATCGATATTGCAAATACTGAATTTTATCTTAATGAACTATTTACCGTTGTAGTGTGATGTTTTATGTTTATTTGATTAAACCAAATACAGCAAGACAATACAACACTGAATGACTTTATTTCTTACAAGGCTAAATGAAATACAGAATTTTTAGAGGAGAAACTTCTTAGCCACTGTACATGAACGGATACATTGTCAATTGACAATTTAACCGCAATAGGAAAGGAAAAAAAGCAATCGAATCGCATCTTTATACTGCAGCATAGGAACTTGTCGTTACCGGCTTTCATTGGATTCGTCCTGTTTGTCTGGGGTGATTAGCTGAAAACAATAATAGAAATATGTAGTTATACAATTTATTCGATAAGAAAATAAAACATAAAATGGCAATGTTTTATCAATGTTCTTTTTAATGTAGGCCTGGACGAACGAAGTACGCCTCCTTGTTCAAATGACACTTTTGAAAACAACACTAACTCAATGACCTTTTCTGAGCTTAAAATCTATATTTGAATCGTTCATGCTTCGTCTCATTATGTACAAGGAAGTACATTTTCATGAATTCATACTTTCTCTCTCTCTCTCTCTGTATACTCTCACTCGAGAATTATATAATGATGGTTGCAAACTTATAACTTATTTCACGTGTTCTGATTGTTCCTAGTTTCAGAATTGCCATCGATAGTGATTTACCAGGCTTTAGATAGTAGGCATTATCTTCTCCTTCCACCAGAGCAATACCGCATTTCAAGACAAATAAACATGCGTCGTTCTTAAACAATAAGACAGAACGTATTTGTCTAAATCAGGTATCGCCAAACTTCTTTGACCGTCGACCCCTTCAAGAGTTTCTTGACTTTTTATCGACCCCTCTATTTTACTATTACGTAATTATAATAGGACAAGCAAAAAAAAAAATGACGCTTATGTGAGTTTTTAGATTGTTTATTTTATAGTTACAGTGTTTATTGTATGTTTAATAATATATAGTATATATTATTATATTACTATTACTACTACTATTATTATCACTGGTATTACTAGTGATATTAATAAACTACTGGTATTAATATCACTGGTATTACTACCAGCGCTGCTCAACTCTTTAACATAGAGAAGTTTAGTTCGTGAATGAATAACGATTGAATTATAATATGTATGTTGATGAATTTTAGAACATTAACGCTCACTTGTATGTCGATGCGCAAAAATGAGACTGGAATCGAATACGTGTAAGTATAAGTAAATAAGGAACTCCCACACGTGTTGCAATCTCTCTCCCGCCGCGCCGGAAGGGCAGGAACCATCAACATCCGTTTATTGGGAAATACGTCATTTTGGCCTACTCGATTGGCCTCAGTAACTATTTTCATGACCTTACTCTATCTTACAGGTCCTATTCATGTCACTGTTCCCACGATTCACTCTTAATTGCGTTATCGTTCAGGATGGAAGTAATCCAAGTTAACCGAATTAAATATTACCCGTACAATGATGTCTTATATTTTTCTATCGACCCCTGAGCCTGAATCGATCCCTAACAATGTTATATCGACTCCTGGGGGTCGATTCTTTGGCGACCACTGGTCTAAAGGATAATAATAAGAGGCAAGAGAATAAGGAACTTCTTTAATTGAGATTATTCTGGATTTTGCTCAAAACAAATGCACTTAATTTATTTTAAAAAAAAGGATTTAATTTTAAAAAAATGCATGAAGGAGTACTTCTATATCTGCGTTTTCTTGACTATTTTAGTGTTATTGATTAAATATACGAACATGTGCTTGATTGCTTAACAAAGTTATATAACCGTAGATTATTTCTAAATTTAATTGTTTTATTATAAATAAAAGTGTAAGTTATATGCTACTTAGATTTTAAAATTAATTATTTTGTTAGGCTAAAATGTTTTCAGAGTTCTAAATATATTTCACATGCCTTTAAATATTTTATATCATAGTTTTACAATAAAGTCGTAATTTTTAAAATATATTTTTTAATATTTTAAAAATTAAAATTAATTACTTTAAATTGAGTAATGCTAGACCAATATATGAATTGGTCGGTCTATGCTACACCGACCGATTCTAGAGTAGGATTTCAAATCCCGGAAACTCTAATAATTTCAGCCACTTTAATTAAAAGAAACTGTGGATAAAGTGGATATCAGTTGTCCAAAAAAAAAAAAAAAAAACGTTCAGACCAAACATAGACCTTTTGCAAGTCACCACAGGCCCCAAATAAACGAAACATGTCTATATTGTAACGGCAATGTGGTTCAGTGACTTCCAAATGCTATGAAGAGGTTCACACACGGTACGTAAGCATCTTTGAACCTCCTGTACTCAGTTTCATAACGAAGATGCTCGGAAGTGATTGTATATACATTTCTGTAATGTTTCTCAGCATAATGCAAACTTTTCTATGAACGTCAACGGGTTTGGATCTTCTCCCGCCTTAGCATCACCGTGAAACTGTGGGAAAATGACATTAACCTATTTCGTTGTTTGAAAGACGATGAAAAAAAAATTAACTTCTGTGCCAGAATTCAATCATCTTCACATAAAGAAATTTCAAATTTATTGGCAATGAAAGCCAAAGTTCGAAATAATCTACATTGATTACTTTTCTATCGTACCTTAGTTTGTGGTATCATCCAAGACAGGTGACCAAGTGAAGTGTGCATTTCTTCCTTTGCCATCTAAATATTACTTACACTCTGCTCCAAAAGTACTGAAACACAAAAGAATGTCATATGATACGCACATCTACGTAGATAGCCTTTAATGGTTTCGTGCGATTGTATTAATGAAGTCACAATGCACTTCATTTACTGGCACTTAAAATGCTACAATAAAAAGTCCACAGTCGACAGGTAATGATTTATCATACTGAAGAACTGTGAAATTCAGAACTTATTAATAATTTTAAATGCATGAAAGCTATTATTTATTTTATTTTTAATTATGAATAGATCAATAAGCTTACCGATGAACTTCGGCTGGCCCAATTTTTAACACTTCTTCCGAACCTGAAAGAAAACAAACCATATTAGCAAACTGCATTCTGAAAAGTGCCTCTTTAAATACCGGTAACAAACAACCTATCTCAACATTCATCAGATGATACTTTCATTTCATATCAATCTCTTAATTCTTAAATTAAGAGATTGATATGAAATGAAACCATTGACCATTGACGTTACTGACAGGATGGGTGAAGCACAAGTGCTTTTCATATTCCCCTTTATCTGTAATGAGAGTTATTTGGGAATGGGAGATTTGTGAGCAATTAAGCTCGCCCTCTGAGGGCAGTAGTGTTAGCTATGATCAGTTGAGAGAAGAATAGCCTTCGGTCTTTTGTGTTTGTAGTAATCAGTCTCATTGTAATTGACAGCTTGCACGATTAGTGGGTTTGAATGTGAACTTGACTTCACGAAGAATTTTTCTGCAAGATCACGAAGAAGGGAGGTGATGTATGGAGTGCCGGTTTCTCGGTGAATTTGTGAATTTCTGATGAACCACGGTGCATCCAGGATCATCTTAAGGCATTTGTTTTGGATTCTCTGTAATTTTGAAATGTTTGATCTTGAAGTGTGACTCCATGCTGGTGAGGCGTAGGTAATGACTGGACGTATTACCATCCGGTAAAGAAGCAATTTATTATGTAGGTTCAATTTGCTCTTGCGGTTGATCAATGGGTAGAGCTGAGCAATGACTTTGGAAGAATATGAAATGAAAGTTCTTAAAAGAACTGGGGAGATGGACTGAGTCCTTGACTCTTTATCCCGTCATCTGAATGAAGGAAATCTGTATGGATGGAGTGTTATTGAGCTAAAAGCTCTAGTCATGGCTGGATAACAGCAACAGCCGAGCCTCAATTAAAACTTCATTGGCTACAGCATTGTCATTCCATGAAATGAAAGTCCTTATAAGGACTGGCTTAAAGGGGCGAAGCAAGAATGCTTTTCATCTTCCCCGTTATCTCTAGAGGACAGTGTAGGGATAAGGTTATTGAGCTATTAAATTAAAGCTCTGATCATGGCAGGAGGGTAGCAGCAATAGCCGAGCCTCAGTTAGGACTTCATTGGCTACAGCATTGCCATCTATTATTACCCTCCAAGGGTATTGGATTGAATCTCTTATCTGGGTTTTTTCTGAAATGAAAGTTGCTCAAATTAACTACTTATTTTCAGAATGTATAAAAGAGTAAAAGGTTTATTAATTTATTTAAATTTTAATTTTGAAATTTAAAAGTACTGAATATATTATATTAGTAAATGAAGAGTATATTATAGATTACAAATAATTTTATACGAATTAATTTATATTTTAAGATTAAAGACATATAGCCTCTAAATCTCTCGTTTTAAACACTTTATATCCATTTTAAACATTTTAAATCCAGAAACAAAACAGTTGGATAACCAGTAAGTTTTATAGATGCATATAGACCCATCAAAAAAAAAAAAAAAAAAAAAAAAATACTGTTCACCAAGGTGATTAAACATGATTTCAGCTACTAGAAAGTAGCCCGATGCTTTAACCTCTATTTTTTATATATTTTGCATGCACAAATTAACTTAAACATTTGATCAAGTATTATCCATTTTGCTTTCTGCCTGCTATACTTCATAGCACTGATAATATTAAATGAATCATTCGTATTATTATGGGAATAGCATGGAAATACAATTTTTAAAATGAGCTGGGGAAATTCATTATACTTCAGTGATGGAATTTCTCATTAAAAATAAAAACGATTTTGCAAGTTTATTAAAAATCGCGCATGCTCACTTTGCAAGTTTATTATAAATTTCGCATGCTCACTTGGCAGGTTTATTAAAAATTGCGCATGCTCACTTATCCTGCAGATTACAATATCAACCGAGTTAATATAAATCCGAAATGCTCACTTTGATTTTTTTTCTTTAATTTTTCGACTAGTATATACAGTTTTCTATTTATTACACACGACTATCAAATATTAGGTCGAATATTTTTTTAAGAAATTTGAAACGAGTATAATGCAAACCTTCGTCTTGTGCATTTGTATAAAAATATTTCGCCTGCACAAAACAATGTTCAAATTGTTTTCTAATTCACCGGAGCTTGTTTGACAACAATTACCTTACCAATGAATTTATTTTAGATTAAATTACTGTCGCTGACACCTGCGAACAACAGAACCATTTACAAACAAGTTTAACTCTCCTAGTGCTGTACATTAACGATCATAGTTGTGCTGTGGGCTACTTTTAGCAATGCCTACACGCTGACAATGTCATGCGATATCGTAAACTTCGTGAGTCATTTCATATCTGCCTGGAAGCTCTATTAAAATAGATGGAGAGGAACGTATTGCCTTTTATCAGCGTGACTACCTCTGGAAGATAACATTTCGGTACTGCAGGTTTATATGCCCTTGAGTAAGTAACAGGGAGCTCGGCGAACAATAATTGTTACTCTATTCGTTCATCCAATTATTGGGTTAATGCAAAAAATAACATTGGGACACAGTGGGAAGTAACGGACCATAATGGAGTGTGAATTCTCTCGTTGAGACAGCGTGAATGGAACGCATGTTTGATGCATGGGACTTTTGTCGTATACAATATAAAGAAACCTAAATAAAGCTATTTTGATTTATTTGTTAATTACTTTAAATTAAGAATTCAACCTAATGTTTACGAAATGATGGTCGTGTGCTAGAACTATAGTTATGTTAAATATAGAACGTCTGCGCGCTTAGCCGAGTGGCTATGCGCTTCGCAACCATATGCCTGGGAAAGGAGTATCCTGGGTTCAATTCCTGTCATCGACGTGAGGAGCTTAAGGCTCTTTCTCAGACAGAGCCAAGTTGACTCTAACTAGGGAGAAAAAACCTCACTGTAGGGTTTTTCTCACCAGTTCGTCTGGTATTTTTCCTCCCGCAACCAAGCAAACCGGCCCCCCTGAACACATGGATCTACAGACATAGGACACACCTGGAGGCATAGGGCTAGCCACTTTATCCTTGGAACGGACACGGCTTAGAAGAGTTAATGATAGTCCCGTAACAGGCCACTAGGTCTAATACGTGAAGGGAAGAAGAAATATAGAACTATGACAGGAAAAAAAACGCATCTACGGCCTATGTAGCACCTAATGCACTAGGTGGGATACATAAGATCTTTTATGTTAAGATCTTTTACAACTTATTGCAATTTTTATATAACGACTTTAACACATTTTTTTTCTGATATTTTCTGTACTTCTCCAAAATTGAGTTTTGGCCAGTTCCTCTATTATGTCTTGGTATTAACGAATACTAAATCACTTTTTTTTGGCACACTAAACATTGGTATAAATTGTACGACACTCGATACTCATATAGTACATATTTAAAAAGTTGTCTCTAGAGTGCATAACTATATTTGTTCATCACAAAGAGGGCTACATTTTAAGCTAACGCTGGTAACGTTGGATAATTTATACCGATATATTTGCAAACTCCTCAACAACAATGGTAAATTCACGTGCTTAACGCCTAACGATGACGTACAAAGAAAACAGTATATGCCCTCATCTCAAAACACGAACATCACAACACTGCGACCTTTTGCTAGACGACTTAGGTTCGAATTCGGCCCAGAATGCAAACAACGTTTATAAAAATCTTTCCATTGAAAGTGAGTTATCCCGTCTATTATGAATGTGGTGGATTTTTTCCTTCAGAAAACTTGGGTTTTTCATCTCGCAAAATAGGCAAAGCGGCAGGAAGAACGCAAATAGTTTGCATGCATAACACACTGACGTCATATCCTTAAGTACTTCGGCCATAAAGTCAACCAACTAACCTTTTGCTAACTCTTGCCACAACTATGGAACTTTTTATTCTGTTCTCCCATTAAATACGACTTTTGCCTACGCTACAATACTATTTTCATCATGGACGGAATCTGTTTTGAGAAACACATTCGATAGTGTTATCAAAAAAAAGAGACGGAACTTCATTTATTTTTTTATTATTTATTTTTATTTTTATTTATTTTATTTTATTTTATTTTTTGTAAGCACAATGAGAATAAGAAGTTACCCTCATTTCTGTAGCCTTACGTTATCTTTCCTTAGAAACTCGTGTACTAATTTGAGAAAGTTCAAGGTTCAAAAATAAAATAATATATTATTAAGAAAATTTTCTAAATATCCATTTCCTACGAATATCCTGCTACTATATCTTGCCTGAATATCATATTTCAAAAATTGTAAAAAGAGCATGGGAAATTTATAAGCCTCCCATTATTTTAACACGCTACACTACACTATTTAATCATAAATCGTGCTAATAAACCTTACTTTTAATTCGTAAGGCAAATACACAAACGAATTTCATAATCTACTGCTTCAAATAAACCCGACAGTAGCTGGGATAGGATTTTAATACATTACTGTAGAAATCAAGGAACATATAATGTAGTGAATGCGAAATTATATGAAAATATAAATTAAGTTTTAAATTTTCATAAACAAATTTTGATATTTAAGTCTAGTAAGATAATTATAATTAATAATCACTATTAAACGAGTGTTTCTTTCTATAAAATCCAGAAATATTTTAATAAGTTTATTGTGTTATTATTATACACATTTTTCTTCTTTCGATATTTGATAAATAGAAATATAATAAACAATGCAAAACATTTTTTGAAGAGGGAGAAAAAAGAATACCCTTGGAGGGTAATGGATGGCAATGCTGTAGCCAATGAAGTTCTAACTGAGGCTCGGCTATTGCTGTTATCCTCCTGCCATTGATCTAGAGCTTTAATTGCCCAATAATACCTTATCCCTATATTGTCCTCTACAGATAACGGGGAAGATGAAAAGCATTCTTGCTTCGCCCTTTTAAGCGTTCTTATAAGGACTATAAGAACAAATTTTAGAGTCCTTTTTAGGACTTCCAGGGTAACGGAAGGCAATGCTGTAGCCAATGGAGTTTTAACTGAGGCTCGTCTGTTGCCGTTATCCAGCCATTACTAGAGCTTTTAGCTCAATAACTCCCCATCCACACAGATTTTCTTCATTCAGATGACTGGATAAAGAGTCAATGACTCGGTCCATCTCCCAAAAAAAAAGGTAAAAATCAACGGAACAGTCTCAATCAGGCACAAAATCCTAGCAGAAGTTCCATACGGCTCCCCGCCCTGTGTTATTCGCAATATACATCCCACAAAACCAGAGGACAACCATCACAACTCTATATGCAGACGACACGGAAATACTAGCAACACCTCTCCGGCCTCATCTGGCAATCCGACGACTCCAGGACAGTGTCACTACACTGGAGAAATGGTTCTCTGACTGGAGGATCCATGTAAACCCCCCCACCACAAAAGCACAGCCATACTATTCTCAAGAAAGAAAACCTCCATCAAAGATGATATCAGGCTCTTCGGAGAAAATATTCCATGGCAGACAGAAATCAAGTATCTCGGAGTATAATTCGACAAAAAAAAACTCCGATTTAACAGCCACGTCAAACTCATAGATTCAAAATATCCAAAGCTCAAATCTACCCCATGATCAACCGTTCGCAGCAAACGAGATACACCAAACAAGCTATTACTATATCTGATGATGATACGCCTTGTAATCATATACGCCTCCCCAGCATGGAGCCATACTTCGAAATCAAACATTCTAAAATTGCAGCTAATACAGAATAAGTGTCTGCAGATAATACTGGACGCCCCATGGTTTATTAGAATACCCAGATCCACCGAGAGACAAGAATCCTATACACCCTTCCGCTCCTTCATGACCTAGCTGAAAAGTTCGCAAAGGCAAGAATGTACCCAAACCCACTAATCAGACAAGCCGCCAACTACAGTGAATCCAAACACTGCAAACAGAGAAGACCCAAGACAATCCTGCTCCCAGCTGAACACAGCTAACTCTACAGTCCCCCAAAGGGCGAGGGTAGTGCTCACAACACCCCCACTCCCAAGTTTCCTTACACAGATAAAGAGAAATATGAAAAGCATATTTATATAATGAATAGCATTCGTTAAAAAAACAAATTAAAATACATAACCGTAATCCGTTTATTAATACCTAAAATTATTTCATTTGTATTATAAGGTTTCTTACCTTGGTCTGGCGATCTGAGAGTAATACTTGTCCAATTCTTTCAGAAATTGGAGAGCCTCAGTCATACTGGCTACATCATCAAGGGCAGGACGGGCTTCTGTAGTCTGAGGACCTACTGCAACTAGTAAAGCAGCAACAACAAAGAGAGATAAAAGAATACAGGTGTTCAGTTTCAGATAAGGCATGACTGCAAAAGGAGAAGTTGGTCGCTGAGAGAACAGCAGCGGGATGTGGCTTTGCCGATGTGCTTGGCTGCGATGCAGTCAGAGTGACAAATACAAGGGTTTACGTCTTGTTTGTCAGCCTGGTTCTGAGAGTCTGTTCATGCACATGGATATTTATAAAGCAACAGGCCCACGCCGCTATAGCTTGTAAAAGTAACTATTTGGGAAACGGAAGTAAGAGATTTTCATTGTAAGCCAATGTTTCGATAGCGGCTTGCGCCTACACACTAGCATCGCAACGTGATTGGTTGAAAGTACTTATCATTATGACGTCGCCTGTCTTCCGATGGAATGACATCCCAAGAACCAACTCTACAGGTCTCGACATCCATTGCGTTACGTTAATGAATTTTATGTTCAATTAAACTATAGTTAACGAGTATATTTTCGCTAAGACATCTGCTTATTGATTCTCGCTAAGCCATTTGCCTCAGGTATCTGTAAAAGATTAGTTTATTGTCAAAATTCAAATAAATACTGTGGCTAAAATATTCTCTAGAAAATTATCAGTTTCAGTCAAATTATATGCATGAATCTAAGTTATAAATATATTATTATTCTTTTTTTATATTGGTATTACAATTATTTCTTAATATTTATCGTAATATAATAATTAACATTGAAATAAATTATAATACTTTAAATTTGATAATTATTACACTAAGTTTCTTAATAAATAATTTATGAATTTTATGATTTTAAGCATATTTATACCAATATTAACGATTCACTATGGCAACAGCTTTCATTAACTCAGTTCATTGTTTTAATTTGGATACGCTACTTTATCAGAAGATAGATCTGTAATATAAATAATGCAACCGATAAAGACAACAAAAAACTGTGAATTTATTTCTTTTTAGTTTTGCTCAAAAGAAATAAACTAGTTTCTATCTACTGCTTAATCAAATGTAATGTTTTTGAGATAGATTATGATTTTAATGGATTACTTTCACTTAGGAATACTTAAATTCAATAAATTACAAATTACTACATTACACTAGTGCCAAGAAAAAGTACTGCCAAGTGCTGCATGGTTTATTCGTCTTCATTCATAACTGCCAGAGTATGGGAAATATTTTATTATTTTGAAAAGAGTTAAATTATATAAAATATAAATCTAGCTGTGTAATAAATTTATATAATCTGATTATATCTACATAAATATAGAATTCTCTTTATTGACCATGAATTATTATCATATCAAATGAATAAATAAGCATTCCAATATTTAGCTTGGTATTTATTTACCTACAATTTAACAACTGAAGACATGAATGAAAAAAAGGAGGCAGCTCCTTTAAAAATTGAGATTTTTGGTCGAAAATTGAGTTGCTCTTTACACTGGAGGTAAAATAAATCGCTGAATAAATTGGTATAAGACGAGGTAGCTCTAATAATCCACTGTAGAGCTATAATGATTATAATACTTGTATCCTACAACTTTGAGAATGATATTCATGATTTCTGATAAATATTTCATCGTAATTTTCATAAGATTATGTTATTTCATATTTTCTGATATGTATACCCATGTAATATTAATAAATTTTGTTACTTATTTTAATTATTTACCTTTGATTAGCTTATTTCTAATGCAATTTAGTGCAAAAAAGGAGACACTTCCGAAGTTTGAAAATTTATTCCGCTCTGATAAAAAAGGATGTTACCTAAATAATAATACTCAAAGTGTACTCACATGCATATTATACGTTTGCAAAACGTTTCAAGTAACAGGCTAATAATTTTTGGAATAGTTTTTATTTAATTTCCAAAAGTTGATAATCTTCCCCTTCTAGCTGGAAAGTCTTCAATTAAAAGAACATTCTAATACGAATTTATTTTATATTAAAATACACATCTGCTGATTGTATTATTCTTGTTCTAATAAGATATATTCGTAGCAATTTTAAATTAGCATTGGGATAGGGGAAGGTAAGTGGGATAGTTTATTATTTTTAGCCGAAATATACCGTACCACTGTCCATATTTGCTGAATAATAATTACTGATAAATTAGCGAAAATGTTTAAGGTCTTTCTGAAGATAAGTGGAATGATATTTCCTTTATACTTCCCCTCCCCCTCATTCGAGCGCTGTTTAACACTCGAATGTACTTTGTGCTTGACTAATTTACTAATCAGGTTTAGATTTCGCCTTCTAAAATGCAGACAAACAGACAATACTAATTATCTGATAGCGCTGTGTGGGGGGGGGGGGGAAGAGAAAGAGAGAGAGAGAGAGAATTTATTCGAACGAACTAATTCACCATCATCTACTGATTTTCTCAACAAGGATTCAAATTGCTTTCTGTAGACTAATTATCTCAAACAAAATATCCTGTAAGGAAATAATTATTCATTTTTAAAGTATGTTTAAGTGGATTAGCAAAAATAAAAATATTTACGAAGAAATATTCATTTGAACAAACAGAATGTTTAAGATAATATTGTAATTTCCGCTGCCACACGCAGCAACCTTAATATAATTTTTTTGCACAGAAAGAAATGAAAAAACAACAAAGATAAAATGCAACTGTGTTTTCTGTTAAAGAAGTTTAGCTGATTGTTAAAATTTGTTTCTTAGGCAAATATAAAAAAGCAATGTAATGTCAATTTCTTTTGTTTTCGCTTGTTTCATTTGGGAGATAAAATTTTGTGATATCAATTTTGTTGTAGAAATCTTGCTTCGCTTAATTTCTACAAAGGAAAATTCTGTTTTTATCGAGAAGTAAAAACTCTTAATTCGAAAGTTATTTCGTTCTCCAGATTAATCTTAATTTTTATATCCCTCTCTTTTTTTCATCATCGTTAGTGTCTGTGAATGAGTGTGCGCATGCGCGTGAAAATAGTTTATCTTCCTAAATAGTGTACAATATATCACAATCACATTTTGTTTCATAAGTCCATTTTTATTCATAAAATTGGCTCTTTTTATTAATAAAGACTTCCTTAAGATAAGTGTTTCATCTAACATACACATTAAGCTATTTTTCTTTTTTTTATAAGATTTTAAATATATGAATACTTAATCAGTCCGGTATTCGAATAATTAATAAAGAACACAGTCACAGATTTATGCTGGATACAAATATCAGTTAAGTACTATGAACAAAAGATAAGAGATGGGGGGGGGCAAGAAAAACCCAAGCTACAATTAAAAGATCGGATAATGAGCAAACTTCAAAACACAGTTGGGGTGGGGTATTTTAATTCATATAGAAAAATCTGCTGTCAATAATCGTAAAATGGTATTTTGTCATAAATATTGTGATAAAAAAACATGATATTAAAGACAGGAAGTAAAAATAGAAACCCATTGTAGTATGCTTTGAAGTTTACTACACATAAAAATATAAATATAAAAATACATCCTTATAAGGACTGGCTTAAAGGGGCGAAGCAAGAATGCTTTTCATATTCCCCGTTATCTGTAGAGGACAGTGTAGGGATAAGGTGTTATTGAACTATTAAAGCTCTGATCATGGCAGGAGGGTAACAGCAATAGCCAAGCCTAAGTTAGAACTTCATTGGCTACAGCATTGCCATCCATTACCCTCCAAGGGTATTAATCACCGCATCTCACGGTCGATTAACCATCTATTTTTCTATATGAATTAAAATACCCCACCCCAACTGTGTTTTGAAGTTTGCTCATTATCCGATCTTTTAACTGTAGCTTGGGTTTTTCTTGCCCCCCCCCCAATCTTTTTAATTCCAGTTAATTTGAAATAAATATTCAATATTTCAATAAATACTATTTAGTTACAAATATTATACAGAACTAATTTAAAGACTTTTTTAATAAATTGCATAATTTTATGATATCGTAATAATTGCAAATCTGAAACCTGAAAGATGAGAGTTTTTACGACAAAGTCAATGTTGAAATCACACGCACCATCGACATTTTCAAAATAACCGGAACTCTCAAGCAGTATTTAGTTTACGCAGAGTACTACCGGCACTATTTGATACAAAAATAGACATAAAAATAAATTTACGACAATAAATGAGATGCAATGCATCAGAGACAGAGTTTTTACATAGTCTCGGAAAATCGGCTAGACAAGATAGTCGCAAGTTAAAAAGAGCACAGTTACTGTTTCCTTGGTTTTACATAGGGAAACGTCTGAATTAATATTAAAGACCTATAGAAACCTCAGCCAGTATTGTGTTCTAGGTGAAATGGTTAAATATTGCCCCTTTGACTGTGATGATATACAAAGAAAAGTTCTGAGGTTAACACTCATGAAGAATAGTCATTTCAGAGGCCACGATTAAACTCTGCATCGGTGTTAGTTTGTGAGGAATATTCCGAAATCTAAGGCTTTGTGTCCTTCTCAAGGCGCTTTAAAACAATGATCCCCTCTCGTAAGTGTTATCTAGGTAGTGGATGATTTTAGTCACCCGGTGTGATACCACCATTTTTTTTTTACTCGATTCGTGACTGGTTCGAACGGTTATACTTAGTGCTGAAACAAGTAAGACCATAGAGGCAGTATAATTTATAATTCAGTTCGTAAACTGCATGTGTTCTGCGGCAGGTTTGTATATTTTGCTGAGGGAAAAAAAAAGTTTCTGAAAAGAGTGCTGCCATCCTTCCATATGAAACCGAATAACCCCATGGGAAGTTGAAGTAACAGTAAATTAGGGCCTGTCTCAAGAGTAGTATCCTTATCTTATGTAAGGTTATCTCCTCCGATATGTTCTACGTTTCAACTTTCATATGGAGATTGTTTTTGTGGCTTTCTTGTGATTGAAAACGATACAGTAAAACACAGACAGAGAAACTTTTCTTATTGCGAAAAGGGTTAGGCTAGTTTGCAATTACTGCTGAAGCAAACTAAAACTACGAGATCAGTGTTATTTAGCTTTGTCTGTCGTTGTATGTATTAATTCTATTTTAAACGTTTACTTACGCACTATGATTCCAAAAGCATGCAACTCTGAACAGTATTTCAAAAATTGGGCGGTACATCCTTATTATTATTTTGTCATCCTCAGATGAGATTAACACAAGTTTAGAGGATGCAAGTGGATACATGATACCTTATTCGGGATCATCGCTATAAAGGAAAACAAAAAGAAAAATAATTTATTGCTGCTGTTTCTTCATCTTTTGCTTCACCCATAGTCTATGTAGATCGTCCTGATATCGTCTCGCCAGTTGTTTCTGTCTTGGGATATCCTTAACAAGGTAAAGAACAAAGAATTAGTCCATTTTGTATGGTATCTTTAAACATTTTCTGTAGCACTTTATCTCGAAAACCAATAGTCCTTTTTTCATCTTCCTTTAGCAATGCCCAATTCTATCATAAATATAATGAGGGTATTACAAATAATGATGGTATTACAAGAGTAAAGCAGCAATTCATACAAACAATGTCCTTATCCTTATAAGGACTAGCTTAAAGGGGCGAAGCAAGAATGCTTTTCATATTCCCCGTTATCTGTAGAGGACAGTGTAGGGATAAGATGTTATTGAGCTATTAAAGCTCTGATCGTGGCAGGAGGGTAACATCAATAACCCAGCCTCAGTTAGAACTTCATTGGCTACAGCATTGCCATCCATTACCCTCCAAGGGAAATTTCAACTTCTTCCGAAATAATCACAAACAATGCTACTGTACTATTAATTTATGAACTTTAAAGATATATTAAATATTATGGTGTTGTAATAAATAATAATAATGTAGTGCAAAATTAAAATTGAAATACTATAAAACAACATTACCATAATACCGAAGTATATATATCATTAAAAATTAAAAATTAAATTAAGTTAAATAATTAAACATTAATTGTTAGAAAGCTTCACAGCAATAGTAGTGATATATATTGATGACTATCAAGAAAATGAAAGCACCGTGGTTTTCAACAAAGCCCTCTGGATGGAAAGACCCGAAGAAACTTTATCAAGGCTTCGTAGCTGAAGATGAGTTAGCCGGTCTTATACAGAGGTGGAAGAGTTTTTCTCCCTCGTAACACATAACAAATTATGAGGTTAGAAGGAAAGTCCGGTCCATTGCAGAACGCAAGAAAATATGTCGTAAACAGTTCCAGTGGCTAGATCTGAATCATGCAACCAGACAAGCCAAGCTAACCAACAAGAAAAAAAATTCAGTTTTCACTCAAAAAATACATCATTAGGCATCACACTAACCACGTTATCCTGAATTTCTAGTTCTGAAAACCACTGTGGACAGATCATGGGCCTTCTTAAAGGCTGGTAAGTATCTCTGATTATTATGATTACTTCCAAGTAAATTAATTTCAAGAAAGTAATAGTGACGTTTATTTATTTTTATTTAGTATAGGGGTAACAGATCATTTTAAATAATAAATGAAGCATGCCACAAGGTACAGATTGGCAAGTGTACTATTTTAGTCCTTAATTTTATCCAAGCACTGATCGAGTAAACAGAGTTAAGTGAAAATAGTGCTATAATGCAGTCATACAGGATGGGGGTACCTGGTTCATCCTAGAATCGGAACAGTGTAAATCGAAAAATTAAATTTCCATTAAATAGATACTTCAGCTCACCAATAACGGGGTATTTGTCTGACACCATGATATTCACCTGCCATATAAAAGATTTTTATCAAACCTTGTGCGGCCACCTCGAATTTTGGTTTAAATCGGGAACGTTTATTTGCAATACAAAATGATTGAAAACAATAATACAAATTTAGATGTTACAAATGACAATAGATAAATTACTTCAGTTGTCCGAGATAAAAACTATTCAAGGCTCTGTTGGTGTGATAACGAATAATCTGTATGCAGGGATGCTATTTGAGAAAACACACCTTTTTTATTCTTCTTCTGAGCTATTTCCACATTTGTTTCTTTTCTTTAGTGCATCGGGCTAACTTTGTGAAAATAGTGCTATAAAACTATTACAGAAAGTCATAAATATTGAATTGAAAACAAGTAAAATGACCTATTTATCATATTTTTGAATACATGTATATTAAATGAATGATTTGTTTCTATTCAACAATTATTACAAAGGCTTCTTCGGGCATCTGAAAAGCCTCGCGTTCATTGTTTGTGCATCTTGGTCAATTTCAAACTTCTTGAACAGAAAAACTGAAACATAGGACCTTCGACGATTAGAAACACCATAATGTTAATTATTTTCATTTTTTGCAAAATGCTATGAGTATAAAAACTATCCATTATATGGGTTTTGATTGGTATTGGAGATCACGAATATATGTGTCTGATCATTTCAGTTTTTGGAATAATAATAATAATAATAATAATAATAATAACTTCATGATTACTATAGATAAACAAGATATGATTCTTTCCAGATCTTTCCAACTAAAAATACTGTTCCCAAACGACTGCATCCACAAAGGCACTCAAAAACTATTCGTAAGTGCAATTAATTTTAAATAACGAAATATGACGTAAACTTGAGTAAATAAAGCAATTATATCATTATTGATTTATGCAACAATCATTAATAAATCTATCTAATCATTAATAAATGAACGTAATTAGAAATATCGAATTTGTGAAAGCACTACGTTAATATTTATAATAATAAAAATATTTCTAGAAGTAACAAATTCGTTGTGACAATTAAATAGCAGTAATGAGCTTAGGAAGGAAAGCCACCGTGCAAACCAATTGGAAGTCATACTTTAACAAATTGAAAAAGTCTTAGGGTTGTGAGACTGTTTCTGATGAAGGGTTTATCAAGTTTTTGCCTTCGTTATAAAACATTAATATCTTTACTTCTTCGCTAATTTCTTGAAGAATCCCAGCATACAGAATTACGCTATTTAGAGAGATGAGTTAACCATGAAGAAATATAAAGAAATACAGTAAAAATTAAAATACTAAATAAACAAAAATCATACTCATGATTAGCATTTTTATTGCTGGACAATATTTTTGTTAAATATTTAATGAAAGAGTCGAATATTCTATCATTTTTGCTAAATGTTTTTCGGCATTTAGTGAAAAAAGCAATTATTAAAACTTAATGGGAGCAAAAATTATAAAAGCAATTATTATGTAAAGTAAATATAAAAACGATTTTGCAGAATAGAAATAATCCATCAAAATATTTTTTCTCCTTCTTTCACTAAAGTAAAGTCTTTGATTAATTCAGAGAAGAGAAGTTAGGGCTTGTTGATTTTTTTTTATTTCTTTAACCTGATGCTTTAGCTAAGGTACGTGTGACTTCCACATAAACACAACAATAGGTAGTGGCGTAAGCACTATTCAATATTATCTCACTGTCCCACAAACACCCAAACATATTAGATATAACTAAAGAAAAAGGTATATTTATCAAGCTGTGAAGTGGTGAGATAAGATATGTTGCTGGAAGTTTTAATAAGCATTTCTGGAATTTATAATTAATTAATATATGGGTGGTAGATGATTTTCACTACACGTTTAAATCGTCATCATGATTATCCGAAGCCTGAAGTGACTTGAAATAAATTGCGTGTTTGGTCTCTAGAGTAAGAGTCCCAAAATGTTTAATCCTCACTACATTCCCTATACTAAGATAGACATCGATTATACTGAGATCTTCAAAATAAGTGTAAAACATAAAGTCAGCCTGGGATATTTTAGAACTTTAAATTTGTTTGAAAATAAGCACTTTCCACAAACAATGAGTGTTTATATAAATTTTCGTGTAAACCAAAGATCTCTAAAATGTATTCAAAGGGAAGAACAGATAGAAAAAAAAATATAAGCATGTCCTTCTTTTCATAAAATTATAAATTATTAATTAACAATGTTAAAGCATTATTCAGTTTTAATTACTGAAATAAAATTATTGTGATTTCTCAAAACATTTTATATTAATATTCCCACACCTCTTATATATCTCCTGCCATGATCAGAGCTTTAATAGCTCAATAACACCTTATCCCTACACTGTCCTCTACAGATAACGAGGAATATAAAAAGCATTCTTGCTTCGCCCCTTTAAGCCAGTCCTCATGATAAGGACTATAAGGAGACAATATTTGTAGAGCAAGCTTTCAAAAACATTCTGCAAAATTAATAGTCTGCTTTCGTTAAAACTATGCGCTGCTGGAGCAATAGAATACGAAATTTTCAAAACAGCGAACGTGCCCTATTTTTCACCAAATGTTGTTGGAAACATAGCGAAAAGCCAGATTAGCTTCTTTTTTTTTTGTCATCATTATAATCATGAAAATACAAATGATGCGTTATTTTCAACGCATCATTTGTTAACAATTTATTGCTTAATTATGAAGCAATATTCACAAAGGTCTCGTATGCTCTACAAAATCATACATGATTACGGCATTCTTTTTGAAGGATATTTTTTCTACTAAGCGAGGGCAGAGTTATAAAGATTATAGTCCCACTTACAACTTCGCAAATAATATGAATGGTTTCTTGTAAATATTTTATTGTAATTTTCAAAAACACTGTTGTTTGATAAGTTTTCTCGTGTAGTAATACATAGTTCTGTAAACTGTTTTGTTATTTATTTTAATTATTTATCTTGAATTAGCATATTTTTATGCGATTTGGGGCAAAAAGGGGGACATCTAAATTTTGAAAATTCACCCAGTTCCGAAAAAAAAGAATTTTACCTTAATAATAGAACTCCCTCAAATATGTATTTAGATGTATATTATACGTTGGCAAAACGTTTCAAGTAACAGTATATATATATATATATATATATATATATATATATATATATATATATATATATATATATATATATATATATATATATATATATATATATATATATATATATATATATATATATATATATATATATATATATATATATATATATATATATATATATATATATATGAAGAATTAAATGATTAGAACCGAGATTTAAGTAAAAAGGTTTTAATATATACAATGCTTCAAATACAACTACAACGTTTTCATGCTAATTATGTATAAAGACTGTCTGTGTTGTTCATAGTCTTTTAACCCTCAATGTTTAGTGTTTTTTCTTTTATAATGTCACCTGAAGAAGGATGTTGCAGGCCGAAACTAGTAGTGTGTTTATATTAAAACCTTTTTAGTTAAATCTCGGTTCTAGCCATTTAATTCTTCATAAAACTATGTATGTTAACCGAGTGAATTATTATTCTGTCACATATATATATATATATATATATATATATATATATATATATATATATATATATATATATATATATATATATATATATATATATATATATATATATATATATATATGACAGCTAATTTTAGAGCGCTAGTACTGGATTACTACGCTATGAGAATCAGGCAAATTGTAGCTTAGATTGTTGTTCAAGTGTGAAGGGTCCAGAACTATTTCTTTTGATTCAATAATTCTTCTTTCAAATTCAAATTCTTCATATATATAAATTAGTAGTGCGTTCCCAATCAACTTGGTGCGGCTGTTCTTCAAGGTTAGAGTTTGCCGAGAAGAGGGCATAACTGGAAAGGGCGCTCGCTCGTGTTCTACTGTAAGAGATATCACGTCTATGTTCCTCAAGACGAAGTGAAACAGATTTATCTGTCTGGCCAAAATAATGTGGACCACAGTCGCACAAAACTTTATAAACACCAGGAAAATGCAGTTGGTTGTGTTTTGGTTTTGGTCGACTCATAAAAGAACGAAGTTTTGGCAGAGTAGTATAGTCAGTCTTTATGTTGAATTTCTTCAAAATCCTAGATAGTTTTGGGGTAAGAGAGCTGATAAATGGTAACTGTATATGAGTGATAGGGTTGGAATCATCTTCTTGTCGAGGATGTTGGCGTGGTCTCAAACGTTTAGTGATGTTACGAGACTAATATCTATTATTTAAGAAGGTGTTTTTCAGGAAGTTAAGCTCTGTTTGAAGTTCTTCTGTGGAAGTGAGACATCTTGCTCGATGGGCAAGGGTGGAGATGATGCCCAGTTTCTGAGGAGGGAAGTGATGAGAAGAGCCATGTAAATATCTATCAGTGTGGGTGGTTTTCGAAAAATTGAAAATTTAAGAAAGTCAGGTAATCTGCTGATCTTTAGATCCAAGAAGGGGAGAATGCCGTTAATCTCTAGTTCTTATGTGAATTTAATGTTCTGATGTTGGTTATTTAAATGGTTTAGGAAGTTTTGCAGTTCCTCTGAACTATGTCCCCAGATAAGGAAGATGTCATCAATGTAGCGTAACCACAGTTTAGGTTTTGAAGTATCTGAAGAAATAGCTTTCCTCTTCAAAATCTTCTAGAAAAATGTTAGCAAAGACTGGGGATAGAGGGCTGCACATAGCTAACCTGCTAGTTTGTTTGTATATGTTATCTTCATAGCATAAATAGCCGGAATTGATGCAGTGAGTTAGAAGAGCAAACATTTTTTTAGAAACCTTGTCCTTAAGAAGAGTCAGAACTTCATCTGTAAGTACATTCGTAAACAGAGATACGATGTCAAAATTCACCATTCTGTCAGAGTCTATAAGATTCAATTTTTTTATTTTTGAGATGAAATCTTCAGAGTTTTTGATGAAGGAGGAGGAATTGCCAACTAAATGTTTTAAAGAAGCTGCAAGATATTTAGACAGATTGTACGTAGGTGAGACAATACCTTCCACAATAGGTCTTAAAGGAGTGTCAGCCTAATGGATTTTAGGCAAGCCCGTACAACCGAGGAATGAGGGGATAGAGAGAGAGAGCGGAGAGATAGTCTTGTGTGTCTAGGAAGTTCAGAAGTTGATTTCAGAAGATTGTTTGTACGGTTATGAAGTTCTCTTGTGGGATCACTTTCTAGAATAGAATACGTATTAGAACTTAATAAGTTGTTAATTTTTGAAAGGTAGTCAGCTTTGTTTAAGATTACAGTTGCATTCCCTTTATCAGCAGGTAAGATAATAATGTCATTGTTGTTACGAAGTTGGTGTATTGCTTTCCTTTCTGTCGGAGTAAGATTATCTGTAGGATGACGACTGTTGTTTATGGTAAAGATGGCATTGATCCTAAGTAGATTCGCAGTTTGTTTTGGTAATTGCGCAGCTGCCTTTTCAACTTTTGTAAGAAAGAGTTCTTTAGGAATGGAGGTCGGAGAAGGAACGAAGTTAAGGCCCTTTGAGAGCATACTACGTTCTGCAGGAGAAAGTGTGTGAGAGGATTTGTTAATCACAACATTTTTTAAAATTTATGAATTGATATGGGGTTGGCGAGTTTGCTCCTGTTTAAGTTGATTGAATTTTCTGATAAGAATTAATTTGTTGGAGAGTTGCGATCTAGAAGCACGGAGAGAGCTCATGTTTTTAATATCAATCCAGGACCTGTTATCTAAAGATGAACTTAAGTTATTTTCAAAAGAATGTCTTTTGCAGAACAATCTAATGTGGACTTGGTATCTGCGATTCTTTCATATAATAAATCAAGTTTAGCCTTGTGATAGATATTATGAGCACGTTTAGTGCGAATCGATTCTTTGAAATCTAAAAACTTTGGGATGACAGAGTGACATTTGCATCTTTTCAGGAAAACTAACCTATTAATAAAAAGTCCAATTTTTACCAGAGTTTTTTCATAATCCTTGATAAGATGTACATTAACCTCGTCAGAAGGTAGATAAATATTATTGAAATTAGGATTTACTCGGGATGTATACATTTATAAAATTAATTTAATTGACTAGAGCCCGAGAAAGTATAACAAAAACCTTTAATAAATCACGACTAGTTTCATCGGTGCTCCGACTTTTTCAGGTGAGAAATAAAAAACATAAGATATAAAAATAACAAGGACTTTCCAGCTTAATAAAAAGAAGTAGAATAGTAACAGTCATATTTGAATAGGTGACCGCGTGCTACTGTTGGCATGAGTAGAATGTGTGTGACAGCTAATTTTGGAGCGCCAGTACTGGATTACTGCGCTATGGGAATCAGGCAAATTGTAGCTTAGATTGTTGTTCAAGTGTGAAGGATCTAGAACTATTTCTTTTGATTCGATAATTCTTCTTTCGAATTCATCTTTGCATATATATATATAAATTAGTAGTGCGTTCCCAATCAACTTGGTGTGGCTGTTCTTCAAGGTTAGAGTTTGCCGAGAAGAGGGCATGACTGGAAAGGGAGCTCTCTCGTGTTCTACTGTAAGTGATGTCACGTCTATGTTCCTCAAGACGAAGTGAAACAGATTTATCTGTCTGGCCAAAATAAGGTCGACCACAGTCGCACAAAACTTTACAAACACCAGGAAAATGCAGTTGGTTGTGTTTTGGTTTTGGTCGACTCAGCAAAGAACGAAGTTTTGGCAGAGTAGTATAGTCGGTCTTTATGTTGAATTTCTTCACAATCCTAGATAGTTTTGGGGTAAGAGAGCTGATAAATGGTAACTGTATATGAGTGATAGGGTTGGAATCATCTTCTTGTCGAGGATGTTGGCGTGGTCTCAAACGTTTAGTGATGTTTAGTGATATATATATTAGAGAGATTTCTCTTAAATTTAGAGAAATCATCTTACTCATTATCTAGAACCTGATGCAATTACAAAATCAACAAACTAAATGAGTCCCTAAATTAAGTAACAATTGAGACAACGAAATAATAGATACAATTAGCATTTGTTCTTCCAAAACTCACATATGTATGGATTGCCAAAGGAAGCTATAAAGTTATATTCCACTGTGACAAGTAGTGGTTACTTAAGATGTCCAAGATACATGTCAGCAAAATGCCAAATATTTTAAATATTCCTCAGGCTGATGATTTTAAAATTAATAGGGGGGGAAACATTTTTCCTCTCTTTTCATTTTAAATCTATGCTGGTAATTCAAATAGCCATGAAAAATTTTGAACAAAGTAAGGTAGCTATCCTATACATTTCAAAAGCATTTGATCGGGTTTGGCACTACTTTAGCAAACGGCTATTCTATGGTTTTGCCTTCCACATTCTGTAACTGGATCGCCAACTTTCTCACTGGTCACTCACTGCGTGTGATGGTGAACGGTTTCTTCTGCTTAGATTTCCCTAGCAATGCGAGAGTACCCCAGGGTTCCGTTCTTTCACCCACTCTCTTCTTCTTGTATATAAATGATCTTCTCTTACAGCTTCCAATCCTATCCATAATTTTGCTGATGACACGAAACTCCATTCCTCCTTCTCATTCGACAAACCTGTCAGTGCTCAAGTATTAGAATCCTCAAGATCCACCACTGACAGTGGCCTGAACTCTGACCTCCTAGCTATATCCCAGTAGGGCAAGGACAACCTTGTAGACTTCAGTTGCAGCAAAACAGTCCTGTCTGATCTCGGGTAAGAAAGTGCTCGCAGTCCTCCCTCTTACTTTCAATAATATTGAGATATCCAAACTCAATCAGATTTCCCTTCCTGGACTGACTTATACCTCTAATCATTCCTGCCACAAAGACCTTTCAATTATAGCTTCTGCAGCTGCCGAAAAAAAATAAAAAATTGGTTGTACTTTTTCTCACCCGACACTACTTCATAACTGCTAACTCTGTACAAATCTAAAATCCGCTTAACTATGGAACATGGTTATGAGAATTTGGCGTACAGACTTTCAGTGTCTGCCTTGTGCCTCTTCTACAGATGGACATTCATGGACATACTCTGCTGAATTGGCCATTCCTCCGCTCTCCTCCAAAATCATTAAAGCAAGAGCCACTGCTAACCAACACCATTTTACAGTATATCTTGAAACTCACCAAACGTACTTCACTGGCTCCTCTTTCATTCCATCTACTTCTGTCCTTTGGAACAGTCTGCCTTCCCCAAAGATTACAACCGTCAGCTGTTCAAGCAAAATCTGAAGAGATTCCTCCTTTTTCTTATTTTCTTGCCCACATACGGTACTAATATGCTATAGATCTTGTGACCAATCGTATGTGTGTCAGATATAGAAAAGAAAATGTCAAGTTGAATTATAATTTATGGATTATTTTAAATTTATCTATAATTATCTATTATTTATCTATAATTATAAAGTCTGTCTCCAAAAAATTAAATTAAATTAAATCTGGTCTCTCCCAATACGGAGTTGAAAATCCAAACCATAGGATCCATTGGGAAAAGTCAAAACTTTTATATAGATCTTTATATAAATATGAACGTTTATATAAAGAAAGTTCTGAAGCTCTACTACACAGACCAAATTTAAACCGCAACGACGTTCTTACTGTTTCTAAAGTATGATGGCAAATTGTCATACAAAATTGTGTAAAATAATCTTTATATATATATATATATATATTTAATTTACTTCTATAACATGTCACTGCACGCATATTGAAATTCCGTTGTAATCATGCACCCTAACTGTATGTTATTCCTAGTATTGTTTAAACTACTGTACTGATGATGTCTCAAGATACTTGTGATGAAATATTTACGAATTAAATAGTCATTACTGTGGATAGTACGAGTGTCTTTTAGTGATGAATTCACCACGCGTTTCCTTATATATATAAAAAAAGTCGGTCTCCATAACTCATTCGGTTTCAACGAAGCCTTTTGACTGAAATCTCGAGTAGAACGCAAATGATCTTTATCAGAACTTGCAGCAGAAGCAGAGTCAACCAGACGCATACGGAGATGGAAAGGTTTCCCCCCCCCCGGGAAACTCAGGTTTTGTTATGCTGCAAATAGCCCAGAAGAACACAGTTTACATATAACATATCCTAAAAGTATGGTTACGAAAGCCAAAACATGAAGTCTGTTTAGTATTATAATTTACAATTTATTATGCAATTATAACATTATGTAAGTTTTTATCGGTTTGCATTTTTGTGTTTATTACCTAATTACCTAATATATATATATATATATATATATATATATATATATATATATATATATATATATATATATATATATATATATATATATATATATATATATATATATATATATATATATATATATATATATATTATGCAGAATTTACTTTTAATGGCAAGTTCAAAAAAATCAGCAAACAAAACAATACACCATTTGTTTGTCTTCATCAATTACCTACATCAGATAATCCTTACTTATGACGAGAGTATTTTGTTGGTAACCTATAATCAATTACAGCATTCATTCGTCAAAAGAAAATGCCTTGAATTCCAAATAAAAGTTAATTATTTGTACATTTATTTTAAATGCTTGTTAATCATAATAAAAAAAAACAGATTCGTGGGATAAAAAAGGATTGTCATTAACATTTCCTTGATACCATGAAACACGATTTTCTAATTCTGTAGTAACCTTATTGTACATTAAATGCTATTTTATTGAATTGATTTAAGGATTTCCTAGTTAAATCACATTTGTTTAGTTGCTGCTGTCTATAATACTCTGCAGAATAATCGGATTAGAATGGTGAAACGCTTTATAACTACAACTCATTTCGATTTTCATTGTACACAGATCAATTTTTAATTCTTTGCATGACAAATTTAATTCTGCTTTTAAGATTTGGAAGTTAATTACCTAAATGTTTGGGATTATGCCTCATAATAACTGAAAGATGTGTAACGCCAGAATGCTAAAGTATATTTAATGTATTTATATATTTACCATAAATTAATATGTAATCCTTATTTTTGTTACTAAAAATATTTTAGTTTAAAAATAATAATAAAATTTAGCTTAGATACAAGTTGTTCATAAAAACACCTAAAAGATATATTGATATTTCTTTTATATATTGAAGCAGATTTCTATTTGCTTGTAAAATTTCTGTATTCTTATCTGCGACATTAATGGTAACATTTCAGGCAGAACATTTTATTT
The DNA here is from genome assembly GCF_054136105.1 of Typopeltis vanoorti. Classification (NCBI taxonomy): domain Eukaryota; kingdom Metazoa; phylum Arthropoda; class Arachnida; order Uropygi; family Thelyphonidae; genus Typopeltis; species Typopeltis vanoorti. Next base: position 51,920,132 of record NC_143571.1, on the reverse strand, counting down.
TTGTGTTACAGAACGCAAGACGGTTCGTTAATACCTATTTATAACTAGAACTGTCATAAATTCTTTTTTTGTTGTTGTTGTTGTTGTAAATTATCGCAGTAATTAGAACGCACTATGTTTAAGACTTAGGCAATTCTGTAATCTATAAAATTACGGACATCATTGAAATCGATGAATACACAACTGATTATTATTATTATTATTATTATTATTATTATTATTATGTGAGCCTCAGCGGCTTATTTTATTGAGTACGGGCTTGGCAAACCCGAGGTACCTGATACTGGACCATGCCTTACTTCATGTAATATACATCTGTTATATTATCTGTAGACTGGTCCCTCCTCTTCTTTCTTTCTTCTCTTCTTGCTCCTTCCCCTGAATGCTATTAGAGTATTCGAGGGAAATCTTTCCAATTTTGCTGTGTCATTTCGTCTTGTGCTAACAGGACATTATCAAGCACTGTAACATGATCAGGCCATCAAAAAATTTTCATACCGCATCGTCCGTCGCGCGGGTTATCAAGGGACGCGTTCTGGTTTTAGGCAAAGGAACCCGTTCGAAAATATGTTACAGTCTCCCTTAGACACCACTCCTCAGCACTCTGCTAGAGGAAACTCCATCAATGGGCCCGCTACCCATTTGGGGAGGTGTTTAGGGGAAGCGCAAAGAAATGGTTCTGCAAAAGGACGGAAATGGCAACGACAACGGCTCCAGACTATTGCTTTAGGCAACTGGAACAGCTTCTCTCTGCCAAGAGGAGAGGCTCTGGAACTGTCGAGCTGGATAAGGGGTGGAAGCTCTACTACTCTGGTGTGAGCCCGACAATGTCTACTCAGACGGATGTGGGGATGCTCACAAGCCCCCAGCTGTCAGACTGTGTTGCTGAGTGGATCCCATTGGGGGGAGGGGGTATGTGTGTTAAGGCTTCAGATGAAAAACCATGATTTGGCTGTGGTGCAAGCCTATGCACCTAATCTGGAGTCAGAATACTCTGCCTTCCTAGAGGAAGTGGATGCTGCTTTTGACAGGGTGGCAGACATGGAATCAGGCCTGCTAATGGGTGACTTCAATGCACATGTTGGAACAGATGACCAGACATGAAGTGGTGTGGTTGGGAGGAACGGCGCCCACCCCTGACCTTAACGCGAATGGATTGAAATTATTGGACTTCTGCTGTACTAACAGCTTGTCCATAATGAATACCTTCTTCCAGCACCGAGAAGTCCATAAGTATACCTGGTACAGGGATACACTAGAACAAAGTTCTCTGGTTGACTTCTTTATAGTCTCAGCAGACCTATTTTCCTCAGTGTTGAACGTTCGTGTGAGAAGAGGGGCAAAACTCTCAACTGATCACCACCTTGTTGTGTGCACTCTACGGCTTCAGAAACCAGATGCTACCATCAACGCTGGTATGCCTAAGCAGTTATACCGCGTGAAATGGGAGGCATTGGAAAATGAGGCTGTGAGGAAGAATTTTGCAGATGACATTTCCTCTAGGTTCAAAGAGATTCTAAAGCATACTGCAGATGTTGAGGAGGAGTGGAAGCTGTTCAGAACAGCTGTCACTGCCTCTGCACTCTCACGTTGTGGCAGAAAGCGGCTCGGCGTGGCAACGGGCAGTGAGAAAATGACACCTTGGTGGAACCAAGAAGTCCAAAAAACTGTCCGGGCAAAAAAGGAGTCCTACCTAACATGGCTTAGGGTCAGGTCACCTGAGATGCGTTTCCGGTATGCTGAGGCACGAAAAGCTACTGCTGAGGCAGTAAAGACAGCAAAGCAGAAGGCTTGTGAATCCTTTGGAGAAAGATTAGATTCATCCTATGCAAATGCAAACAGAGTATTCTGGCAGACCATCCGCTGCCTTCGAGGGAGGAAATCGTGCACAGCAAGGGCAATTAAGGCCTCTGATGGTGCACGTTTAACAACCGAGAAGGAATATCCTGTACAGATGGAGGGAATACTTTGGGAGCCTTCTTAACCCGGGTGTCCCAGCAGTTGTGGACATCTAAGAGGTGCAGATAGGGGAAATGACTAGTCTTACAGAAGAAGAGGTCCATTTAGCAATAAAATCGCTAAAATCGGGCAAGGCTGCTGGCAATAATGAAATTCGGCCCAAAATGCTAAAAGCATAAAACGAGACGGTGTTCTCTGGCTGATTCGAGTGTGTCAGGCTGCTTGGATATCTGGGCGAGCATCAAAGCAATGGCAGACAGGCATAATAACACAGTCTTCAAGAAGGGAGACCAGAAGGATTGCTGTAACTATCGTGGCAACTCTCTGCTCAGCCTGCCTGAAAAAGTGTATGCTAGGTGCTTGGAAAGACGGTGCAGGAGCATAGTTTAGTCAAAGTTCCAGGAAGAACAATGTGGCTTTCGTCCTGGTAGAAACACAACTGACCAAATCTTCACTTTAAGGTAAGTCTTAGAAATCTTGGAAATATGCCAAGAATGTCTACACATGTTTTGTGGACTTGGAGAAGGCATATGACCGGGTTCCTCGGGATAATCTTTGGTAAATAGTACAGGAGTATGGAGTGAATGGCTAACTATTAGCTGTCATCAAGTCCCTGTATGAATGGCCAGAGGTCTGTGTCAGGATAAACAGCACAAAGTCCGAACCTTTCAACAGTCTCTGTTGCCCTCCGCAAAGGGTGTGTTCTGTCACCCCTCCTTTTCATAATATTTGTGGACTGGATTGATAGGCACAGCCGAGACAGTGAGTGTGTCAGAATTGGAAGATGTAGCATTGGACATCTGCTTTTTGCAGATGACCTAGTTCTGCTTAGCTCTTCCGCAGATAACCTCCAGCGGACCCTGGATAGGTTTGTAGCTGTTTGTGCAAACGCTGGAATGAAGATCAGTGTGGCCAAAACTGAAACATTTGTGGTCTCAAGACAACCACCCCAGTGCACTCTACATGTAAGTGGAGCCCCAATGAGGCAGGTGGAGAAGTTTAAATACCTTGGGTCCGTATTCACGAATGATGGAAAATGGGAGGTAGTGCTAGATACTCGAATTGACTTAGCAAGCTCAATATTGCGGGAACTTGGCCGTTCGGTAGTATTGAAGCGGGAGTTAAGCCAGAAGGCAAAGCTGGTCCCCATCCTCCGAAAGAATGCGGACGCGAATCCAAGCGGCTAAAATGAGGTTCCTTCGAGGGGTTTCGGGTCTGACAAGACTCGACAGAGTCAGAAGCTCTGCAATTCGAGAAACCCTCAATACTCAACCGCTTCTTTTCCGTGTTGAGAGATCAGAGTTACATTGGTACGGGCACCTGGTCAGAATGCCACAAGAGAGGCTCCCTCAGCAGGCCCCCTTGGCCAAGCCAGAGGGTGGGAGGCCACGTGGAAGACAAGGACTCGCTTGATAGATTATATCCAAAACCTTGGGTGGACACGTTTGGGATTCCCACTAGAACACCTGAGCTTGATAGCAGAGGATCGTGACCATTGGAAGTTCCTCTTGCAGCTGTTGCCCCCACAACCCAATTAGAAAAGGTGGGCCTTGGAGATGTATGTATGTATATGTATTATTATTATCGACACCACCAGGAGACGTAAATCCATTTACGATGATATTAGCATGAGCTCCTAGAATTATCCAAACTCATATTTATAATTAATTTTGATTTTAATTATAGTGGTTGGGTATTCTATGTTCTGAGAGTAGCCAACCCAAGCAGCACCAATTGGCTATTGGTGCTGCTGCCACTATTAGATATATGGATAACATTGGATAGGGTTGTAAGAAAGAGAGAGAGAGAGAATAATAGATGATAACACTTCAAATCTTTTCTCCAGAAAGATTTTTAATTAATTGTACAGATTTTAAAACGAATGGCGATAATTGTGGCAAAACAGAAAAAAAAAAAAAAAAAAAAAAAAACGGGAGTTTAGGGAGAGGAGTTTGGATGTTATAAACATGCAGGCTATGTTATTATAAACATGGCCTGCATGTTTATAATAACTTACTTAAAAACAACATTAAAAAAACGTTATTTTTTGGAAGTTATATTGTCATTAGGCTTAAGGTGTGTGTGGCTTCAGAGGCTCTGAAGTGGCTGCGTTTTATCCACTTCGGTATGCAGCTAAACATACAGAAGAACAAATAAAATTATCAGACGTAATACACTGATTCAGCTTTAGTTGCTTTTGCCGTAATATCAACCCAGTCAACTGGGGACAACCTAGTTGATCTTAATGAACACAACCTTCTGAAATTCCACCGAAAATATTAAAATCTAATTTGGAGTCTAATATTTCAGGCAATCTTAGACTCTAACTATTTGTTTGAACACAAAAAAAAAAAGAAAAAAAGAAAGAAACTCATTAGTTTACAGGTTTCATATAGACTTAATATTTCGTTGTACTGTTAGCAAGGATCAGAGCTTGTCACTAAAAGCAAAGGTTATTGTTTACATTGTGGTTATTTCTCCCACTTGAAGGTCATAAATTTATAAATAAAATTAATAAATCGTTTAAGTAATTTATAAATATAATTAAATTATATGCCTACGTTATATTTTAATAAAGCATTAAATTTTTAGCATTATTTTGTCATTGACACCTATTAGTTTTTATCATCTTATTTTATTAAAATGCTCAGAGGAGTAAATTAGGCAGCTAAAGACACCAATGAGATGCAATAGCATTACTTAATATAAAAGTTTATATTTTTATAAAGTAATGTTATTGTATTCAATGGTATTCTTGGCTGCCTAATATGCATTTCCAGCAATTATTTTCCTTAAGTATCGAAATATGTAATCATTGTTTATTTCTTCGGTTATTACCGCAATAATTAATTGTAAACTTATAAATGAAATGCTGCTTTCATCTTATTCGTATCTTTAATAAGAAAAGTCATTTGAGCAAAAAGTAGTCATTTACAAAACTAAAATCGATAAGTTAATAAGTGAGAAATATTCTCAACCTTTTCTGTTACGCCTAACTGAACGAGGGAGCAGTAAATGACACCTGTTTATAATAGGAGCAGTGGCAAGTCCAGTAAAGCTTTAATTAGCTTATCGTTTCATGTTTCTGTTTTCATATTTAAGACACAAATCGACTAATGAAGTGTCAGGTTAGAGAAGAGGAGTCTTTGTTCTGTTACTCACCGAGAAATAACGATCCTCTCGCTTATAATATTCGAGATTAATTAATTTTACTAACCACACTCTTGGAAATTTAATGCGTAAACAGGAAGTCCAGCTTATTTCCGTATATTATCTTCATTCGTTCTTTCTTGAGAATTTATAATTGCACAAATAGATTTCGTTTTTTAAAGAAAGTGAGTTTGAACTGATTGCGAGTATCATGTCATTTCGTTCAACAACCTGAAAAGACTTTGAAGTGATTTCGCAGACGACAATTCACTTTTAAAATACAAACCACAGAAACGTGGAAAATTAATTTGTAAAAGTAATTGCTTTAACCTTGTTTGACTTGTTTGTAAAGTAATTCCTTAAAATCTGTCCTGATGAAAGCATTTCTCTTCAGATAAGGTTTGATCTCTTTAGATGTAACATCTTAGCATTTAATTAATTTACTCGCTACGTGAAACTGCGAAGACCTAGAGGTGTATGTAATAAAATAGTGTGCAGTTAAATAGCTTAAAATCAGATATTTCAAAGCATTTCTATTTTAAAATAGTTGTTTAATGTTCATGAATTAAATCCAAAGTAGATGAAAGCGAACATGTAACGTGTAGCTTCAAAATAAGTAATGACATTTATCTTTATTCAGTTAATACGCTGGTCACTGGTTTTGAAAATCTCGGCAAACATCTTAAACCTCCATACTTGTCGGGTTCTGTGATTATAAATTATTGTTCAAACCGCAAAATATTAAAACTATTTCATAAAAATGTACTAAGATCTGAGTTTATTGTTCTTCCACCTAATTCATCCAAAAAAGTATTTATTTTATTATTTTTAAAGAAGTATCATCACGAGACACACACACACACACACACACACACACCATGCCTTGGAATGTGATTATACATCACTCGTATAGTACTTCACATTAGGTCTGTAGGTTATGTAGAGTAGTACTTCCTTTTCATACCGTAACTTTAAGGAAGGCTTTTTTTAACGGTACTGTTTGCAAGTTTGTTTAACATACTCGTATCTGGATTATAAATGTTCCAGGTGACTTTTCCGCAGTGATTATTGTATTTATATGTGATATTAGTTGTCTAAGGTCTTGTTATACTATACTGATAATAATAATAAGAGTTGTTCTTGTTTGTTTATTTATTTATTTATCTTTGCTGTTTGTACCGAAAAATTCCGTCTGCATTTTCTTGTTTTTGTATCAAAATATTTCCCATATTTTCTAAACTAAAATTACTAAAATCAGCTAATTTATATTCCTCGATAACAAATAAAATCCAGTTTTACTAAGTGATGTTACAGCGGTTAACGATAATGAATACTATTAATATCGGATCGGACATGCCAATGATTAATGATTACAATTTTTCAGAAGAAATAGGCTATTGTTTTGTACATTTTCCAATTTTATAAATATCTGCAGTATAATGGGCTACACATGCAATGAAAGAGTGTAAACATTCAACACTTATCGTATAAAATTTCATTATAGATAAGAATTTATCATACATTTTCCTAAATTCGTAGTTCAGTCATTATTAATAAGCTCTGAAATTTATTTTTAAGGGTTCTCTTTAAAATTATTTTATATATTTAAAGTTATACATAGACACCAAAATATAATAGTCATGTCTTTTAGTAATCAACGACGTGCTATTTTGAAAGGTATCTATCTAGGAAGAGAATCGACCGTGAGATGCCCGTATAGGGTATAGGGTATCGGATGGCAATGCTGAACCAATGAAGTTTAACTGAGGTTCGGCTGTTGCTGTTATCCTGGGTGATGAGTTTTTGAGTTTCAAAGTGCTCCCTTAAGGTTTTTGCCTTAAGGGAACACTTTGAGTCTCCGGGGAAGGTGTTCTCCGGCACGGCCCGCTGAGGGGTTCTTGTCGGTGAATTATTTTCCTCGGAATTTGAGCGGTTCTGCTCAGTGGTCGAGTTTCACTGAGTAGAACCAACGCTGAGATATGGACGGTCTTTCGCCCACTATGAAGTGGCCTAGAGATCGTCCGATTTTTTGAGATTTTACCCTTTACTTACTAATCAGGGTATAGGGTAACGGATGGCAATGCTGAACCAATGAAGTTTAACTGAGGTTCGGCTGTTGCTGTTATCCTGGGTTAATGAGTTCGCTCTCTTAGGTTTTGTCCTAAGGGAGCAATTGAGTCTCCGGGGAAAGTGTTCTTCGGCACGGCCCGCTGAGGGGTTCTTGTCGGTGAATTATTTTCCTCGGAATTTGAGCGGTTCTGCTCAGGAGTCGGGGTGCTAGGATGGGGCGGCCGACACTGAGTGGAACCAACGCTGAGCGGTTCTACTTAAACGGGGAGCCCGTCGGGGTGCTAGGACGGGGCGGCCGTCACTAAGTGGAACCAACGCTGAGACATGGACGGTCTTTCGCCCACTATGGAGTGGCCTAGAGATCGTCCGATTTTTTGAGATTTTACCCTTTACTTACTAATCAGGGTATAGGGTAACGGATGGCAATGCTGAACCAATGAAGTTTAACTGAGGTTCGGCTGTTGCTGTTATCCTGGGTTAATGAGTTCGCTCTCTTAGGTTTTGTCCTAAGGGAGCAATTGAGTCTCCGGGGAAAGTGTTCTCCGGCACGGCCCGCTGAGGGGTACTTGCCGGTGAATTACTTTCTTCGGAATGAGCGGTTCTGCTCAGTGGTCGGGGAGCCCGTCACTGAGTGGAACCAACGCGGAGATTAGGACGGTCTTTCGCCCACTGTGGAGTGGCCTAGAGATCGTCCGTATTTTTGAGATTTCACCTTTTCTTACATAGTCGGTGATTGATTCATTAATGCCCTTGGGGGTAATGGATGGCAACAATGCAATGCTGTACCAATGAAGTTTAACTGAGGTTCGGCTGTTGCTGTTACCCCGTTGGGCGATGAGTTTTTGAGTTCGCTTTTTTAAGGTTTGCCTTAAGGGAGCACTTTGAGTCTCCGGGGAAAGTGTTCTCCGGCACGGCCCGCTGAAGGGCTTTGTCGGTGAATTATTTTCCTCGGAATTTGAGCGGTTCTGCTCAGTAGTCGGGGAGCCCGTCACTGAGTGGAACCAACGCGGAGATTAGGACGGTCTTTCGCCCACTATGGAGTGGCCTAGAGATCATCCGTATTTTTGAGATATCACCTTTACTTAAACAGTCGGTGATTAATATCTATCTACAAGGAGAATCGACCGTGAGATGTGGTGATACCCTTGGAGGGTAATGGATGGCAATGCTGTAGCCAATGAAGTTCTAACTGAGGCTCGGCTATTGCTGTTACCCTCCTGCCATGATCAGAGCTTTAATAGCTCAATAACACCTTATCCCTACACTGTCCTCTAGAGATAACGGGGAAGATAAAAAGCATTCTTGCTTCGCCCCTTTAAGCCAGTCCTTATACGGACTATAAGAAAGGTATCTCGAATGGGGAATAGAGGAATCGACCGTGAGATACGGTGATTTGAAAGGTATCTAAATCTAAAGTAATCGCGCAACTCTATCCCATGATCAACAGAAGAAGCAAGCTGGATGTACGTAACAAACTGCTTACTTATATATAAGATGGTATTATGACCAATCATCACTTGCGCATCTCCTGCTTGGAGTCATACATCGAATACAAATATTCAAAAACTCAGAGGATACAGAACAAATGCCTGAGGATGATTCTGGATGTCCCATGGTTCATAAGAAATTCACAGAGAAGTCAATATTCCTTATATTTCCTCCTTTCTCCACGATCTAGCAGAAACGTTCTTCATCAAGGCAAGTAATCATCCAAACCCGCTGATCAAAAAAGCTTCGGACTACAATGAAGCGGAATACTACAAATATAAAAGATCCAAAATCAATCTTATGCTCAGCTGAATGTAGCTGATCTCAACGCCCTCACAGGGCGAGCCTAGAGCTCAATAACACTCCACTCAAAGAACCTCCATCTCAGACAAAGGGGAATATAAAAAGCATTAGTGCTTCACCCATCTAAACCAGCAATGTTCTGCGTTCTGCGAATGAAATATTAAGGGTGAAGATATGGATATATTGATGTTTAGGACACCTAGGGTAACAGATGACAATGCTGTAGCCAATGAAGTTTTAACTGAAGCTTGGCTATTGCCGTTACCCAGCCATGACTAGTGCTTTTAGCTCAATATCATGGCCACTACACGGTGTGGTGGCCGGAATAAGAATAGCCCCACTGTAGCCCACGCATGTCGTACGAGGCGACTAAAATGGGTACCCAGGGAGGGTAATGCTGTAGCCAATGAAGTTTTAACTGAGGCTCGGCTATTGTTACCCTCTTGCCATGATCAGAGCTTATAGCGCTATATTACGCCATCCATACATTTTCTTCTACAGATAACGGGGAATATGAAAAACATTCCTGCTTCACCCATCTAGCCAAAAAAAAATTATTGATTATATGCAGCGTTATTGCTGTGATGTACGAGTGTAACATATAGTGTAACAGTTTCTCATGAGTTGTGAAAGCTTACAAAATTCTTGCCAGTAGACGAAGGATAGTGTCACTAAACAGGACACATCGAAGTAGTGTGTCTTTTTTTATGGAGAGTGCTTGAAAAGTGAAACACATTGCCGTAGGCGATGAGTGCACTGACGTTAAATTGTATTCCAAGTAAAGTGTGATACATGTTGTGGTCTGTAGAAATATAATATATATATATAAGACTTATCAAGATTTCTTAAAATAGCCAACATAACCCGTTAGTTTTTTTGTACGGTATTGGTTCTTTATACTTTCTAGAGGTTGTGTAATTATAATATTATCGTAATGCAGAGTTAAAACAATACAAACTTTTTTCACTAATGTTTAATAGGTAGAATTCTTTTGTACACTTTATTTTATTATATGATGGAGTTGTTTCTTTTACCTAAATTAATAAGTAAGTAGGTTGAAAATAATATGTTACAGGCATCTAATAATGGTCGCCAGAGAGAAAACGAAGAGGTGATTACACAGATGGAAGGCATGTACGTTATCTAGGTTTCCTTAGGAACGGACAAAATATGAAAATGTCACGCAAAGGCATAATAATCATTCTTTTTTATATTATACGCTGTGTGTACATAAGAATTTCGTGTCCTCTTTCTTCGCTCCTAGAGTAATCCTTCTTTCTTTCTGACTTTACCTTTATTTTCTTACTGCAAAGTCAACATGGAAAGTGGAAATAGGAAGAGGAGTAGGCTAGTTTTATCGTCCAAGATCATCGATATGTTCTTTCATAATTTTGCTAATATCACAAAAACCTACGATTAAAGTAATGTATGGATAAGAAGCTGAGGAGGGTTTGAAAGAATTCTTCCCCTTTTGTAAACACAGTAGTTCACCATCTGACACAGCAAAAAGGAAGAGAATTTATAGCATTTTGTGACAAGCGGTGCTCATTTCTCTGATTAGAAATAGTAAAATTGTGCAACTTCCTATTTATGGTGACCATTAACGTTATATAGAGTGAGCATCGAACAGACCAATGATATATTCTGGTCTCATTAAACCATGAGACCGGAAGAAACTGGTTAGGAGTAAACCAACGCATGCAGGTATCGAAGTGTGGCGCCCAGCCCTTCAGGAAAAGAAAGGGCCAAACCTTTGTGGTGCTAAATATCATTAGATGATGAATGAGTTTCACCATCCGGTGTAACACTTCCACTTTGCTTATTGAAAGTTTGATGTGGTCGAACTATATTTGGAAAAAGCGAACCATGTTTTTCCGAAGGAAAAACATGGTTCGCTTTTTCATCTTTTTCTTTTCTTGAGTACAGCTTTAAAAGGTTCATTCCGCAAAGCATTCATCAACTTGTTTGTTTGCAGAGCGAGTAGTGTTCCTACTACCTAACCAATAAGACGTGGATTCGTCTCGCAATGGGCATGGCTGTTTGTGAATATCTTGGTAGAGGACTTTCCTCGTCTGGTGTGAAAGCTTGGTTAAATTTACTTTATAAATATAAAATAATGAAAAGAAAGCCCACCTCACATAATTTTATGTAACTTTTAATGAATTCTGTGAAAATGTCATTTTTCCTGTATACCGTTGTTATCTGTGATCACACTCAACATAGTATGATCACAGATTTCTGGACCTACTAGTTTTCCAGTAGGTTCAGTAGCGAATACATTTTTTATTAAAGCTATCCCACCCGAAGTTGAAAACCTATATTACAGCGGTACTATGAATGAGTGCAGAAAGGTATTATGTGTGTGGGAGGGGGGGGGGGACATTGCACAATTAATTACAAGGAAAATGAAGCTGTGCATTGTCTTGCTTTTACATTTCCTGTAAAAAGTATGTATACAAGAATCACGTTAGTATTATACTCGCTAGCAATAAACTCTAATTTTATTTCAAAATATAAAAGTTCTGTCTATCCAATGACTAAACACCGTATGGTGATTTGAGTATCCCTATAAAATAACAGACGTTTGTTGAAGATGATTTCAGAAGTCAGTCTGAAAGATTCATTTGATATATTTACTCTAAATTATAAAACAATTGACAATATACGTTAAATATTCTGTGTGCTATAGAAATTTCAATGCATTGATGCGAAGTGCTAAATGGTGGATAAAAAAATATATCAACGTTTACCTATCAAGTCCAAGATTGTAAACCGCGTATTATCTAATCCCGGCTCAAATCAAAAGTGTTATTAAGAGATTATCAACAAATGAAAAATCTTCGCACGTAATTGTTTTGGTATGAATTTGAGGAAACTACTGGGCGAGAAGTGCAGACAAATGCCGAATTGCCATTTCATAGATGTTTTATGAACAAAAGTAGTATTATTTCTGAGATATTGGTTTGGTGGATTCCGAAGGTCCCCCTACATCGAATAAGACCACTCAGCATATTGCCGTTATATCACTCTCCCCAGTCATTTACCTCCTCCTATCTTATGAATGTCTTTTCTGTCACTGACGTTTCATTTAGCTCCTTTTGCTCACCCTTATTACTCCCTCAGGTAACATAGTCAGCCAACTGTGACTGCCTAAAATAGCCACAGATGACCGTCAAAAACAATCCGATCTATTTGTCACAGCAAACAGAGTAATATCAGGATGTCAACCGTTCGTGTAAGGTCGACTCATCGAAACAATACATCTTCGTTAGCAGCCATTGCGTTCAATGCTTTGAGGCCTAACCTCACTGAAACATTTTTCGACTAAGGAAAGGAGCTGACGCTCTCGCGCGTGACAGAGATAGAAGAGGATATTTAGGTAGCTATGAATGGTATCTTAATGCCCACTGTCTTTTCTGTTTCGTAGCATTTATTTAGCGTACAGGAAGGTTAGGAAAAACTTATTTGTTTACGTCTTTCCCACTACGGTAAATAATTTAGACTATTTATAAAGATGAGAGCTCATTTTGACATTTCTATAATAGTAATCTACTTGCTGATTTAGTTTCTGTTGCCCAATCAACTACTACACAGTTTTGTATTCATTTCTTCTTACCTCACCTGATGTATTTTATCTTCACCTGATTCAAATCTACACTTTAGATCTGCTTTTCTCATAACAATGAATATAGAACAAAAAAGGAGGAGGGATTTGTAAAAAAAATAAATAAATAAGCATGTCACTTTTATTGTTTTCGGGAGAAGAATGGATTATGTAGGGTCTAATATTGGATTACTAATATTACTTGTATCGATGCACGTATTCCCTGATATCGATCCATCAAATGTGAAAAGCGATAAACTTAGAATCATACCTTCAATGCTGTGCTTATTTTAACAGAAAGAAATCCGAGATTAAAATGAAACAGAACTTAAAAATTATTACCACGATTTAAACTTGTTTCCCAGTATTAGATACAGCCGAAGCATTTAGGGTTCTGAGACGAAATGAAAAATAAAAGTGCCCTATTTAAACTTTAATATATTCATCATGATGAATGTGGAGAGGTTTCAAGTTTCACACAAAATGTATATTTAATTATGTAGTGCTACAGTAACTATTTTTGAAGCAAAATTATATTGGAAAGACGTTTTTGAAAAATCATAAATCATCAATCCTGTTCTGTCAAAAATATTATTTGATAAGTTCCGAAGTTAATATTATACGAAATATCAGTATTGCTCACTCACAATGAATAGTATTTATAGTAATTTGGCATTCTTACTTATAAAACGTTAAATAATTCTCATTGTTATTTTTATTTCTAATTTCCCATATTAAAACGTTTTCCACTAAGGAGGAATTTAACATGATTTTTAACATCGGTTATATCTCACTTCTAAAACTGAATAGTTTGTAAAGAACTTTGAACTTTGAACTTAATTGGTTGATGGACTGAGTCCTTGACTCTTTATCCCTTCATCTGGATTTTAGATTGGGGGTGATGAGATTATTGTGGGTAATTTACCGGCTCATTGTGAGCATTGAGGCTGTATCAGCTTTCTCTTGCGATGGAGGATTTCGGTTTTTTGTGTTTGAAACGATCTAAGGGCTTGTACTCCGCTGCCTGTCGAACTAGCTGATTTGGGTGATTATCCGTGATTGTGAAGAATTTTTCCGCAATGCTTGTCATGTAGGTCTTAATATCTGGAAGATTGGCTTCTTGATGTAACTGGATGTTTCTGATGAACCATGGGGCATTAAATGCCATTCTTAGGCATTTATTCTGTATTATCTGAAGTCTGTTGATGTTGCTTTTAGTCGTGTGACCCCAGGTTGGAGAGGCGTAAGTTAGTTGCGGTCTGATTACCGATTTGAAAAGGAGGATTTTGTTGCTTATGCTTAGGAAGCTGTTCCTATTCAAAAGTGGATATAGCTGTGCTATAGTCTTACTTGCCTTAGTGGCAACACTATCCATATGTGACTTGAAGTTTAGACGTCTATCAAGATGAACTCCCAGTTTAGACGTCTATCAAGATGAACTCCCGGTTTAGACGTCTATCAAGATGAACTCCCAGATATTTGGTTGAATTGCGCCAAGGGATGATTTTACCAAACATTTGTATGCCTGTATTCGGTTCTGCTTTACGTCTGGTGAAAAGTACTGCAGAGCGTTTGTTTGGATTAATTGCACTACGCTATTTGGTGTACCAATCCTCCAATTCATTGACTGCTCTCTGCAGCTTGATTGTGGCCAGGTGTGGACGGAGGGATCTGGCTATAATGATTGTGTCGTCGGCATACAGAACGGTGATAGCTGGAGACAGTTTGGGGAGATCTTCCATGTATATGGAGAAGAATAGGGGAGATAGCAGAGAGCCTTGAGGGACTCCGGCCGTGATTCTCCTCTCTGTGGATCTGATACCGTTGAATTTTATTTTAAATTTTCTGTTATTTAGATATGATTTGATAAGTAGAACTAGTGGCAATGGAATACCAACTTCGTGTAGTTTAAAAATTAGTCCATGATGCCACACTCTATCAAATGCCTGAGTGATGTCCAGGAAAACTGCGCCAGAGTGTTGGTGCCATTCATACCCTTGGGTTATATGTTCGATAACTCTGTACCTTTGTAGCGTTGTGGAGTGATATTTCCTAAAGCCGAATTGGTCATCTTGAATTATATGGTTGATATCTGTTGCCTCTTGAACCCGTGTGAGTGTGAGAATAGCACGTTCGGCTATCTTACCTATGAATGAAAGAAGGCTGATTGGTCTGTAATTTTCAGAAAACTGTGTATTTTTTCCAGGTTTGGGAATTAGGAAAACGTCGGCAATTTTCCATCGCTGTGGGAAATAATTTAGCCGGAGGATGGCATTAGTGATGGCTACTAGATGCATAACCCCTTTGCGGGGAAGTAACTTGAGTACCTTGTTTGTTATTCCATCTGGACCCGGAGCCTTTTTGTTATTTAGTTTTCTTAAAATCTCATATACTTCTGTTGGTGACACGGATTTGTTATTGGATTGGATTGAGGCATTTTGAGTTATTTTACGCACTTGGGTGTGAATTTTACTTATGAAATTTATATCTGTATTGATATAATTGGGGGCTGCATTGTTTTTCTAAACTGTCAGCAAATGCTTCAGCTTTTTCCTCGTCGTTGTAGACAACATTAGATTCACCTTGGATTGGAGGAAATGTAAAACGCTTTGAACGGAGTGATTTCGTCATTTTCCATATTGATTGATCCTCTGTGTTTAATTGATGAATTGATGAATTTTTTTATTCCAGAGTTGGTTACGGTGGTCCTTTATGGCATATCGAACCTGGTTTGTTGCTCTATTCACTGCTTGTTTATCCGCTGGGTCCATTGTTCTCTGATATTGTCTTCTTAATCTGTTTTTCTCTTGGATAGGACGTTTTATATCCTCTGGGAGTTTATTTGATGGTATACATTTGGTTATATGTGTTACCTGTGTTATAGCTGTCAGCAGTTGTTTTTCAAGAGTCTTCACTGCTTTTTCTACATCTTCGGCAGATGTTATATGCGGTATTTGACCAAAGTTTTCCTGGAAGGCTGAGGGAAGTTGTTTCCAATTTATAAATGTGGTGGTGTTTTCTGTTAAATCTTGTATGGTGCCTAGTTGTAATATGATGGGGTTATGATCAGAACTTAAGTCGTTGATTGCTTGTATCTGATAGCTGTGCGCTATGTTTTTTAATATAGTTATATCTAGTACATCAGGACGTCCGGTAGCTCCGTAATGTGTGGGTTCACTGGGTACTATTACTGTTATATTTCTTGAAGTGGTGTAAGAGTTGAGTATTCTTCCGTTAATATTTGAGTCTCTGCTGTTCCAGACTGAATGTTTGGCATTAAAATCTCCGGCTATAATCACTGCTCTGCCTGTATTTAGTATCACATCTAAGTCAGATTCAAGGAGTTTTTTATTTGGGGGGTTGTAGGCTGCATATATCGTAATGCTGCTTGTGTTTTCCATATGTATTTCTATTCCTGTAGCTTCCATGTGTTCTGTTTGGGGTTCTGCTATTGAATCATGTTTTATGTTTCTTTTCACAAAGATGGCAGTGCCTCCACCTCTAGCAAAGCATCTGTCTGTATGGTAAGTGCTATAATCGTTGATTCTGATTTTGTCACTTGGACGAAGATGTGTTTCGTTTATGAGGATGATGTCTGCTTGGGTTTCTGCAAACTCCTGCAGCTCCTGTAATTTGATAGATAAACCATTTGCGTTCCATGAAACAATTTGTAACGATTTCGGTTTTCTTTTAGACTTATCTATTAAGAATTTCCATATAGAGTGATTGTGTATGCCTTAAGATGATATCCTTGGCTTCTTGAGTTGGGTTGGTTTGTTGGAGTTCAGCAAGCATTTCACCTAAGTGGCTTGTTATGTTCAGTAGGATAGGTTTGTTGGTTTGCTGTGACTGCTTTGGTTTTGGGTCTTTTTAGAAGGTTGATCTTGTAACTTCAGCATACGATCTTCGATCCGTTGTGGAGACTATGGTTTGATGGGATGACGATTGTTATTGAAGAGGTTTACTGGTTTTGAGTTGTATCTTGTTGTTTTGGGGAAATGCTATACAGCCTCTATAGTTTGCAGGGTGTGGTCCTCCGCATATTGCACACTTTGCTGGAAGTGTATGAGGTTTATGGCATTCATTTGATGCATGTTTGCCACCACATTTCACGCAACGAAATTCAGCCTTCCAGCATCGTTTTGCATGCCCAATCTTCTACAACAACCCAGTGCCATCTATGGCACTGGGTTGTAGTTGATTTATGTTTCAATGCCTCAACTTTTATGACTAGATCACAGATGGTTTGGAGATTGTATATATGTTTTTGATCTTTACTTATTTCCACCAGAATTAGGGGATATGGTGTTTTATCGGCTCTCCGCATTCAGCTGATTTTAATTGGGCTAAATCCCTTAAGTTGGAGGTCGGCAGTGAGGTCTATTTGTAATGTTTCAGTTACTCCTCTTAATACTACTTTTAAATTTTTCTCACTGTTGAGTTCAAAATGTTGTATGGCAAATTGTTGTTGTTTAGAAGTTTGGTTATTTTTCTGTAGTCTGATGATGTTTTAGGTCGTATGCGAATCCCTTCTTCTGTGTTTGTGGCTTTAATGAAGGTGATATCTGATGATTTCAGTGTGGATGCAACGGACGTCCAGTGCTCCTTGGCCCTTAGGACAACTGGGGGTACCCTTTCTTTAATTACATTATCTGGTTCTATCTCCGCTGTTTTGGGTGTATCTGCAGTAGAGGAGATTTTCCTTTTCTTTTTGACCGTTTGGAATTCTGTGTTGGTTTCCAAAAACTGCGGAGTATTATCCAGAGATGAAGCATCCCCTATATTCGTGGAGTGACTTAATTCTGGTTCAGTCAACATACTTCCATCATTAAAATCATCAATCCTATCTTCTGTGACTGCTGTAGGGGGAAATGTATCTAAACATCTTTACTTTCCATGCCCAGTTGTCGCTCAATAGTTTTCCTAATCTTAGGAATTCTCTGTGAACTTCTTCGAATATGCTTTCATTGAGAGGTTTTGTCATGTCTGATAGAAGGCAACAACTCCATTAGAATAAAGTTTGAGAAATGGGTCCTAGACCCCAATGTAAATATCCCGTAGATCAAATCGATCTACCAGCATAGGTTGCAAATATTTCACAAAATGAAGAACGCTTACCTTTATATATAAATATAAATATCCCGTAGATCAAATCGATCCATCAGCATCGGTAGCAAATATTTCGCCTTAAAATGGCGATTTCTAAACTATAGATTTTTTAACACTAACACGCGAGCCGCCATTTTATGTATATTCCTCGAAAGAATCGTTTTGTCTGTTAATTTGTAAAGAAAATATTCTTTACAAAAAAAATAATTAATATTATCCTTATAAGGACTGGCTTAAAGGGGCGAAGCAAGAATGCTTTTCATCTTCCTCGTTATCTGTAGAGGACAGTGTAGGAATAAGGTGTTATTGAGCTATTAAAGCTCTGGTCATGGCAGGAGGGTAGCAGCAATAGCCGAGCCTCAGTTAGAACTTCATTAGCTACAGCATTGCCATCCACCCTCCAAGGGTATTGGATTGAATGAATCTATCACCGCATCTCACGGTCGATTGATTCCCACAACCTCTTCATAATTAATATTCTTAAAGTTCTTAAAAGAACTGGGCGATGGACTGAGTCCTTGACTCTTTATCCCGTCATCTGAATGAAGAAAATCTGTGTGGATGAGATGTTATTGAGCTAAAAAGCCCTAGTCATAGCTGGGTAACGGCAATAGCCGAACCTCAGTTAAAACTTCATTGGCTACAGCATTGCCATTTGTTACCCTGGAAGTCCTAAAAAGGACTTTTCATAATTAATATTCTTTTTTTGAAAATATTCTTGTTTAAGTTTTATGAAATATAAATATAGGTGTGTAATAATTTCTTACATAATAATAACATTTTTAAAAAATATAACAATTATTTTTAAATTTACAAAACTATATTATAATATATATATAAAACGTATAAAAACATAATACTATTTTGCAATATATAGAATATGAAGCTCATCAAATATGAATTCAGCTGTTTGTATGAGTTTACTTATCTGAATAGCTTGAGAACTGTTTTTGTTTCCTAGCTTCCACTGAAAGAGAAGCTTTTGTATTTAATGTATCTTGATGGAGGTGAAGGCCACATATTTTGAAAACTAGAATATAATCTTTTTATTCTCTTTAGGTTTTCAAAAGGCTTTTCAACGTTCTTTGCCCATTGCGTATATCCTCAGATGATAGAAGCAAATATCCATTAACTGATAATGGAACTTTTAAAGAATGTGCGCTTGGAATAGCTAGGGTTATTATTCTACGTGCTTTGCCTAGAATTTCTAAACATACATGCAACAGCTAGTGTATATAGCTTTTAGGCATGCATTAAATCAGCACACTGAACGTGAAGTATCATGGTTCAACACAGTAGAATCAATGCGACCGCTTAAAGCATTCACAATGTCCATTTTTCTAGAAAGTAATGAGAAATTAAAGGCTCATATGCACTCTTTCTTTACTACTTCGTGTTATTGGACTGACTAACGATGTTAGTCAGTCCAATGGGATATAACTGAGATGATGATGATGATGATAATAATAAGAAGAATAATCTTGCTTACTCTACCTTTCAGTTACATGCTACCAGTGTGGCACACTGCATTCCATCACCTTTGTTCAAATTGCAGAACTTTACATTTGCCGACAAAAAAAAACATAATACCGACTCTTCTGCCTACAGAGTTAGCCTACCTAAATCTTCGTGTTGTAAAGCTATATTACAGTAATTTTCATAGCTTTCTGCATTTTGGGTCATCTGCAAATAAATGAATGTTTGGTGTTTAACCCGATGTTGTGTCATCTGATCGGTTAGGATTAAAATACAAAATTTGGTTGATGTTGACTATCAGAGAGAGTTTATGAGAGAGATTACTAGTGGATTAAATACCGGCTAAACAATAGATATCATGTTGCGCATGAAGAGAGTAGCAGTGACAAGTACAGTACCACAGGGATCCGTGTTCGGGACTCTGCTATATCGTACTTTTCAATCCTACACTTGTCATTTAATCTCTAATTCCACTATGCCCTATTCTGGTGAAAACAGGTGTATGCACTTATTCACTTATCACGTGAGAAAATCATTCCTTTCATCACCTAAATAATTCGCCTAAATAGTTACCGCAACAATGTCTTCAATTCTTTTCAATCGAGTCCTCTGTGATGTTATAAGCTGTTAGATTTTTAATATTTCTCCACAAAAAACATGTACTAATTATTCGGGTTCGAGATTATATTGCGAGTGGTCGTGTAAATTAACGTTTGTGTGAAATTAGCGATTTTTTTTATTGTTTTGTTATGTTTGTCATCAGAAAATTAGAATATCGTAGTGTATTAGTGTAGATTTTCGTCGTTTTCGATTATTAGTATATTATAACATTTTATTGTGATATTTTCGGCATGGCACCAATGTTACGAACAATCGCGACAAAGACCACATTGTCCGGCGATTTCAATTTGCCGGATATTATTCTGTACAGTGTATGCGAAATGTATGCGTCGAGAAAATTAAAGAATATCTGGAAAGTAAGATTTTTCATCCCGCATACAGACAAATCGGCCCTTCAGAACACGCGCAATTTACTGACAAAAAATACTGGTTGTGGTGATGGGCGGTGGATGGCATTGATGTGGATGATTGGTAGTAAAGGTTCGGTGTAATGGTGAAGACGGAGGGTTGTACAGTGGGTATCCTCCCGCGATGAGTCTACGGACTCCTCGGAGGTGTCACGAAGAATAAGAATAAGATGGAAAATTATGTTAATAATGTTGAACATGCGGCCATGAAAATAGATGACAACGAAATGGATAAAGAAATAGTGCACATAAAGGTTATCCTTCATAGGACAAAGTGCGAAATTGAAAAACTGCAGAAACGGCAAGAGATAAGCAGGGCTAAAAAAAGAAAGAAGAGGTGATCCTAAAAAAATAATAAAGACAGACCGAACAAACAAGTAAAAGAGAAAATTATGTTTGGAGACTCAATAATCAGGGGAGTACTTAACAAAAGTACGACAAACTCGTGTTTGCCGGGTGAGAAAAATTCACGATATTAGTCACGCCATCTGGATGCAAAAAGGTAAGTCGAAGGAAATGATTGTCTTGGTTGGTACCAATGATTTGAGAGGCGAGAAGTATTCTATGAGGGAGAATGTCAAGGAGTTGTTAGAAGATGCAAAACTGAAGAGCGAGAAGGTGAAGATGGTGTCTCCTACCACGCTATGATAGAGGCGAACTGAGGAGGAGTGCATTGATAGCCAGTGAGGCTATAAATTGATTTAGCAAAAAAAAATGATGTGGAATCTGTGGTCTCTGTTTGACGGAAAGAAGGATTTGTACAATGCGGATGGACAACATCTAAATAGTTTTGGTGTTAGACGTCTGGAGAGAGCTTTTTTCATCGAGCATGCTCACGTGCAAATTCGGGGAAACTTAAGCAATTATGTGGAAGCAACTGAGTTTGCGTGAAGGCAACCATGAAGCGAGGGAGTGTGAGAATGACCAAGTGAGGAATCTAGTCTCTGAAGCAAAAATGTTGAATAGGTTAGTGAATTCAGAAAGAAAAGGTGGGAGGGGAATAAATGAATGGTGCCTGTTTTATATACTAATGCCAGAAGTATCAGGAACAAGAGGGATGCGTTTTTAGCATTGATTAGTGCAACCTTGCCAAACGTTCTGGGCATCAGTTATAGGTTGCAATTTAATCTGCTATCATCAGTGATGATAGCAGATGAATTGCAACCAAAAATAATAGGAGACAGGCAGGAGGGTGTTTGTTCATTTGAAGCAATGTGATGTGACATTAAGAACAATAAGACAAAATATGCAATTGGTTGTTGATACAGACCAGGGAGTTCCATAGATGATCTGGAAGACATGCATCGCTAAATTAGTGCAATGAGTACAGGTTGAGTGATTATTATGGAGGATTTCAACTATGAAGATATAGACTGGAAGGAAGAGAGATCACATGACAGGAAGGAAATAGAATTTATACAACTGCTGAGAGATAATTACTTAAGGCAGCATGTGATAAAGGGGACTAGGTGTGGGGGAGTATTGGACTTGGTCACAGGATCAGAAGAGCTATCCATAACCAAGGTGACAACATTGCCTCCAATTGGTGAAAGTGACCGTGCAGTCTTGACTTGGGAAATTGTAAAACTTGAGGAATATTCTATCAAGAAGGGGTATTTGTGGAACTACAAGGCAAGTGATTATGACAAGCTTAGGAAGAAGCTTAAATCTGTACCATGGAATAAAATACTGCAGAGTAAGGATATTAGTAGTGCATGAGATATAGTTATGGGTCTTCTCGAGCAGCACTTACCAAATTGTGGGCCGCGACCCCCTTGGGGGGCCTTTAGTTTTGTTGAGGGGGCCGTGAAATAATGAAAACAAATTTGAAATGTTATAAGACTAAGTGTGGCATGTAAGATGCTAATAATGTAATATTTGTATTTGATTTTTGCAATATTTGCTGTGTATGTTTTGTATTGAATATAAATACAATAAATATTATAACAATATATATGTCTGTATTACGATTTTTGTTTCCATGAAAGGCCGTGAAATATTTTAATTTTTCCAAGGCGGAAATTCATATTACATCCATACGTTTGGGAAGCACTGTTCTAGAGGAAGCAATATTAAATTGTATACCTCGGGTAAGGAGGGTTAATCGGGTAGGAGGTAAATGGATGAGTAATAGCATTAAGAACGAGCTGCAGAAGAAGAAAATGCTGTGGACGGTATATAAAGAGAAAGGTGATCAACAAACTCATCAACCGTAGAAGGCTGGCAAGAAAGGTGACCAGTATGGCAAGGAACACAAAATCAGATTATGAGAAGAATTTAGCCAATCAGGCTAAAGGAAATCCCAAAGAGTTCTTTTGTTATGTGGCAAGTAAGAGGAAGCGTGACTATAGAAGATTAACCTTAATGAGTGAAGATGGTCACCAGGAGACAGAAGGGGATAAAATAGTTGAGTTACCGAGTGATCACTTTGCAAGGGAATATCATTCTAGTGAGGTTACTGCTGTAACCTATGTGACAGGCATGAATGTGGGAACAAAGGTGGATGAACTGGAGGTTCTTAGGATATTGTAGAATCTCAATGTAAATACAGCTGTGGGATTAGATGGGATATCAGCTAGGGTTTAGCGGGAATGGCCAAGAGAACTGGCAATGCCTTTGACTAAGCTATTTAATTTAAGTCTCAGCATAGGTAGAGTTCCAAGGGAGTGGAAAGAGGGCAAAATTATTCCTTTGCATAAGGGAGGTTCTAAGACTACAGTAGCAAATTATAGACCAATTATTATATTAGGTGTGGTGATGAAAGTACTGGAAGAATTGGTGGGAAACATAATTCAAGAATGGGTGTATAAAACTATGATACTGTATGAGGGTCAACATGGCTTATGAAGAGTCGGTCATGCCTTAGTAATTTACTAGCGTTTTATAATAGAGTAACAGCTGAGTTGGATAAAGGAAATGGCTACAAGATGCTTTTACTGGATTTTGCAAAGGCATTTGACAGAATACCACATGAAACACTGTAACGTAAATTAGAACAAATGGGATGTATATGACACTGGTTAAGTGGATAAGAGGACGGCTGCTGGACAGATATCAAAAGTGGTATATGGAGGGACAGAATCGAGGAGTAAGCAGGTGACTAGTGGTGTGCTACCAGGTTCAGTGCTTGGGTGATTGCTGTTTAATTTATACATAAATGATATAGGAAATAACCTGGAAGGTTATCACACTTCGGGGGAGTGAGGATTAGATTTTGTGCTTGGAGAGTGGTGAATGAGTGGAATGAATTGCAAGAGTCAGTTGTGAGTGCTTTTTCCGTTAATAGGTTCAAGGAGAGGTATGATAGATTGTGTGGACAGATTGGGTCTCCCACAATGAGTCTTCAAACTCTGGAAGTGCCCGTATAATAATAGTAATAATAATGATAATAATTCTATGCATCTTTCATAACCTAATCATTGAATTACGCTATAGCATTATTTTTTATTTCTTCATACCTCTCTCTCTCTCTCTATCACACACACAACAGCTCACGAGCGTTATTTGGTGTGTGTGAGAGAGAGAGAGAGAGAGGGAGATTTTAAATCTATAAGAAATCTATTTTGAAATCTACAACATTGAAATCAACAAGAACTTTGATTTAAAAGCTTATGCACTGTCCAAATCTCACACACACACACACACACACACACACACACACACACACACACACACACACACACACACACACACACACACACACACACACACACACACACACACACACACACACATTCTCGCTTAACTCTTTGCTTTATAATTTATCTTTCTCATTCCGAGTCCCTCTTGCTACCTATTTAATAACAACACTGGAACTCTGCTAGTTAAATTATAGAAATTCGTGAATTTCTGAAGTGTGATATTTAAGCAAATCACTTAAAAGCAAGCTTATAGCATATTATTTTCAGAGTTCTTGTAGATTTCAATGTTGTAGATTTCTTGTAGATTTCAAAATAAATTGAAAAATAAGTTTTCAATTTATTTTGATAGTCATTTTTACTTGATGTTGCTTAGATACTTCAAGAATAGTTATGCTTTGAGATAATCAACAAAAACAGTAAAAATAAAGCAGTCATTAAAATCTGCAGCTTTTTATTGCATTCTTCATTTTATGTAACGACTGAAAATTTACAGAAATGTTATCTCATAAAAGTGTTTTTTCATTGTCCTTGCCGGACAATATTTCTTGACGACGACTTTACTGTCAGTATGGTACTTGGAGAGGATTCATTCGAAAAATCGGATAGTTGTTGTTGTTGTTGCGCATGTATCCTAGACTGCGGCCAAACCTATAAGTAAATAAACAATAAAGTCCATCGATTATTTTAATAATTATATCACTTAACATTTTCATATGAATGCTATTATTCAAAACCTGAAGGTTTAAAAAAATGGTAATAAAATCTAAATATTTCCCTATCTAAAATATTTAAAAATTGCCCCTCTCAAAACTAACGTCTGGATACCCTGCTATTGACAGGAAGTATGAATTTGAAGGGAATATTTTGAACACCACAGATGGTTGAAGTCGTTAAAAAAATTGGAA
The DNA here is from genome assembly GCF_054136105.1 of Typopeltis vanoorti. Lineage (NCBI taxonomy): Eukaryota > Metazoa > Arthropoda > Arachnida > Uropygi > Thelyphonidae > Typopeltis > Typopeltis vanoorti. The sequence goes on along the minus strand of NC_143571.1, from coordinate 51,895,399 downwards.
CTGACATAAAAAATCGTAACAAGAATTTTCGATTGTATGGGGAATTGAATCTGTTCTTTACTGAACAGCCATCCTTTATGAACATGTCTTTCCATCATTGATTAATGATGGAAGTGTACAATGAACTTGCACAATAGAGTCAAATACCTCCAGTCATCGGTACTTATAAATGTTCATGAAAATATTTTAATTAAAATATTGCTTAAATTTGTAAAATTTATTAAATATCAATTGTTTTGAAACTTCCGAAACAAATAAAAAATAGTATTTATTCTTTTATAATAACGTCGTTGTCATCATCCAATACCTGATCTATAGCCTTAAAGGAGTGTACGATAATTTTTTCGGTAGTAAATAATTTCATCATTAGCCACAATCTTTCAAAGATTGTGTTTTCTAAGTTTTTCTAATTTCCAAAGTGTAATTGCGAAGTGTTAAGAATGCTCATTTTCTTGAAGATAATAATTATTATCATCAAGGCATTTCATTATTCATTATATCCGGGCTTCCTAAACCAATAAATATTTTTCTACATGTGAACTGCGATAGTGTATATAAGAAGAGAGAATCCTCCCCACTAATGAGGACGCAGGACATATATGACTCAGAGGGTGAAGCTTGACGCTTTTCGTATACCCTGTTGTCTGTTTCGGGAGCAGTGATGGGAGAGATTCGTGAGCTATTTTAGCTCTCCCTGAGTGGGCAGAAGTGGTTACTCGTCGTTGGGAGTTAGGGTGGCTTTCGGTCTTTTATGTTTCCAGTGGTCATTGCGTAGATGTCTTCATAAAGAATTTCTCTGCTAGGAAGCGTAGTAGTGGAGAAATGTAGGGGATATTTATGTCCCGGTGGATCTGGGCGTTCCTGATGAACCACGGGGCGTCCAGAATCATTCGCAGGCATTTGTTCTGTAGTCTTTGTAGCTTGAGGATGTTTGTCTTGGAGGTATGGCTCCAGGCTGGGGAGGCGTATATGACTGTGGGACGGATCACTGTCTTGTACAGTAGTATTTTATTTCTTGGGCTTAGTTTGCTGAGTCTGTTGATCAACGATAACTTTTGAAGCTTTGGTGCATGTGCTCTTGATGTTCCCCACTAATGAAATAATTTGCACAATATGATATTCTAAAGAATAAATTTAAAATAAAAGGTGTATATATTAAAACTATAATAAATCATTGTATTTTAGAAGACAGAAGTTATTAACATTTATTTATTTATATTTTAAAGTTTACAAAAAGATTATATACCTATTATTATTCTGTATTTGTAATATTTAGATTAGTTAAGGTTTGACTGGAAAAAAAAAAGTAGATTTGTGTGGGGAATGCTTGAAGTGACTTGAAAAAGTTCCATATTTGATGTATTGTATAGGGGGTCCTAATTTCCCTTAGCCAACCCAATTAACACCCGCGCGCGCTCATGCACACGCATACCCCACCCACCCACCCACACCCACACAATGAGAATACACGTGCTACTATTATTCCAAGGTGTTCCTAATGCAGTCTTCTCGGGAGAATACAATTTTCTTATTATTACTCAATTTTTCATTAGTTAATTGCAAAGTTGTTCAATTTTAAAGTAATATTGAAAAGACTCGGGAAATTTTAATAAAAATCCTCAAAGAAAATTTCATCATATTCCTTCTATTTTAGAACAACGCTGTTAATTATACACAAATAAATGCTTGTAGATGAATTGTTGCCTTAAAAACTAGCAAATAGCTAAGGATTACTCTTCTCTGAAGACAAAAAAAAAAAAAAAGCAACCATTTTATCTCTTGCATCACTGTCTTAACAACCTTGAAAGAAATTTATACTGACTGGCCAATAATAAATGATTGATATCGGTATGTTCTCACTTTACTCGCCCACTTTCTACACAAACAGACAGCCATCTGCAGAACAATAAAGTAAGTAATTTAACAAAACTCAGAAAATCATATTTGAAATAGCTGGATTAACAAGCAGATGAAACAACACTGTACACGCTAAATGGATATAAAAAGTCACTGAAAACACCGGGAGAAAAAAACACAAAGGAATGCTGAAAACATCTCGTGAAATAGATCATTTTATATATCACACTATTTTGGGTGTATAACAGTAACGTAAACTGTTGATATTGATACGACAGGACACGTGTCAACAATTCAAGATATTAAATGATTCTCTCTCTCTCTCTCTCTCTCTCTCTCTCTCTCTGTGAAATGTGCGAAGATGAAAGAAACGCAATGAACTTATAGTATAATATCAATATTCCTGGAAAAAGCAAGCATGTAGGCTGAAACTCAAATTAAACCATAAATGTAGGTAATATACTCCTTACAATAAAACTGAAATTACTACTGCAAGTAGATCTTTCCATTTTGATAGCATTATTATTATGAATATAATTTTTAATTATTATTTCCGTTTATTACGTTTCGGATATATAACTGATAATGAAAGAATTCAAAGCCCTTGTTATAGTTCATTTCGTATGCTGCCTTTTCACCATCAAGAACTGTAATCTTTGTTCCATGATGAGGGGCAGAAATAGGGCCAGTTTTATACGTTGATTGTAGGGTTTTTTTAATACTACAAAACAGGGACACCGACTAGTGAATGCACTCAGCTAACAAAAATCATACGTACGCTTTATAGTTTTAGCTGCTTCGGTCGTAATCCAATCAAACCAAACAAACCTTTTGTTTATAAAAAATAAACAAAAATTAATTAAATTATTGCCATATCTGTGTCATGTTTTTTTTTTTTCGAAATTTAAGTAAGGTTCTCGAAAAATTACAATCTTGAATGGATATTTTTCAAATAAAATTTTGTACCACGCATAGATTGCAAGATCAAAATGCGTGATTTGAAAAATGTCTTACCTTATCTCAAAATAAGTATTTCATATGTTTGATTGTTTTTCCTAATAAACTTCTAACACTAAATAACGCAACTTCTGCACGAACAGACAAACGACAAACTAACAAAGGCCAATGAATAGTTATTTAGCTCAGACCTCATCAACATGGGTCTGAAAAAAAATATATAGTAAGTTATTGGTAATCATATAGTAAAAAGAAAATTAAAATTAATAGACTAGATAACTTAAAATAATTAAATTATTTTATTATCATTTATACATATTGTTATTATTATTATTAATACATACACCTCTATGAACTTATCGCGAGAGGGCGCTCTACGCAACTGTCGTATATATTACTTAATCCGCCAATCACATTACGCCATCTACCAAATACTAATAATATTTTTGTCTGTTAATTTCCTGTTATCCAGATTTATTTGCTCGATTGTGTAATTCGCGATTTTCGAAATGAATTAAGTGAAATAGTTCGCATCAAGGTATGTTTTGAACTCCATAAAACTTTCAGGAATATTTGAATTGGAAAGTCTTCTCTGTAGAACTCATTATTAGACTAAACGCCAAGGTAAATCCTGTTAAAAATCAAAGAAATAATGTTAGTTGTGCAGTATTCTCTTCATGCAATAAGATGAATTAACTCTCTCTCTCTCTCTCTCTCTCTCTCTCTCTATATATATATATATATATATATATATATATATATATATATATATATATATCTCTATCTCTATCTATCTATCTATCTATCTATCTATCTATCTATCTATCTGCACAAACTATAAAAGTGATTGCTGATATACCAGGATATGCCTTGTATGCTCACATAATAGCACCCAACCATAATACCCTGCATGTGTTCAAAATCTATATACCACAGCAGGATGCTCTGGCATCACAAATCCTGGTTTTCGTTCAAAACCATCTTTCTAGTATAGAACAAGAAGAACATAATAGCGGGAGACTTTAATTGCACTCCTGACCAAGAAAAAGACAGACTTCAGTGTGCTGAACATCGTAGCCAATTAATAAACAAACTTCAAACACTGATAAACGATAATGAACTCATCGACGTCTTTCGGTATCAGCATCCTGATACGAAATCCTATACATGGAGGTCAGCAATCACAGCGACAAATAGGCCACTCTACCAAGCACGACTGGACAGATACTACATTTCCAAACACACCTTGCCTCTAGTTAGAAACATCTCACACATCCCTTCCTACATTTCATATCATTGGAAGCATCCAAATCAGGAAGTGCCTATTGGATCTTCAACAATACTCCAATACTCTCCTGAAAGATCCAGCTTATATAATAAACACTCAGGCTTTAATAACCAACCTCTCTCACTCGAAAGTGGATACAGAACCAATGAAAACATGGTGGCCCCACTTAAAACCACGAATAAAATCCTTTACGCAGATCTACAGTCACCAGAAAAATCAACAGAGGAACATTAGATTCCGACAGCTTGAAGAACAGCTCAAGTATCTCCCAGAAGAAAGCCCTGAACATCATTCTGCCTTTCAAGCCATGCAGAATTATCTGCAAAAGGTGCCCTACTTAGATCGCGGCATACACAAATAAATCTTTCAGACGCCCCCACAAAATATTTTTTCTCTTTGGAAAAAAAATGCCAGGCAGCAAATTCCATCTCTGCTATCAGACTTCAAGATGACAGCATCACAGAAGATCCAAGAAAAATCACCTCTGAAATCCTACAATACTACAAGAATGCATACAGCACTGCAGGAACATCCCATCATGCCATTCACGAAATACTGAAAGAAACAAAAAAAAATCTCTGCAACAGATCGGAACCACTTAGAAAACAAAATTACGCTAGATGAACTGAAAACCGCATGTACATCTTTGCCAAAGAACAAATTTCATGGCCTTGATGGTCTCACGTCAGAGTTTTTCCAAGTCTTCTGGAATCAACTCGGACCACTTCTCCTCGAAACACTGCAAGAAGCCTACATCAATGGCCTCCCACAATCCGCCACGACCTCAGTAGCACGATTGATACCAAAGAAGGGAGACCACACGGATATCCGAAACTGGCGTCCAATCTCCCTAATTAATACCGATTGCAAAATCATTTCCAAAGTTATAGCAAACCGAATAAAGCCAACACTGCCTGAAGTTATTGGCCAACATCAAACGTACTTTGTCCCAGGAAGATCAATACATGATAACCTCCATTTAATAAGAGATCTCATCCACATCGCAAACAGCCAACATGAAAACCTAGCACTCGTCAGCCTTGATCAGGAGAAGGCTTTCGACAGGGTAGAGCACGAGTACCTTTATGAAGTTCTAAAGGCATTTGGCTATGGTCCTCTCACCATTGAAACAGTGCAATTGCTTTACAGAGATGCACACGTCTGTTTAAAAATCAACAACAGGCTCACTCGCACTTTGTCATACTCTCGAGGGATCAAGCAAAGATGTCCCCTCTCCGGTCAATTATACACAATGGCCATAGAACCCTTCTTAAAAAGAGTACACGACATCATCATCTCCAAACGAACCAGCATAATAGAGCCACATCAAAAAATTACCTATCAGCATATGCCGATGACGTCACTGTAATAGTCCGAAATGAAGAAGAAATGACAGTAACCGAGGAAGCACACAGACTATATGCACAAGCCTCAGGGGCCAAATTAAATTCTGCAAAAACCACGGGCTTGTTGTCAGACAGATGGGAGTCTAGAAATGATTCTCCGATCGAATGTACCTGGTCAAGCGAAGGACAAAGATACTTAGGTGTGCACCTTGGCAACACCAAAATATATAACACACTGAACTGGACGCAGCTGCACAACCGTTTTAAACAGGTACTAGGTAAATGGAACAGCGTTCGTTTTATGTCTTCACTTAGAGGAAGAGTACTAATAGGTAACCAGATGGCTGCGAGTGTCTTATGGCATACCCTCAAAGTACTCACACCTCCTGAAGAATTTCTCTACCACATTCAAAGGGAAATCAAACGTTTCCTCTGGAACAAAACTCACTGGACAACATACCCTCAACTCTCCAAGCCACTCAGCAAGGGAGGTCAAGGCCTGATTTCCCTTGAAAACAAGATTAGATCCTTCAGGATAATCCTCCTCGTAAAGACACTTCAATGCAATCACACTTATGTAACCACCTTCGATTACATCACGAAATCATTCACCAGAGGACTTACACTTTCCACAATCCACCGAATGGCCAGTCCTACACCATTTCCTCCTAAACTACCTCATTTTTACAAAGATGCGTTACACCGATGGAAAAACACAGGACATCATCACACACTTACAGGATCAACAGAGTCAGCTGTACTTACAGAACCACTATTTTCGAACAGAAACATCACAAGTCTCACAACTGGCCAGCCTTTTCTTTTCCCTACATGAAACTGGGCAGGAATAAGAGTCATAGGGGACCTCCTAACCCACACCCTAAAGTGGAAAGCATTCACAAACCTACCAATGGAGAACCCAAAAACTGAAAAGCGATATCAACAGATATCAACAGCTGCAAGCCTCCATTATAAAAGCCTATCCAGATATCGCTACACCTCAGGAAATCCGTATTCCTTCTAGAAACTGCTCGGGGCCGATATTTCATCTTGTACAGTCTGAAGACTCACTTCCAATTCTTCCCTCCAACTACAAGAAAATATACCACTTCCTCATGTCAGTGTCTCCATCCTCGCCCTTCTTATATTCATCCTTAACACTCTCGTCTACAAGGCTGCATATGCCACTCAGTTTTCAGTGGGATCAGCCATATAAATCAAAGTGTGCCAAACCAGATTCCGACATACAGTGGAGACTATGGCATAACATCTTTCCAACTCCTTCTAAGCTCTACAAATTTCAGCTAAGAGAAACGGATCTGTGTCTATTCTGTGACGTTTCTGGTACCTTGGAACACACATATCTGACCTGTCCCGCAAACAAAGCGATGATCACCTACGTCCTGAATACTGCCTCTAACACCTGTAACTACGCACACAGCCAAGAAGACTACTGGAATTTAGTCCACGCAGAAGAAAACAGACACAGAACATGCAATTTCCTCTTCATCTGCGCTAAGGCCGTCATTTACAGCTTCAACCTAAAACAGACAAGAAATAACCAGCACCCATCCATCACTGAAACTGCACAAACCCTCATGTCCGTCAGAAACTAAAAAGCAGGCTCTTATTGGAACTTGAGTACTTCAAAGAAACAAGAACTGTCGCGAAATTCATAGAGGAGTGGAATCCAACTGGTACCCTCTTTTGGATTGACGACGACAATACGCTTCATCTGAAAGATAACTCAGCCTGAAACTGAACTGTAAATTTTGAATTCATTTATTGCATTCTCTATTGTATACCCGAAAGGAAAATGTTTCTTTCTCTGTAATATATATACTTATATACTTATAATATGTAAATAGCCCTTGTTACCTATCGTCTAATGTATATTTTAACAAGTTGAATAAAAATATAAATAAAAATCTATAAAAGCCTCTTTCAGAATTATTTCCTTTCAAAATCTTCAGGCATTGAAAAGAAATATCAACCATCCACCTTTTATCTAAATGTTTATTTATTGACCCACCCATAAGCCCACCCTCAACGTTTTAAACTTTTACGGGTGAGACTGCCATAAGATTTTAATTTCATAAAGTATATTTCAAATTACATCTTAAATTTTGTTTGGACAGTGTAAGCTTCCATTGATATTGTTGTGGTACGGTTTAGTTACTTTAAATTTTTATTAGTATTTTTTTTTAAAATCAGATAATCAAATGTCCGATGGTACTCGCAATTTTACTTGAGTCAAATATTTGTGCAGAGAAAGCGAAAAAATACTTCACCCGACGTGGGGCTCGAACCCACGACCCCGGGATTAAGAGTCCCATGCTCTACCGACTGAGCTAGCCGGGTAACGTTGTGTTATTTGATATAGCTGTTTTAATATTTTTAATAAAAATCTGTTAAATAATACAATTCACTTGTATTAAAAGCAAGATTATTAGTTACTAATAACTGATGCATTTAAGCATATTAGACATTCTCAAAGACAGAAAGAGATTAAAGGATATTCTGTTTCCTTCCTGTTTTATTTATTCTTAATAATTGTTCTCTACTTTAATTTAAATTATCATTTAAATTTTAAAAATAATAATAAACGAAGTAGATCTAAAAGTATAATTTAGATTATCACACAAGCGATCAAAGTATAAATGACTACGAAAGAAGGAATAATTCTACAGAATTACGGATCCTGGAAGTCAAATCGTTCCTTATCTGTCCTGAAGTATTTAAACGAAAGTATTTGCTGAAAAACCAGAAAATAGATACTCGTAAACCTATTGCTTCACTACAAGATTTGCTCGAACACTCTACGTTGTTTGGGCAATCATTTTTGGGGAAGAACAAATGGTTCTGTGTTCTGTCCTCCGTACTTTATGACATCTCTTGAAGATCTCAATTAAATTTTATGGAATTATTTCAATTTTGGTTTTCCACGTTAATTGACGTGATAAAACTGTGAATGAAATTTGAAATGATAGAAAATTATACATTTTAAAGAAAAAATTAATGAATTATCTACAGTTTTTTTTTGCCGAAAGCATACTTAGTTTCAATTTCTGTGATAACGAAAGATAACTATATATAAGAATGTTATTGGACAAATGCGATATTGTTTATCTCAGCAAGTAAAAGGAATATATAAAAAAAAAAAAACAGCTAACGCCTATTTATTCCCGTATACGGGAGTAGGCGAGGCCATTTAGCCCTATCTAACTTTTGGAGACCGAGTGGGCAGTTCAATCTCCACTGGTACCAATCAGAGATAGATGGCCCAAGGCTATCATTAATTAAGCAGCATGCAGTGAAGAGAGACTGCTCAAATGTGCCGCCATCTCGTGGTCCCTAACCCTAACACAATATATTTAATGTCTGAAATAATGTGGGTTCTACGGTCGATTTTCTTGAGTTTACGGGACGAAAAACCCGAGTTTCTGGGAGGAAAAACCCGCTTGCCCGTGCCAGAGATCGACTAACTCGGGAACCGGTCGAAAAAAGGCTTAGAAAAATTTCCTCTAGTCGGCGACTAGACTCGAAACCAAGTCTTCCTTCGTGCGGCCAAGCGCCGTGGTGTACAAACGCCACATCCACTGAGCTACACAGAGGAATATATTAGTGTCTTTAATGGATAGATGCAGTTATAATCCTTCTGGAAGACTAAATGAGGAGAGCTCTTCCAGAGAAGGGAGGTGGACGAAATAGAAAAGGATAATTCAGTGGATTTCAAATTATTTTACATAGTCCGGCTCTAAAGACCAAATATGGAGCTTTTTCAAGCCACTTCAAACCTCCAATAAGTGGAGTGCTGGTCACAACAAATAATGAAATTCATCTTCCGCCTAAAGACAATTGCAAACATCCATGCCCATGGCGGATTCTAACACGCAGTTTGTTGGTTGGAGAGCCGGTACGCTAACCACTCGACAAACGGCCAGGAATATTTGTAATAGAAATGTTACAATGTTTGTAATAAAAAACATAGTGTAGCTTATTAGAAAAGGACTAAATTTGCTTCAGTCATCAATTAGCAGAATTTTCTTCTTCTATACGATATAGAGGATTTCTGGAAATATTTTGGTGCATCGTCTAAAAGATGAGAAGGATTCTGAAGTGGAGTGGATGTTGTATTCGTGTAAGTTAGGTCTATAGTAGAAAACAATATTGAGGATTTTTGGATATTGCTATAAATATTATGTGTTTGTTTGTGCTTGTGAAAGACTGAAGTTATAAATCAGCCCAAGAAGAGGTACTACTTCTTGAGGATTTCTTTATTATCATATGAAAGGAGAAGGAGAAAGTAGCCAAGTCTGTGTTTTTGTTAAGTTGAAGTTCACCGAGATTGATCAAAAACAAATCATGTATATCATCGACATCACTGGAGACACTTGCTCTGGATAGATACTGTTATTCGGATTTTATCAGCCTTTCACTTGATGGACTTAAAGTCCATCTTCCACTTGGAGAAGTAAATCTAGCGTAGTAATAGCATTAAATAACAATCATCGCAATTCATATTTTAAACCTGTAGGTTGAAAACAATGAAAATTATATTAAACATTATTTAATAATGCGGGTTGTCTATGTGAAAAGTTCAGATTCCGGCTCTACGCACCAAACAGCACTTTTTCAAGCCATCTATTTTCCACATTGAGATACTAACCAGACCTACCAGCCATTATATATGATTGCGATTTGCTAAGTACAATTTTTAATGGCAACTCTTATTTTTTTTTAAATATCAACATTGACTCCATGAGTTTCTCCGAAAGATGTGGGTGATATCTCCGATGTATCAAGAGTGATGGAATTCATACTTCTAGTCATTCAAAGTTTGGAGACTACTCGGTCTCCAAAAGCCAGACAGGATTAAAAGGCTTCCTGTTCAAACAAGGACGTATCAAAAATAAACATTACCTGACTGTCATTTCTAAGCGTCATTGTGAGACAACGCGTAAACATCATTTTTGACAATGATAGAAGTGATGAGGATATCAAAGTCGACTTATGTGTCCTACACTCTTCTATGGCAGAATGAAGTAGTTCGCATAAAACGTTTATTGCCTTAATTGTGACGCCCCCGTGTGTAATTTTTCATGTGAATCCCACCCCGAATAGTGTTATACCTACAGTACCAAATTAATAGTGCGTAGATGCTACATAATCCGGAAAACCTACTCCAGAGACCAAACAACTTTTTTCAAGTTCACTTCATGCCTCCAGTAAGCAAAGCGAGTTCTATAGTAGGCGATGAGATTCATCTACTACCTAAAACCAAAATAATGGACAATATCTAGTATTTTAATGATTATTTATGTAATATCTATATCACCTTGAGTTGATAGCATTTCATGATCACATCAATTTCCTGATTTTAACCTCAAGGTGGGCTCACACTGTTATGACAGCATTACATGATTATGTTTACATTATTATTAATACCTATCAAACAATTTTCCTTAAAATTAGTCTATTACTTGTCAGCACTGCAATATTATTGTGTCTAACATTTCTTACTTCTAACGCCCTTCTGACAGCATCAATCCACCTAGACCTTACCTCAGGATCTCCTTCCTGCCATCATAGCATCAAACATCTGCTTTGCTGACGTTTCCTCATCCATTCTATTTAAGTGGCCATATCACCTTAGATTAACTCTACTCATACGAAAACACAAAGAAATCAGCTAATACCTTTCATTCTCTTTTTTTTTCATTCTACAGGTTGTATATGAAGCCTTTTAATCCTGTCTAGCTTTTGGAGACCGAGTGGGCAGTTCATTCACCACAGGTAGCCAATCAGAAATATCTGGCCCAAGACAATTACTAATTATAAGCGGCATCCGATGAAGAGTCGACTGCCAGGTGTTGCCATTTCGTGGTCCCTATCCCTAACACAATATGTTAATATCTGAAATAGTGTGAGTTCTGCGGTCAATGTTCTTGAGTTTTCAGGAAGAAACACTCCCGTTTCCGGGAATAAAAACTCGCTTCTTTATTCCTGAGATTAGGAAAGTGAGAAAAAAGTAGATAGTATTTATTTAAAATAATAGTAAATATTATTTACTTATTTTCGTGTGTTTTAATGTTAATTGAATATCCTTTATGGCACAAGTATTTCTCAAAGAACAAGCTCTGCCCACACAATCTTGAATGCTAATAATGTCAAGTTCCTTTTTAATATCTTGATTTTTAATATTATTCTGCCGTTGATGCCATATATTCACTCCCGTAATTTTTTCTCAGAACTCTGATATCGGCTCTAACTTTTGAAAAGTGCTTTATTTCTAACCCAACTCTCAGATCCATAACTAAAAACTGGTTTGAACACTGTCTTGTGTACTGCTGGTTTCGTGGGTTGGTTAATTTCTCTCTTATTTCATAGATATTTATTCAACTGACTCCCCCATCATACCAGATTTGCATATTCTGTTGGCTATTTCGAAATTTAATTTGCCATCTTGACTAAAAACTATGCCTAAATAGCTGAAATATTTTACTTGTTTTACAAGTTATCCATTGAGAATAGAACTGACGTTTTCGATGTTTCATAGAAAACGTCATGAAAAGTTTGGTGTTTACACACCAAAACAAATTTGGTGTATAAAACTATTTTCATAGTTTTACACACTAAATTTGTTACAGCTGTTATGCAATTTAGAGAACTTTGGACACTTGCAATGGATGTGTTTAGGAGTACAACATCATTTACATAAAACACATAACTAAGTTTGATATCTGTTTAATGCCACTTTTTTTTTACATAATGCGATCCATATAGATGATGAATAAGAGTGAAGACAATGTTCATCCTTGTCTTACACTATATTTTATATTAAATCATCTTCCTGTATTTCCTTCAATTCTAGCTGCTGACTTACATCTTAAATATAGACTATGTACTGCTCTGTTTATTGTTCCATTTATCCCATTTAATCGTAGTGTTTTGAAAAGCTTTTCCCTAAGCACCTTATCGCGTATGCCTTTCTAGATTTACAAAAGTTAAGTATAAATTCTAGTCATATTCCAATGATTTCTGAACTATCTGTCGTAAAGTGATAAATCTGATCATCATCTTGGCAGCTTCTGTTTGGCTTTAACCCAGCTTGTTCTCCAAGTTTCTCTTCCGCAAATTTTCTCAAGCTCTTTTCAAATATGCTTGCATGCAAAAAAAAGAGGTTGCGGTCAGAACTCTTACCTGGAACAGTTAGCACAGAAATATTCATCTGTAATTATCTGATTCATATTTATTCCCTTTGATGGCCTTTCGCAGTTTGCAGTGAAGACATTAGAAAACATTTTATACCTTCATATTTAAGCATTTGTGGTCAAAAATCATCTACGGCAGCTTTCTTTCAAGTTTTTGATACCTTTTTTCTACATCAAGTATTAATAGATACTCTTGTCTGCATTCCTCTTACAAATTTGTATTCTTATTCTGTCACAGCTTTGTTCCTTTAATAGTCTTTCAAAATAATTACTCAAAGTAATTCAAAACAAAAAAAAAGAAATTGATAGTATTCATTACTGTATTTTTGAGAGATCGACTTTTTTGACATTATGTTTCTTTCTCTCACTCTTTTTTAAATTTTTGTTTGTTCAAATGACAACAGTTCTAAGTAGGATAGTTGTTCTTGATATATGCATGACCCTGAGAAAATAATTCCTTACTTATCTTTAAAAATAATCTCTCCAACGTTGCCTTAGTTAAGGAGATATTGAAATATCTCCTTAACTCCGATTACACTGGATATTATTTCAAAGGAGGTGCGACTATATTTAATCAGTCTCTTATTTCCACAGATACTGGAAAACTTCAGTTATACCGCAATTATGGATGCAATTGTTGACAGTGTCCTTCATTCCCTAAAGAGCTCTTTCATCAATGTGGGCGCTCCCGAGGTAATCTGATTTACTGGTTTAGAATTTTCTACATCGCGACAGGCCTGTCTGCAAATGGGTAAGTTTTAAGTTGACTGATATCGAATGAAAACAGAATTAGACTATATACTGTACTGATGAAATTGTTCGAAAGTAAGTAAGAGAGAGAGAGACTTAATTTAGTCTACTTCGACTAATCTAAATGAACCCTATTGCGTTCGATATATAATGTAACATCCTCATATTCATAACCGGAATGTTTTTGGTTTTTGATAGAGAACACTTGTCTTACGCAACATCAAATGGTGCGTAAATAATAATAGTACAAGTGTTCTTTAACTGTATTCTAACAATGTTATCTGTATGATTCTTACATTTGTGTTGTAGACTTGTGCAACCTGGATACTTAAATGATGTAAAAAAAGCCTCGTTGTTAACCAGAACGTTATGCCAAGTATAAAACTTCTAAGCTGTTACATTAGTGAAAGTAAAACAAAGAAATTTGCTTTGATTTCCGTTTTGGTGGATAACCAATTTTCCATTACTTCAAACAAAGAATCATTTATGAGATTCTTAACACCAATGAAAATTTAAAATTTTCATTGGTGTTAAGAAATTTAAAACGGTAAGATTTTTCTACATATCTTAATATATGATACCGTAACAGAAAATGTAAAATAATGAACTCTATACTAGCGATTTGAACTCTTGTGAACATCCCCCATTTTTTTCCTTAGATTACCATCGTTCCTTCAGGAAAATCAAAATAATTTTTGAACATGAAATAAGCACATATATTTCCCATGCATTACAAATTTACGAATATTTTTTGACATGTCCAAGAATTTTAAGAATTTTTGTCACAAAAAATGAATAATTATATTACTGTAACTGTATTCGATATTCTAATTAATTTCCTCTCTTATCCTCTCTTTCACTGAAAGCGTCATCGTCTCGAAACTATACACTCTATACAAAATAAAGCTACATAAATCACTGATCCGCTCAACCAATGAATTCTATTCTCATATTTGAACTCGTGTCCTAAGAGCGTCCTAAAATCCTTGACTAGGTACAGGAGAGAACAAAATTCCTCTGTTTTCTGAATCAGGTAATATTCAGCACTCCCTCATGGTTCAACTCGAAACTCATCGAACATACTTTTCTTCCTCTTCATTCATTCCTTCTTTTTATTGCTATTTTGGAGAGCACACTGTCCCTTCTGCACAAGCTACAGGTCTTCAAACTCAATGTTTAACAAGGTTAGATTCTTTCCACTCATCTTTCTACCCAACTTCGATACTAATTGAGTGCCGTTGAATAATCGCTCGTGGATAGAATTATCAGAGACATATTCGGCTGAAAAACTCAAGACATTATCCAATATTAGATTTAATCGATATGTACATATATATAAGTTTTTTCTTTCGATCTTCATTCCATGTAGATACATTATCTATAAGAGAATTAAGTCTCTTCAATTGACTCCCGGATCCGATGTAAGAGGCTTATAAGTTGAATAGTCGCGAAGTAATAGTGACATTTTTCTCTCATATTCCTTTCTATCTTGAATCACTACAGCCTTCCCTTTGTCAGCTTTCGTAATAATGCTTTAAACTCAGAGTAAGAAAGATTAGGACGAGGAGGCTTGGCATGAAAAAGAATTTTCGCACATTCAAAACGCAACCTGTTGGCTGTTTTTTGGGATAAGGATCGAATACCCCTGTCTATGTTATGAAAAAAATCCAGGGGCACCTTATTCGGCGTAACAGCGAAACCATGTCCTTTTGTTAAAATAAAACGTTCACAGTCTGTCAGTGGACGTCCGGAAACATTTATAACTAATTTATCTATATCAATAACATTATTACAGGATCTAGGTAGGCTGACCAGTGATTAAAATTTGCGTTTTAGCTTGTCACGAGAATCATTAAAGACCTTTAGGTAAGAATTCGAAGATAGGTGCACTATAGTATTAAAAGTTTCAACCGTTCAAACAGATTCCAGAGCGTTTTTGATGTCCATAATTTCTCTATATATGAGGACAAGAGATTTTTTAGCTTCGTGTAGCTGATTATTTAAAAGAGACTTACTAGCTTTTAAACAGATCCGATGAGCTTTTGGGGAATTACTGCAACAGAAATTTCCTTCAGACGTAAAATTATTTGATTTTGTAATACATTCTGGTTATTGTTCCTTTAAAAATAAGTTGTATCAACAAATTGAAGGAACAGCAATGGGCAATCCTGTTTCTCCTGCTATCTCCAATTTCTTTATGGAACATTTTGAACAACGTATCTTTCACAACATTTCTCCCAAACCTACTCATTGGTTCAGATATGTCGATGACATTTTTGCTGTATGGAATGGCTCTTCTGGTGAACTTCAACAGTTTCTCACTAAGTTAAACGCAGTTCATCCTAGGATCCAGTTTACCCTAGAAGTAGAATCAAATAAGCAGTTAGCCTTTTTAGATCTTCTAATTCTTCATCAACCAGATGGTAACCTACATTTCTCAGTCTATAGAAAGAAGACTCATACAGGCCATTATATCCATGCTGGATCTCATCACCATCTCAGTCAAAAGGCAGGAACTATTAAAACACTGGTTCATCGGGCCCACTCCTTTTGTTCTTCAGACGTCTTTTACAGAAAGAACTGCAATATATAACTTCTTCCTTTCTATCTAATGGTTATAAGAATTGCTTCATTAAAGAGCTTTGAGTAGTTTTAATATGTCTTCTTCTTCAAATACAGAAGAAACAACGCGCATTACTGTCCCTTATGTACAAGGCATTAGTGAAGGTATAGCAAAAGTTTTAAAAACACTGAATATTTGTGTTGCCTTTCGACCATTTAGAAAAATCTCACTTCTCCTAAGCACAAGTTTCCACATCTTAATTATCCAGGTGTCTACCAGATTCCGTTCTCTTGTGAATTATCTTATTTCAGACAAACAGGAAGATCTGCCTCTATTCGGCTAGAAGAACACCAATCTTATATTGAATAATTTAAACCTGAAAAGTCTGGACTTGCAGAACATGCCATCTCCACTAAACATAAAGTTCATTGGAGAAAGACAAGAGTCCTTCACAAAAGTCGGTTCCTCATGGAACGCCTTTATAAAGAAACATGTGAAACTTTACTTCATTCTCCTAACTTAAATAGATCCGACGGCTTATGTCTATCGCCTTTATGGAAGATTGTAATTTATAAATTAGCTAATCTTTCCTAACTTTTTATTGTATACATTTTTTTTGTTAGGAAATTTATTGACCTTTTTAGTTATCTTACATCAGCTACTTAGCTGGCGCTTTTTGGAATTATCAGTTATTGTTTAATTTGAGCTTAAAAACACGACTAGTTTTGGATTAACCGCCTTCATTAGGTGACATTATAAAAGAAAGAAAAAAAAAGATAAAAAAACACTAAAGCACTGAAGCGTAAATAAATTATGAACATCATAAAGAGTCTCTATACATAATTGACACTAAATCGTTGTGGTTGTATTTAAGGGCTGTTCTTTCGTTAGTTGTATTATTGGGAAAGTGCGTGCTAGTCTAGTAGCATCTCGTGAACGCCAGTACATGATTACAGCTGAATGACAATCTGGGAGGTTGTAGCTCAACTTATTATTTAGATGAACAGGATTGAAGATGATTTCTCTAGATTCCATGATTTTTCTCTCTAGTTCACCATTGCAACGGAAGATGTTAGTAGATTTTTCCCAGCAGACTTTGTGACTTTGGTTTTCATCATTAGGATTAGACGAGAAAACGATATGACTTGATAATGCACTTGCTCGCTGTCTCTTGTAAGTAATGTCCCTCATGTGTTCTTCCATACGCAATTCGACAGATTTGTCTGTCTGCCCAAAATAAGGAATATCACAATCACACAATATTTTATATACACCAGGGTATTTGAGTTGATGATGACACGGTTTTGGGTGGTTATTAAGAAACGGATCTTTGGAAGTGGAGTGAACAAGGTTCTGATGTTGTATTTTCTTAGAACGTTTGCTAATTTATGTGAAACTGTACTTATGTAAGGAATAGATATTTTCTTTGAATCTATCTGCTTCTTCTGAATGATGTCTAAGAGGATTAAGAAGGAATTTTTCAATGATTCTCTTGGAATATCCATTAACTTCGAAAGAAGTTTTCAGATGATTTATTTCTGTAAGAAGTTCATTTGGGTCATCCAGAAGAGAACGGGCTCTATGTCCCAATGTGGAAATTATTCCAAGCTTATGAGGAGAGAAGTGATGGGACTGACAATGCAGATATCTGTTGGTATGTGTGGGCTTTCTATATATCGATATTTTGAGTTTACCAGAAGAGCGAGTCAGTTTGACATCGGAAAAGGCAAGGAATTATCCGTTTCAAGCTCGGCAGTAAACTTAATACTTTGATGTCGGCTATTGAGATGTTCGAGGAAAACCATAAGGGAATCATGTCCATGGCTCCAAATAATGAAGACATCATCTACATAGCGTTTCCAAACTTGAGGTGTTAAAATAAAGGAAGAGACAGCTTTGGTTTCAAAATCCTCTAAGTAAATATTTGCGAAAGAAGTTTTCAGATGGTTTATTTCTGTAATAAGTTCATTTGGGTCATCCAGAAGAGAACAGGCTCTATGTGCCACGTTCGTGGGTGTATATAAAATATTGTGTGATTGTGATATTCCTTATTTTGGGCAGATAGACAAATCTGTCGAATTGCGTATGGAAGAACACATGAGGGACATTATTTACAAGAGACAGCGAGCCAGTGCATTATCTAGTCATATCCTTTTCTCGTCTAATCCTAATGATGAAAACCAAAGTCACAAGGTCTGCTGGGAAAAACTACTAACATCTTCCATTGCAATGATGAACTAGAGAGAAAAATCATGGAATCTAGAGAAATCATCTTCAATCCTGCTCATCTAAATAATAAGTTGAACTACAACCTCCCAGATTGTCATTCAACTGTAATCATGTACTGGCGTTCACGAGATGCTACTAGCACGCACTTTCCCAACAATACAACAAACGAAAGAACAGGTTTAAATACAACCACAACGATTTAGTGTCAATTATGTATAGAGACTCTCTATGATGTTCATAGTTTATTTAAGCTTCAGTGTTTTAGTGTTTTTTCTTTTTTCTTTCTTTTATAATGTCACCTGATGAAGGCTATTAAGCCGAAACTAGTCGTGTTTTTATTTTATATATATATATATATATATGTGTGTGTGTGTGTGTGTGTGTGTGTGTGTGTGTGTGTGTGTGCGTGCGTGCGTGTAATAAATTTTTTTAACTTGGGGATATTGTATATTAGGATAACCAAGTAATTTTATAAACTTGGTTATTTTAACTTATAATTTTATAAACCAAGTTTATAAAATTACTTGGTTATCCTAATATATATATATATATATATATATATATATATATATCGTTTTTTAACATGTCATGATTTTTAGTTTTACTTCGATGCCACTATTTTCTTCTTCATTCTTCATAAGCTGTTTTCTTGAACTCGGCAATTATTTTCGAAGTATGTCTTTATCTGTTTGTTTTGTTAGATGTGATTCATTTGTCATTTTTAATTAAAAAATAGAAATTATTTTTTCTAAACGTATAGAGATATACAAATAGTTTGAAACAGAATAAGTAACCAAAATTAATGAAGAGTTAATAAATTTTAATTTGACAATTTGATAAGTGTGCAATTAATTAGTGAAACGATACTTCCAAGACTTAAATTACTTTTTATAATTTTTAAACTTTTTATATCAAATTTACTGGTTAATTAAAACAAGTATCCAACTATCATATACCTTGTGCGTGCGTGCGTTCGTGCGCGTGTTTTTGTGTGTGGTTTAAGTCATCATTCATGCCGGTCCCAGGTTTTCTAGGATTGATTATAGATTCCTAGTAGTAACATCTGTACATTGCTGTAGTATTAGTATGTCGATCAAAATTTCCTCTGTTAAATTGTATACTATGCATACTACGAAAATATACCTCAGGCATATATCTTTGGGGATAAAATTTCGAATAATGTTCTACAACACACTAATGAGCCAAAAAATTATGACCACTCAACTTATTTCGTACGGTTGATCAGAAACAGACAGGTGGCGAAAATAACCTGGTATGGAAATTGTTCTCATTACATCACTGGGTCCTCCCATCCCAATGAACATACCTTCACCTCTAATTCTTACACAGAATTATTTAGATCCACGTTTTGCCTTACATGGTGATAATGAAGCCCTATGGATCTGGACTCTTCCATCAAGAAAACGTTCCATGTTACAAGGCTCGCATTGCGAAATCATGGGTCGAAGAACATATTCAGACATTCCCTTTACCAACTAATTCTCCTAAATTAAATCACATCGAACATTTAGGGGATCATGTGGAACTCGACATCGGTATGTTAACGTCTGTACCTCGCTCGATCGCTGACCTTCCCTGTGTTATTCGATCTAGTTGGTCCAGACTACCTCTGGACACCTTCCGTGGTATAATGGGGTATCAACGCAAACGATTATTACAGTCAAAGGAGGCCCAGTACGCTACTAGGTAGGTGATCATAATGTTTTGGCTCATGATAAGTTTTTTAAATAGTCTAATTTCAAGAAAAACTGAAATGTCTCGATAACATGAATAATCCAAAATAATCGATTTGACTAAAGACCTTCATGTATATACTTATAGATATAACAGAATGGAACGAAGCACGCTGTTAACAACTTATATATTTTACAAAAACACTGATTTTTCACTGACTAACCTCAGTTAACTTATTTAAATACGGAAAATTCGGATCCTTTAAAGGATCCGAATTTTAGAGCATATTTGCTTGATTTACCTTTGCAATCTTACCTTGGTCGTCCGGCTATTGCAAAATATTTGTCTAATTCTTGCAGGTAGGAACGTAATTCTTCTGGACTGTTGAATACCATGGGTTGAGAGGGAAGGTCTGCAATAACAGGCTCGCCTTCTGCCCGCATTAGAATGCTTGCAGCCAGTACAGCAAGAATACACATAATGACAGTCTTTTCCATTTTCTGGAGGGAAAAAAATAGCAGTTTATTTTATGGTATTTTATTTTTATTTTTGATTTAATGGGTATTCCATTCTCTGTAAGATGGTGTCATTTCGTAAAACTAGAAACCAGGAAAGCTTTAAGGAAACATTTTTTGTGCAAGTTCAATTCGTCTGTTTATAAGTTTCATGATGAGATTTAAGACAGAAAACTGCTTCCACTACATTTGTAGCACTCGCTCTAATTCTATATTTATATACGGTATTTCACAGAACCACTTTGTTTTGTGCTTAAGGTTGCATCCGATTCAATAGCAATATTAAATTTCAACTTCTTTACACATTAAAAACACACGCGCACGTAAACTATGCAATATATTTTGTGTGTATATATCCGGTAACTAGGGTGATATTCTAGATTAATTTCTAAATTAATTTTTTAAATTATTATTTTCGGTATATACGACATAATTTTTGTCCGTAAGTCATTATATATATTTTCTTCCGGAAACTTAGATTTTGTATTCTACAAAATAGACAAATTGTCTAAAGAAAGCGTGCATTTAATAGTCATACTACACTAGTGTCACACTCTTAGTTGCTTTAGCCATAATTCCAACGGATAAATAAGTTTATTTATTCGTCTTCACTCTATTGGAAGTATAGAGCCTCAAATAAATAAGTAATAGTTGGTAAATGAACAGTGTAAGTTCGCATTAGATTTAATTATAATTTATTATTTATAATTAATTCAGTTATTCGGGAATAACTAATCAGTTGTTTCAGCACATTTACATCCGAGTGAGCACAACTGGAAAACAGGATCCCGCTAAAGTCTGAACCTTAACAGTTCTTGAGCTTCGAAAGTGAATCCCCCCCCCCCCTCCAACCATCCTCCGAACAGTGATTGGTTGCCTGGAGAGAGGGTATGTTGTTGATATGAATATGAAACATTTCGTGGTTGAGGTAGTTTAGTTACCTTACTTTAAATTCAAACTCATAGAACATGCCGATTTTATAAAGTAAACGACAATAAATTTTTATTATTATTATACGGGTACCACCATAGACGTTCTTATAAATACTTGAAATGCATATTCAAATTCAAGGAAATTCAAATTTGCCAACAGTATAACATACAGAAAGTCAACTTTATGCAGCATTGCAGACAGTTGGCTTCCTGTTTACATCATATTCCTTTTTATATTATAAAAAATATGTATATTCATATCTAATTTCCATGCCTGATCTGTTTGCCTGCACTGGTTTTGAAAGAGAAGCTATAAAATTTATTAAAATATTTTTCAAGGAAATTTACAAGATATAAAATTTTAGGAACAGCTAACTTAGTTGTTTTAGGACAATTAGAGTGGAGAAATCTCCAAACTGAAGAGAACAAGAATCCAAAATTTAGAAGACCGATGAAAAAGGCTTATTTGAAAGAATAGATCACGATGACCTTGACTGAATGGAATTGTCGATGCAAATTCGAATGAATTATAAGTATCTGTATAAGCAATAATCTCTGAAATAATATCTGTATATGTATCTTATAATTATCTGTAGAAGAAAGCGCATACACTAGGAGTGAATCGTGGAAAAGTGAGAGAGAGAGAGAGAGAGAGAGAGAGAGAGAGAGCTAACCAACCTGACTGAATTCTGTTGAACAGAGTGCAGATTTTTAAGGACGTTTCTGATACCTTCCAGGGCATGGGTAAAGTACTTCATATCAGAATGTTTCTAGAATTTTGTAGAAAGTGAGATGTTATTTAAATAAAAAGCAATGCCTGGAGTAGGCTCAGATTCTTGGATGTCGAGGCAGGAGAAAAATTGGAATTTGTAATTCTTCTGAGAAGGGCCTCTTTTGTTGACTCAAAATTTGTTATGTAAAGCAAAATTAGGTGGAGTTGGGTTCGTTCGGGGTGAAATGGATCTGCCATTACTTTATTCTTAAATTCAGATTTCAAGTGGCTATACTTTAATAATTAATACAGATGCATTACTGCATCTGAGACTAATCTCGAGAAGTTTAGCGTTTATTGTTGCGCGTGCTCGATTGTAGCACTTTTTGTATCGCTTATGTTCCTTAGTACCATGATTAGTTTAGTGCCAGTGATTTCACCGAATATTGGATCACCAGCGCCTACTTCTGTCATTTCAAATTCAAAAAATTACAGAGTAGAGAGAAATAACTCTAACAGTGTGACGTTCGATCAAAGGAATCTCCAAGATGAGTTTCATCACCTGGTGTGAGACTACCACCAATCCCCTGCTTATTAGAGGCCTACAGCTGCTCAGAATATTCTGTATGTAGTCCCTACAGCAGGATTTCCAAATTATGTTAAAAAAGAGAAAATATTTAAAAATGGACAAAACAAAAAACCGTAGCCCACCCACGCCACTAAGATATTATAGGTTTATAACCTCCTTTCATGAATGGGAATCACTTAAAAAATCATAGAAGTTTGTGTTGAAATATATGAAAAATTGATTAATTTGGAAACGGGGTAAAATTGATAATTTGGAAAGGTTAGACTAGCAATTTTAGCTAGAATGAATGCCATTAGCAAGGTTCATCTATTCTTTCATCTAGAATTCTATTTATAAATTTATACAACCCGCTCTTCTCCAAAGATATTAATGCATGGACATAGAATAATCAGGTGAAGAATGTGTTAAAGGGGAATAAAAACAAAATATACTATTCTTCTAAAAGATGTAACCGAACGAGGACCATTCTTTCTATTTTACTTTATTTATTCATTTATACATTTATTATTTATTTATTCATTGATTTATTTTTTGCACTAACCAATAAAAAAATCACAAATCGGGCCATGCTTAAATTTAATATGTGAAATATTTACAACTAACAATATTCCTAGTGAAAACATTCGTATCTTCACGAAGCAAAACAATAATCAAGGACTGCAGGCGTAGACTTCTGTGGCTTCAAAAGATATATTTCGGTGATTACACCACATTTTTTTTATTATTCAGTTATATAAAACACTGAAATAATAGTTCCCGACAAGTTTCGTAAATCGTAGGATTTACATCTTCAGGGGGTAAATAGTGTAATTTAAAGTTTAAACAAGAGAATTAATAAATACAAATCATAACCGTCTGGCTATTCATAAAACTCAAATAACAGAATGCAGATATATTTATAATCAGAGACTTTATTATTATGTCCCTCCCCCATCCTTCGGAAATGATATTTGGGTTCTCTTGTATCTAATTTTAATCAGGAACGATTATTTTACGATAAGCAATCGGCCACGTTTCGGATCCCTTCAAAGGTTTCTACTATAGGTTTTTAATATTTTAAAAATGTTTATTATTATTATTATACCAATAAATAATAGCCAACTGGTGTCATCCTCAGATAAGCTTACATATAAGCTTCGAGGATGAAAGCAGAGAAATTAGTTCTCATCCAAGATGTAAACAAATGCATGTAATGTACGTATCACATGTAAATCAATATACGTAATGTATCATATGTAAACAAATGTAAGTAATGTATCATATGTAATCAAATGTATGTAATCTATGTAATAACTGTAAAAAACGTATGCAATATAGAGTGATTATATCCATTGATATTGTATATATAGAGTGAAAAATTGCAAAAAAACATCTGTAATAATCATCATTATGAATATTATAATAATATATGTTGTAAACAGTTATTGTTATTATTATTTTAAAAAAAACTTTATGTACGAGAAAGTATTTGTTATGCATAATTGTCTTCATATAATGTATGTAATTTATCTGAGAAATAATAAAATGTTAACAAAAAAAATTATTATAGTTAGATACCTCCAAGGAGTTACTCTGCACTATGAAAGCAACCTAAAGGCCAGATTCTTCCCAATCACATCCTTACTCAGCTTCCAGAGACGATCTCGAGTGTTTCCCTCAACTACCATAAGCTGCAAAATTTCCCCTATATTATTATGCTAAGAAACCTTATTAACTTGCATATTTCCATCATAACTCCTCTTTTACTTCTATTCCTCGAGCTTTTTTCAGACCACACTGAATTATTCTGTCTTGATATACAAAGATCCACAGTTCAAATATGATTTTAATTATACAGTGCTGGACCTTTTCGACTGTTTCTTCATCTAAATAGCAGGTGATGACCATAATTGTACACAGTAGTCCAGCTGTGCTGTTATTGAAACCTTATAAAGTAGGGGAATGATTTTCTTATTCCTACCAGTTAGTGTTCTTTTCAATATTACGGATTCGATATCATGTTTTAGCCACCTTTGTAATATAGCCTGTAAACTTTTAACTCTCTGTTCACTATTATCACAAGATCTTTAGATCGATAAGCAATTGCAGCAAATTCTCATTAAAATATAATACTCAGTCTGTAATTGTCTACCCTTATACCACCTTGCACTCAGCAACATAAACTGACATCCATTATTTTCCTACAGAATCAATCGGTTCAACTCAGCCTACAAAGATTCAGTATCAGAAAGTGTTCCATCACTCAACCAAACTTTGCATCATCCACATATAATTGAATGTATCGGACAGACAGTGGCGGCTCGTGGCTTGAAATCGTGGGGGATGCTGCACCTTTCGAAATATATATACACTCTGTAAGTACAGTGTATACATGTTTGAATAAAAATCAAAATTATGGTAAAATATTGTTTATTATCGATAAAATTATACTGTTTGGTATAATTCAAAGTTACTTAAAAATAAAATCAATTCTTCTTGTTTTGTTTTGAGCGAAAAGGTCAATAACTTTTTCCTTGATGTTTGTGTGAATGTTGAAGAAATTTTTCTCTGTTGAAATCATCGCAAGCGCATTTAACCCATCCTGGTTCATAGTGCTCCTCAGAAATGTTTTTATTATCTTTAATATTGAAAAACAGTGTTCAGGCTCTGATGTACTCATAGGAATTGTCAAGAGAATTTTTATCAATACAGTAATTTCACTAAGAACACAATCGAAATTATTTTCTGTTATAAATTTTAACAAGTCAATTAATTTACGATAACCATGCATGTTGAGTCTACTGTATAATACTCCAAGTTCAGTTTCAAGTTTTTCTTTGTTGATCATGGGATATGCTTCAGTGGTCAATTTTATTTCTTCTGTAGGCAATTTATTCTTAAAATTAGCTAATGTATCCTTGTTAAATAAGTAAATAAAAAATAAATAAAATAAGTAAGACGGAGTAAACACGATAAGCACTACGAACACTCTACTACTGGCACAAACTGCATATAAACAACAGTGGAACTGCGCGACGGACAGTGCCGCATTACGTTGATAGCTCGCATCTCACTATGACGTGTATATGCTTGCGCGCGTAGCAAAATGACACTGTGGTAAACACAGTGCTGCTAGCGTCCTTTGCCCTGCTAAGTGCTACAAGAGAGATTTTTATTATTTTTATACAAAATAAGAGAATTGTATAGGATTGTTAATGATAAAATTAAATATTACAAGCAAATATAAATAAATTAATAAATATATTTATATATCGAGAAAAATTGGGGGTGCTGCAGTTCCGCAGTGCCTATGCACGAGCCGCCTCTGAGTAGAGAACCATATAGTAACCCACTACTCTCCCTCCCTCATTTTCTTAGATTCAGTTTCTTTGATACATTATTGTTTAGTACGTAGATAGCCGCTCTACTCCATGCTACAATCTTATTTTTTCATAACCATCCCTAATAACTTCCTTTACGAAATTCTCTCAAGTGGCTTAGAAAAATCGGTGTATATCCTTTCT
This sequence comes from Typopeltis vanoorti, assembly GCF_054136105.1. Taxonomy (NCBI): domain Eukaryota; kingdom Metazoa; phylum Arthropoda; class Arachnida; order Uropygi; family Thelyphonidae; genus Typopeltis; species Typopeltis vanoorti. The sequence goes on along the minus strand of NC_143571.1, from coordinate 51,869,249 downwards.
CCTTATCCAACTCCGTTGTCGCTTGATTGGTCTAAATCAGTTCCAGCCCTGGCTCTGTATAATGGAACTACCTTGTCCTCCTTTCACTCATGAGAAATCGCGTATGAGTTGAGACTCAAGTTAAACAACCAGAATGGGGACATAACTAATTCTTGGCACTTCTCTTTACAAGCGTGCTGATGTCTCATCCAAGCGTACTCCTGTGTTAGCATCAATCTCTTGCAATATTTAAATACGTCTACCTCTTTCAGTAGCATAGTTTATCCTACCATGATCATTCTCTTTTTTTAATTGCCACTTAACAACAGAATTCTCTCGGATTTCTTTTAACCTGTTCGAATAACTTCCTTTCCTTGTCTGAGTTCATCTTCACCATGTCGCACGGTTAGCCTAGTGGCTATGCGCTTCGCAAACATATGCCTGGGGATGGAGTGTCCTAGGTGTCGACGACGTAAGGAACTTAAGGATCTTCCTCAGCTATAGCCAAGTTAGCCGATCCTGGGCGTGGACATCAGGGTTTTTCCCCAGTTTATCTGAGGGTTTTCATCCCGTAAGCAGGCAAACCGGCCCCGTGAAGTACACACACGGATACAGTCAGGAATACTTAAGACAATCCCTCCAGCCATAGGTATGAATTGTCAGCTATGCCGGTCCCGAGCCCGGATAAAAATAGGGGGAATTGAGGTGGTGCCGTACCTCCCCGTAAAAGGGGCTCACGGTCGTTGAATCACCATACGGACCGTGAGATGCGGTGATTAATATTTGCCGGCATTGCCATCCATTACCCTTGGAGGGTAATGGATGGCAATGCCGTAGCCAATGAAGTTCTAACTGAGGCTCGGCTATTGCTGTTACCCTCTTGCCATGATCAGAGCTTTAATAGCTCATTAGCACCTTATCCCTACACTGTCCTCTACAGATAACGGGAAGATGAAAAGCATTCTTGCTTCGCCCCTTTAAACTAATTCTTGGCACTTCTATAAGGACTATAAGGAATCACCATACGAAATGAATGAATGAATGAATGAATGAATGAATCTTCACCATGACTGTCACTCGCCTGGCCAGTTCTTTGTACTGTTTGTATTCCTGTTCATCACATTTCTCACAATATTAGTTCCGTAATATATTTCATTCTTTATTTAGATTATTAAAATTATTATTATTATTATTATTATTATTATTATTTAGATTATAAAAATTATTATTATTATTATTACTACTACTACGGACAACTCCAAGGAGTTGTCCGTAGTAGTAATAATAATAATAATCATTTTTAGACAAAAAACAGTATCTAAAACTGAGTAGAGTGTTAAAAGTACAACAATACGAAAATAATCCGGAAATATAAGTGAAGCATCTGGTATACTCAATTATTATTGTAATTGGTTGTATTATTCATAGAGCTTTATTTTTGAGTGTGACAGTTTTGAAAAACGAAGTCCAGATAATGTATAATTCGATAAATTCGAAAAGTGATTTCAAGAATAGTTTAAATGAACAAATAAATAACACAATTTTAATTGGTCGAAACATACTTTATAAAAATGTATCAATAAGACTAATAAAAAAGCTCGGCTAGCTCAGTCGGTAGAGCACGGGAATCTTAATCCCGGGGTCGTGGGTTCGAGCCCCACGTTGGGCGTTGTTAATTTTTTTTAACTTACCTTCTAAATACCTACACTATAAATAACTTTCTGTTAGGAATACTTTGAAATTAACCAATTATATTTCTACTCTTCGTTCGCCAAAAATTGGAAACATCAGCTAAAAAATTATTTCTAATTCATTTCTTAAACGCATGCGCTAAAAATGCTTACAAAGATATAATGAATAAAATAAAATTAACCATAATAAATTGTTGAAACCAAAATAAGCTTCATTCTTTAAAAAAAATCACAAAATAAAAAAAAATGAAATTTACTAATTGGTGAAGAAAACTAACTATACTAATGCAACCAATTTTGGATTTGGCAATGGTAGAATTTCATCAACGGTAACAGACCATAAATATCTGTTAATTGCATATATTCTCAGCAGTAGTCCTGTTTGGTTTTCAGGAAAAAAAATCCCAATTTCCAATAGGAAAATCTTGCTACTTCCATTGTTTGTGACATCGACTTGAAAATCTCACTTTCAGAACTCGAAGTCTGAAAGTGGTAGTACACCAATAACATATGGAGCTAGGCAAGCTCCATATATGAAGATTGTTGATCATTACATGAAGATTGTTTATTTTTAGTCAACGTGCATTATAAAGAATAAGGTTCTTTGATGACGAATATCAATAGTTTTGAAATGGTCGTTTTTTTTTAAGTTCTTAAATCTCTGGAGCTGTCGAAAGATAATACATACGTCAATTAACTGAAAAGATTTGATTCAGGATAGGCACTGTTTAACCAATAATGGATTATCTTCATATTATCTTTTATCTAACAAATGAGATAAATCGTTTTGAGAACAAAGGTCTTTGATACGGTAACTTCTGCACAAAAAAAGTTTTACAAAATCACAAAAAATACACTTTTGAATAGGTTCGTATGACAAAAGAATAACTGGATGGTTATTCTTTTGTCATACCTCATATTATTATGGAATAACTGGAACCTGGTATTCCATCTCACCTGTGATGGAGTTCAAAGTACTCTGAATTTCGATATGCTATTACAGACTTGTTTGTTCTGCGCCCTGCTTCAGCTAATTGTGACTCGTTTGTCGAGTTCATGATGCATGTCACTCTCCTTCGGACTCTCATATTAATAAGCAGTCTCGGATCACAACTCCTGTGTTGGTTCGGTGGTTTCTGGTTGTTGGACAACTCTCGATACACTCTAGACACTTTCGCGAGTGAACATTTATTAGGCTGAATAAATTTATTAGGCTGAGTCTGTTGTCTGCGATCGTACCAAACTCGTTCTCGCGTAGAATCACACACGCACACACTTAAGACGGACGCCTCTGACAAACAATGGATTCCATAGATAGTTCGGTGAATATAATAAATACATAAAATAATAATTATTATTATTAATAATAAATAAATAAATACATTTCATAATACATAACATATCTTCAGCACGCACACACGCACAAAAGGTGTGTGTGTGTGTGTGTGTGTGTGTGTGTGTGTGTGTGTGTGTGTGTGTGTGTGTGTGTGTGTGTGTGTGTGTGTGTGTGTGTGTGTGTGTGTGTGTGTGTGCGTGCGTGCGTGCGTGCGCGCGCGCGCGTGTGTGTTCAGAAAGGACAACAGGAAATCGTGTTTACCTTTCTCTGTGTGATAAATTTATATAAATATTTACAGAAAATAAGGTGTTCTCCCTCTTCCTAAACCCTGTATAGTGAACTGTTACATTAGTGCTACACGATAAAACAATTAAAATTTACTAACTCTGTAAAAACGATATTATTTAATAAGAAATAATAATATATTTTAACAAGAAAAATTCTAACTAGCAAATTTAGCAATAAATTTAGAATATGCCTATTTATTTTAGATGTCTACAATCAATAAAAGGATACTAGGAGTATCGCGTTGTCTTAGTAGGTTACAGTACACCAACTTGCTTTTACTGGTAATTCTCCATTACTATTATTGATTGTGTGTGGCCTTGTTTTTCAGAATCGCAAAGCCAGAAAAATCAATAATCTTTGCAGTTTTTTCCCCGTGACTATAGAAATGCACAAGGAAAAACCTGACGCAACACAAAATGTAAAACATAAATGATGCATTTATTTGTACTAATGTTAAACGAAACTCTTACTAAACAAGAAAAGATGAATATAGAATATAAAATACTAATCGCTTCCATAAATTAACTTTTTAAAGTCGAAGATAATTAGGAGTACATATTTTTATGATTATGATTTTTACTGTTTGGATTTTTTTTTCTTTTTTTTTGCGTTGTTGTTGGTGGTGGTGTCCATGTTACATCGGATGAAATATTTGTCTATATTTCATCCAATAAACGAAACGCAATAACTTCCATGTGTTAGAAATGTTTAGAAATATGTCAAATACATCATCATCAAGCCATTGTCGATTCACTGCTGGATGAAGGCCTTTTCAAGATTAATCCAAAACTGTCTGTCCACTGCTCTCCTTTTCCATGTCACTCCTGCAAATCTGATGAAATCATCAATCTACCGTGATTTAAGTCGGCGTTGTGGTCGTTTTTCCTCTTGTGTACTCAAATCCAGTACTTCTTTTGTACATCGTTGATCTTGTCTTCGCGCAATATGCCGAGCCCATTCCCACTTCAGAGGTTTCACTCTTGCTATGATATCAGACACTTTGGTTTGATTTCTTATCCATGTATTCCTTTTGTGATCCAGTCTTGTGATACCAAGCATACTTCTCTCCATACTAAATTGTGCTATTCTTAATTTTTGAATTTCATTGCATTTAGTGTCCATGTTTCATAACCATATGTCAATATTGGAAGAATACACTGATTAAAAACTTTTCTCTTCAGGCATAATGGTAGTTGGCTTTTGAATATTGAACGTAATTTTCCAAATGCTTTTCCACCAAAGCATCGTGCGCCTTTTAATTTCGTCCATGATATTTCGTTACATTGATTCATATTTCCGAATTTAGGGACACAAAACACACGTGTTGAAATTATTATTTTACTTATTATTAATAAAATAACACTTGACGTTTCGACCCTTGTATTGAGGTCATCATCAGAAGGATACATGTGTATAGGAAACCAAGCTACATGTTCTTACCAAACCAAGAACCAAGCTACATGTTCTTACCAAACCAAGAACCAAGCTACATGTTCTTACCAAACCAAGAACCAAGCTACATGTTCGTTCCATTGATATATGTTGTCCTAAGTATATGTAATGATCTACTTGTTTAATTTCATGATTATTTATTTTTATTATTTCTGGTTGAACATAGCTATTGAAAACACAACTTGTGTCTTCTTTAGGTTTATCTTTAGGCCAGCTGTTTTGCTAGCAATTTGGAGTTCATGGATACGAGTCTGTAATTCATGAGCAGTTGAAGTAAAGTTGAAGTAACTATGTCATCTGCAAAACGTAAGTGGCTTAAATATCTTTCATTTATCTTGAGACCTTTCCTTTCCCAATCAAGAAGTTTGAATATTTCCTCTAGGCATGCTGTGAATAATTTCGGAGATATTGTGTCACCCTGTCTTATACCTCTCTGTATTTTCACAGTAGAGATTTTTCCATTGAAATGAATTGCTTATGTGGCATTGGTACATGATGGTCCTGACATATACATATAGGTCAAATGCATATATCTCTTTTAAAAGAGTTTAAAAGTTACTGTTTTCTTTGAATACAGGAAAACCTCGCTTAACGCGAAGTCGATCTACGGGATAATCAGTTAGCTCGATTGAGTGAAATGATACTAGTTCCCGCTTTAAGCGATAATTAATCAGTTAACGCAATTTTTTAGGCTATGCGAAATTTTACGTTATGTGATATTTTTGTCGAAAATCTGCAGCGAACGAAAAATCTGGAAGTGCTTAAGAGACATGAAAGTGGGGATAGTAATACGATGAGTGTGCCAGATCTGGAATACAGCGAGTCTACAGTTTGGACGATATTAAATAAGAGCAAAGAATAAGGCAACGTTTCTACTGCTTCTTTAAGCATGCAGATCACTCGAAGTAGAAGCCATTTAATGATCGCGATGGAGCGTCATCTGTCACTCTGGATTGAAGATTTTATAACCAAAAAATAATACCTCTTAGTACAGGGAACAGTGGCGCACTCAGGATTTAATCTTGAGGGGAGCACTTCCGAGAGTTATAGGGTATTCCCACCTTATGTGATCGCTAATTCATAAGTTGTATAGAAATAAAAGACACGACACAACATAAATTTAAAAAATTAATTTTAATTAGGAAAATATCTTTGGAAAACTTTCCAGTTTTTTTCCCCTTTTTCTTTTGAGGGGGTTCCTCGTCCTCCCCATGGTGCGCCACTGACAGGGAATATTCAGACAAAAGCTCTCAATAATTTTACCTTATCAAAAGAGACTAAATTGCAAGAGGAATGCGAAAGCTTTACTGCGAGTAGGATGGTTTGACCGTTATAAAAATCGAACTGGACTGCATAACGTAAGAATAACTGGGGAATCTGCTAGCGCTAATTAAGATTCTGCGGCCAGGTTTTCTGAAGAATTCCAAAGGATAATTCAGGAGGATGATTATGACGATCGGCAAATATTCAACGTCGACGAAATTGGTCTCTTTTGGAAGCGTATGCCAAAAAAAAAAAATTTCCTAGCTAAAACTGGAGCATCTCAACCAGAAGTATCTAAACAAAGACGATCTTTAGATACAAAAGTATCTAAAGATCGTCTTTAGATACTTTCTATCTAAAATATTTAAAATATCTAAAGTTCGTCTTACGCTTTTATTAGGAGTCAAAGCAGAAGGTGACTTTAAACTCAAGCCTATGTTAGTTTATCGTGCGCAAAATCCAAGATCTAACATTACTGAAGAAATCAGCATAATTTGAAAAGAACTTGGATTTAAGGAACTGGATAAAGAATAAATGAGAAACTTGCTCGATTCCCATTCAGAACAGTTGAGAGAAAATGATCTCCTTCAACTAGAAGAACAGCGTGCATATGAAGAAGAAGAAAAAGAAGATAAGTGCGAACAAGAAGAGAATGTTACGACTAAGAAGATAACTGCAAAATAACTTGAGCAACGAGTAGTTTTCAATCACACTGAGTATGCTAAGGAAAGTTTGTGCTTCGAAGTCCGCAGAATTCTTCATAAAGCAATCGCCAGCTATTGCAAATTGCATGACAAGATGAAAAATTCAAGCAGGATTTAAACATGTTAACTTAAATTTTTTGTAAAAAAAAAGTAGTCCAATCAAGTTTAGACATTAAATATAATTTAATCAATTGATTTTTATCCTCTACTATAGCTTATACTGTATTGTTTTTCAAATTTACGCTAACTGATAAATGAATTATAATTCTTCCTACTGTTTATTGTATTCGTTTAACGCGATTTCGCTTAGCGCGTATTAACTGATGGATTAATTAATCGCGTTAAGCGAGATTTTCCTGTATTACCTAAAACTTAAAATTACGTTTGCATTTCTGGTAACCTAACTTATTTTAGAGAACATTCGAACGTGTCATTAATTCCTAATAAGCTGTTTGGGAGAATTTCTCTTTTATGCTTTGCAGGGACATATTTTGGAAAGAATATAAAGTAATAACTCCATCTAACTGGATGTAACTGAATGAAATTTAGTGGAGAGGAACTTAACTACATTCTATCGAGTCTTTTCGATGTTTAATTAAACTAGAACTAGACAAATTTAATGGAAATATATTCGAAACGATATACTGCGAAAAAATAAAAAATAAAGAAAGGAGACAATTTAGAGAATATATTACAGAAAACAGCTTTGGGTTAATGTTTTTGCGATAATGAAGGACTCGACTCTTCAAGAATATTATTGTGCAAAACACTTATTTTTATTATACTTGGGTTATTTCAGAAGTGTTCTTGCGTTAGGTGGGAACTGGAGTGATCATTATTAAATGATTCTAAATTGGACTGTATAAAATAATCGACCTTATTTCTTAAACATTATATCTGGTCATCTCACTAGAATGCATGTCTCTAAAAATATTTATTTATAACTGTCTTTTATTTATGCGATAAATAAGAGACAAAACTTACAAGACTGAAAAATATCAAACATTCTATTTATCATATGTACAATTACAGTATTAAGTATACTGCACTTTCATTTGTAATAGACGTAATTACAAATTTATGTTTCTTTAATATGTTGAACGAAAAAATAAATAAATTCTTTTATTTATACGAATAACTTTTTTTAGTCTTCCATCGAGACTTGGCTTCTAAATCTGCCTTCAGTTCATTTAGGCCGCCTCTTTTACCAGCAACTTTGCCAGAAAGGTTATTCTAGCTTTTCTCACTGGGGTGTGGGAATAAATGACTTAAGACTCCTCACATTTAAGGGTTGATTTAAATATTCATCTTCTGTAACCTAAGTTTTTTTTTTTTAACGTACATAACTCTTGTACGTGGATGTCATATTCCCGCATAACTGCTTATTCGGCAGCAGATTTACATTTCTTGCAGTGCCCGATAAATTTCATGTTTCTTCTCATAGTTGCCATTTTTATTAACCAATCTCAAATGACATATATTGACACTTTTTTTCAGGCCACTCCAGTCCTCCAGCTAGCAAGATGTTGATGGTCTTACAACGTGCTTTGAAGCTTCTTCCACCAAAACACATTCACAATCATCCAACTTGTAGAATTCGAACGCCATAGTCTGTTGATTTCTAAGCGGAGGCATATCCACTATGCCAGAAAACCCAGCAAAAAATTTCTTCCTGGTTTTTCTATGAGCAAGGAGGTTTCCCGTTGCCATCCTTGCCGTACTATATCCTACGACTGCACTCTGTGTGTTCAAGGGGCCGGTTTGCCTGCTTGCGGAATCAAAAACCCCAGAAAAACTGGGGGGGGGGGGACCTGCTGTCCACGCCCAAGACCGGCTAACTTGGCTATGTCTGAGAAAGATCCTTAAGATCCTCACGTTGTCGACGGGAATCGAACCTAGGACAGTCATCTAGGTATATGGTTGTGAAGCGCAAAGCCACTAGGCCAGTGGTCGCCAAAGTGGTCGATATCGATCCCCAGGGGTCGATATAGCTTTGTTAGGGGTAGATTCTGGTTCAGGCGTCGATAGAAAAATATAAGACATCATTGTACGGGTAATATTTAATTCGGTTAACTTGGATTACTTCCATCCTGAATGACAACGCAGTTAAGAGAGAATCGTGGGAACAGTGACATGAATAGGACCTGTAAGATGGAGCAAGGTCATGAAAATAGTTACGGAGGTCAATCAAGTAGGCCAAAATGACGTATTTACCAAAGTCTTATTTTCATATATATAAGGAAGATTGTATTATTGTTACTTTGTTATCTAAATTAAATTTTATATATTATTTATCCCTCCTATCAAATATGCAATGTTAAGAAGGAAGTCAAAAACAAAAACGTATCCCTTTGACGTTAAGCCAATATAATAATATATACTATATTATCCATACAATAAACACTGTAACTATAAAATAAACAATCTAAAAACTCACATAAGCGTCTTTTTTGCTTGTCCTGTCATAATTACGTAATAGTAAAATAGAGGAGGGTCGATAAAAAGTTAAGAAACTCTTGAAGGGGTCGACGGTCAAAGAAGTTTAGCGACCCCTGCACTAGGCTAACCGCACGGACTGAACAACATTACCAAACTTAATTCACTGTCATAACAAATTAAACAAAAAACACTACTTGGGTAGATTGCCAATTTCTGTAATTTCTCATACAAATATATTATATATTATATTATATTATTATATGTTATATTATAAATTATATCCGAAATGTGGAACTCGTCGTAAAATAAAAAAAATTATATTATAAATAAGTCCTTATAAGGACTGGCTTAAAGGGGCGAAGCAAGAATGCTTTTCATCTTCCCCGTTATCTGTAGGGGACAGGGTATGGGCAAGGTGTTATTGAGCTATTAAAGCTCTGATCATGGCAGGAGGGTAACAGCAATAGCCGAGCCTCGGTTAGCACTTCATTGGCTACAGCATTGCCATCCATTACTCTCCAAGGATATCTGATGGTCATATTATATATTATATTATATATTATAAATATAAATAACGCAGGACGCAGGACATATATGGCGCAGAGGGTGAAGCTTGACGCTTTTCATATTCCATGTTGTCTGTTTCGGGAGCAGTGATGGGAGAGATTTGTGAGCTATTTTAGATCGCCCTGAGTGGGCAGAAGTGGTTATTCGTCATTGGGTGTTAGAATGGCTTTCGGTCTTTTATGTTTCCAGTGGTCATTACCGTGATAGTTTCCGGCTTGCTGTATTAGTTGGTTTGGATGCGTAGATGGCTTCATAAAGAATTTCTCTGCTAGGGAGCGTAGTAGTGGAGAGATGTAGGGGATATTTATGTCCCGGTGGATCTGAGCGTTCCTGATGAACCACAGGGCGTCCAGAATCATTCGCAGGCATTTGTTCTGTAGTCTTTGTAGCTTGAGGATGTTTGTCTTGGAGGTATGGCTCCAGGCTGGGGAGGCGTATATGACTGTGGGACGGATCACTGGCTTGTACAGTAGTATTTTATTTCTTGTGCTTAGTTTGCTGTATCTTGATCAAGGAGTACATCTGGGCGATAACTTTTGAAGCTTTGGTGCATGTGCTCTTGATGTGGCTGCTGAAGCATAATCGCTTATCGAGAAGTATTCCGAGGTATTTTGCTTCAGTTTTCCAGGGAATTTTAGAGTTGAACAGGGTGATGTCTCCTTTGGGGGATACTCTTCACAAGAAGACGAGCATGTGCTACCAAAAAACTACAAGACACCATCCTGAATCTAGAAAAATGGTTTAAAGACTGGAGATTACAATTAAACCCCCAGAAAATATAAATAGTCCTTATCCTTATAAGGACTGGCTTAAAGGGGCGAAGCAAGAATGCTTTTCATCTTCCCCGTTATCTGTAGAGGACAGTGTAGGAATAAGTTGTATTGAGCTATTAAAGCTCTGATCATGACAGGAGGGTAACAGCAAAACGAAGCCTCAGTTAGAATTCATTGGCTACAGCATTGCCATCCATTGCCCTCCAAGGGTATTCTCAAATATAAATAAAAACTGGTAGCTCACTTATATATTTCATTAAAAATGATAAAAATAGGTGTACCAAATATCCCTCAGTTTTTTTTTAAATACAGATAAAGTTCTTAAATTTTATTATAAATAAGAATTATTATATCTTTGTTATGTAATTTTAATATATTTTTTCATAAACTATTTGACTTTACTAATAAATTGAGTCAAGCCAGCACTATTTCTAAAATATCACTCCTAATAATTTGCTATGAAAGAATTACATTCGATCTCAAATAAATGCCTCAGATATTTCATTTGCTTGCTTTTCTCAAATAGAAACATCGCAAATAATATACTACTTCTGGGTTAATGTAATTTAAGAAGTAAAGGAATATCTCTAACCTTTTATGGTACTGTATGACGAAGCACGTTGTACTCTGCCCTGTCTCCTATAGTGGAAAAACTCAAGCTACTTGACGTCGAATCACTGAAAAAACTGTAGAAATAACTTCGTATTTATACTTTCAACAGGCTGATAGTATTTCGCCATCTCTGCACCTGTCAAAAGCAGCAGAAGTGCATTCGCCATAGAAGAGAGAAGACTTCGTAGGCTTTATGTGGGATTCGAGTTAAAGAATGGCCCCCTATAGTGTCATTTTAAAGTAAAGAAAAGGGTCAAACCCCTCACTTTATAAGCTAACATGCTTTGTTGTCAATTTCAGTGTATATTTTCGCTGAAAGGTCACAGACGAACTAGATTTGTATGAGTCTCTTTGGCTGTCTCTGCGCATCTTTCTATCACTCTCTTAGCGCTTCGAAGTTTTTAGCGATTGCTCAACTGGGTTATTCTACAAGCTATAAAGCACAAACAAATGATCCACCTTCTCAGTATTGTGTTTTATCCCACCTGAACACGGTTATTTCCTTTCTAGTAGAATTGTACAAGCTTTGTTGATTTATGTTGATACTGTACACGCATAACTTCAGATTTATTATTATTTTTATTAAGTTTAACCTTATTTAGTTATTTCGCTTATTGTGAAAATTGCAACTGAAATAAATATTCTTCTTTTATTTTTCTGTATTATTATTTCTGAAAGTAATGAAGGTAAATTAGCATATCTCATGCAGGTAGCAGAGGGTTAAAAAAAAGAAAAAAAAAAAAAAAGAAACTTGGTCTTGTCATCCGCATACAGCAAATCAGCCAGGAGAACACACTCTGAAAAATACTATTGGTGGATGACAGGCGGCGTGGCGTGCGTGTGTGTGTGTGTGTGTGTGTGTGTGTGTGGCATATAAATTGAAAATTAAGTAACGTAGACTGCAAGTTGTGTGATGTGGACGGCCCTTCAGTGCTGATCCTTGGACACCATGGAGGTTTCATATAATAATTTCCTCTGCTTCTTCAACCTGGATCTGTCCACTGCTGGACGTTCTCCCCCAATCTTCTCCAGTCATCCTATCTTCAGCTTTTCTCATTTATTGCATTCCAGTAATCCTAATAATTTCATGTCGCCATCTCTTCCTCGTTGTCTACTGCCATCCATAAGTCCCCATTTTGTCAATAATTTATGCCAACTTACGTTGTTATATCTTGCAGTGTGCTCAATACTTTGATTTCTTATCAACAGAAATCCTGTTCTTAAGTGTCACGCTGAGCATATTCCTTTCCATTCTTCTTTGGACAACTTTCAATTTACGATTCATAATTTGAGTTAAGTTACAGCTTTCTCTGCCATGTGTAATTACAGGTAAGAGACGCATTGATCAAAAGCTTTCTCTTCAAACTAATGGGATTATCATCTTTGAAAGATATCTTTTTCTCCCAATAGCCATCCAACCTAGATGTATCCTTCCTTTTATTTCTCATATCGACATTTAATAATAATAATAATAAAGATTTGTCGGAGAGATTTTGTCACTTTTTTATGGGAAACAAAAATGTAACAAAAATATTTGTCAGCCTGGTTGGCCAAGTGGTTAGCGTATTTGATTTCCAACGAACAAGCTGCAGATTTGAATTCTGCCATGGGCGTGGATGTTTGTGATTTCCCTCAAATAAGAGATGAATTTCATCTCCCAGTTAGAGACCACCTCCTCGCTTAGTGGAGATCAAAAGTGACTTGAAAAAGTTGCATATTTGGTCTCTATAGTAGGGTTTCCAAACAATGTAGAAATAAAGACGCATAAAAATAAATAAATGAAATAAAACCACGAAAAGGAAAAGTGTAATGTAAAAAACTATAAATCTGTAATTAAAAAATTAAAAGGGAGAATGGCTCTTATTATTACTATTAATATTTTCAAATGTAGTGGATATTGGCAGAGGCGGATCCAGCGGGTATCGAACTTGGTGGTTCCAAGTTCAAGGCCAACTCCAAAACTTCCAAATTTGTAAAACTATTACTACAGCTTTGTCCAACCATGAACTTTCAAAAAAAAACATTTAGAGGTAACAATGAATCTCAAAACTCAAACAGAAACGGAAACTACTTGACATGCTTGAAAATGACAATTTTTTGAAATTATATTTACAAAAATGTGGCAATCGAGGATGGGGAAATATTAATTATTTGTCACATAATGTTTGCAATGAATTCATAGGCATCATTATCGAACATGTAACAGCACTTATGGTAGAAGAACTAATATCTGCAAATTATTAGTCTTATACACGACTCGACACCTAAGGTTTCCAATATGGATCAACTGACACTTGTAATAAAATATGTATTGCTAAATCGTGATATAAAAGAAAGATTTCTGGGATTTATACCGATCGAAGAACATACATCATCATATTTGGAAGAACAAGTATTGGTCATTTCACGTAGGATGTCAGAAGAAAGATTAAACATATATTGTATGTGAAACAAGAAGTATTAAATAACATCAATACTTCGAAATTAATTCATGAATTTGCTAGAGAAAAATCGAGTAAAAAATTTATTTAACTTTTATACTCCAACTTAAATATATTTCTTTCTTTTCTTATTAAAATATTTTATTGTTTTGTTATAATTTTAATTTTTATATATTTTATATATTTTATGGTTGATGATATAAAGAAAAAATGATTGCAATGTTTTGAGATAAAAATATGAAATCACATATTATGTATGTTATGATGAATTTTGTGTTATATTGAAGCCCTAAGTTCTCTTTATAGCATATACATATATGAACACTTTTAAGACTGCTCCATAAATTATACCGCCAGGAGACCCCAGGCTGTTTAATCCACCCTTGGGTATTGGTGATAAAAAATGAAATATCTCGTTTTTTAGCCTTTCTCAAATCGACATTCCATGACGTAGGTGTATGATTTATCATATATTATTTATTGCTTTAATTTATTATTATTATATTTATTTTTTTATTATTATTAAGCGAGACCTCCATGGAGTCAGGAACTTATCGAGGGAAGCCATGTTATTCGCACCAGCTGTCATACTTGTTCTTGATTTCATTCACGCAAAAATATAGCCCTCACCCCCTTTTTGTCAGCATTCATTCTCACCTTCCATGGATGCCCTCGCGCCATTTCCCCACCCTTCATAAAATGAAATATTCCATTTACTGAAATTCTGTATAAGTATTTCAGAAGTCCAAGTGAGGCCTTATTAAAGCCTAGTAAAGAGCCAAAATGTCTTATTTATCTTTACATATTGAGGTTCGTTTCAGTATTGCCATTATTCTCTGAGATCTATTTGCAATATTTGCTATATTATGTGACCATTGAACTTCAACTTCCTGTCTGCTAAAACTCCAAGAAATCTAGTATGATATGTTTCTTCTGGCATAATCCTACCAATATAATACGACATTAGATATCTAATCACACCAAAGTGCATGACCTTACATTTATTAACATTGAAATGACAGCCATTTTCACTTGCCCAAAATTCCAGTCTATTAAAATCTTCAAATCATTCTGCAAATACTGCATGTCAACAGCACTCCTGATCATCGTACCTAACTTTTCAAAATCAGGAAATAGCTGTATGTCGCATGTCAAATCCTTACTAATATCATTAATTTACAGATTGAATAACAATAGACCAAGGATTAATCCTTGAGGCACACCACTGGTAACCTTGAATTTTCTTATTCCCTCCCCCATATACGACTTTTTGATATCTGTCAAGCCATCCTCTTATCCATGCCAATAGTTTATAATCTAATCCCATATTCTTCAATTTATGAAACGGTCGTCCATGCTATATTCCATCAAAAGCCTTAGCAAAATCCACATTCCCGTTGTCTAGCTCAATAATAATATTATTATAGAATGTGAACAAGTTGCTAAAACATGACCTTACCTAAGTAAACCCATGCTGTTCGTTGCAAAGTAAAGATTCTCTATCAACCCATTCCTGAATGCGAGCCATAACCAACGTTTCCAAAATCTTCACCATCACTCCTGATATACTGATTGGTCGATACTTGAATACATCAGTTTTTACACAACCCTTGTGCAATGGAATTACCATACATTCTTTCCACTAATGTGGAATCATCCCTCTTCTGAGACTCTAATTATATAGCTTGGTCAAAGGAATAGCCAGTTCAGCTGAACACCCTTTTATCATCCGTGCTGATATCCCATCAGTTCCTATTACAGAATTCTTATTCAGTTAGTGCAATGTAGTACTTCCTGCTAATATACATGAGTTTCCTCATACAGTGAAGAGGTAGCGATGAGTTCGATGTTGCACACACCAGGTTGATAGTTTTTAGCAAAATGGCTGCTCATTACTGGAGCAATCACTTCTGCATCAGTCACCCGCATACCATCTGCATTCAGTAGAGTTATTCTTTCAAATTCATTCTTTCTTTTACTTACAGCAATATGATAGAATTCTTTTAAGTTGTCTTTAAGACTTGCAGAGACAATTTCGTTTCGTACTCAGACTTAGCTTCCGTACAACGGTTGTGACTCTTCTGGCCTTCTTCTTATAATTATCAAATCTAATATCATCCTTATGCACGCTATATTCCTTCACAGCTTATTTTTCTTACAAATCCCTTGCTTAATTAGATTACACATTCGTTTCACTCCTTACTCTATTTATTCTTTAAATTCTAGGGACATATTCTGATATCACATCATTTAACCCCTTAATATACAAAGACGTCTGTGACACGTCTTTTGTTTATTGCACCAAAATTGATTTTGAATTTTGATTTCACATATAAAGACAACCGGATATAGACGCTAGACAATCTTGTGCCTATTTCCTTTCAGCCGAGAAAAGTTGCCAACGGCGTATATCGGCTATTTCGTTTGCGTTTGCACAAAATCATTATTTTTCAAATAATGGTGAATTTGATCCACCAAATCACCCTCGCCCAAAACTCGCCCAACAAATCGGCAGGAAAACGACCGCTTTCTGATTTTTAATTGGTACGTTAAGGGGTTAAGTATTTTTAAACACTTTCCATGCACTATCGGCACCCTTCCCATCCAATAACTGATACCATGGTGCAGAACCCAACATAGTTAGTCACAATTTCCTGCTTTGTAGTTCAGCATTTAACTTTTTCTGAATGGAACATTCATAAACTTAGCCACTTCCCAAGTGAGTACCACATGATCACTGTCACCAACCGGAGGCAGAATAGTTATGTCTTTAACTGAAATAACCCCTTTGATAATATATTTTTGTTTTTAAATTTTTGCTCCGAGAAAACTTGACTTTTATAACCCGTTCATCAATCGCATATTTTATGATTGAGTCACCATGCCAAATGACATCCTTCTTTTTGTAATCAACTTTGATTACTAGATTTTTATTATTACGCACTAGCTTACCTTATTCCATGCTTTGTTGTTTTCCATTTTGCTGAAAACTTTTTTATTCTTTCAATGTATCTCTTAACTCCACTGAACATTCGCTAATTCCCTCGTCGTCTGTCTAATAATCTGCTCTAACCTAGCGATTTTGGAGATTAAATTATTTTCAATATTGTCTTTAGCAGAGAAAACCTTCTTGTTCATTATTTTGCTATTCTTGTTAGCGCTCCACTTCTTCTGTGTTTTGGCACCATTTTATAGCTGTATTTAATATTATAATATAGGCATGCCAGACGTCCTGTATATACGGGACTGTCCTGTATTTTACGTCGAATTTTGCTGTTCCATATTGTACATGTAGGGACGGCCTAATGTCCCGTATTTTAATGAAAAGATAAAATTATAAATATTATGTTAAGCAATTATAATTTTCAGTATTCTTTTTGAATAATGCAACTTCAATTGATTTGTAAGCCATAAAAACTGACAATTCGAGGAAAATAATTGGGTTTGCAGGGGCGGCATGGCAGCGATGGTCCCATTCATTGGTCGCTTTTGTTATTGCTGCTGAAATAACTATGGCATTTCATGGCATAAAGCATCATTATAATTCTTTTGTCACCCATGTCCCGTATTTGGTTTTCCAATATCTGGCAACCTATTATCCTATTCTTCTCGTCCGTCCTAGTATGGGTTCATTCTCCCCTCCTAATGAGGGATTACTGGCGTATTAATGCAGCCGGTTCGCCACATCCTCCTCTGCTGCATCCCCCTAAGGGCGAAATTCATGACTGTAATCCGTGTGTGTTCACGGGGCCGGTTTGCCTGCTTGCGAGATGAAAAACCCCAGATAAACTGGGGGGAAAAAATCCTGCTTTCCACGCCCAAGACCGGCTAGCTTAGCTATGGCTGAGGAAGATCCATAAGCTCCTCACGTCGTCGACGAAAATTGAACCTAAGGCAGTCCTTTCCAAGGCATATGGTTGCATAGCGCATAGCCTATGGCTGACAGGCGAACCCTATTATAATATCACAATAAAAATATGTTATAAAGACACCAGATACTCTAAAAACACGAAAATCTACTCTAATATACTGTACTGTAAAACACTAACTTTTTCAAGGAAAAAACACAAATAAAATAGATAAAAATTACCAATTTTACACTTGTGCTAAATTACATCGACCAGTCACAACAGAACCTCAATCCCATTGTAACTCTATAGAATTGACGCAGTTTTATTAAAATAGACGACATCATCACGATGATTACAATTTTTAATTATATGCTTTTTTTAAAAAAATAATCTATATTGTCTTGCAATGAAATCCTAAATGTTTTTATAATTAAAACTAAAGAACATATGCAAGAATGTAGCATATAACTTCTGTCAGTTTGTGGCATTTAGAAACCAAAGCGCCCTCTATTTAAACTAAAAGGGCTCGAAATGCACATAATGAAAGGAGTCCAAAATGAATGTTGTAAAACTTTTGTAATCATGTTTAAAGCAATTTCAACAACAACAAAAACAAAGCTACATTGTGTGTGTGTGTGTGTGTGTGTGTGTGTGTGTGTGTGTGTGTGTGTGTGTGTGTGTGTGTGTGTGTGTGTGTGTGTGTGTGTGTGTGTGTGTGTGTGTGTGTGTGTGTGTGTGTGTGTGTGTGTGTGTGTGTGTCTACGGGATTTCAAGTGGATCCTCTAAAGTTCACAGGATTATTGTATTTTGCTCGGGACAACTGGACAATCTTTATTCTTTCTCTACTCTGTGTCTTTGCGCATTTGCCGCGTATTTCTGCCATGGCAGGGCCTCTGAATGAGACCATTTTTGAAGTTTATAAGGAATTCCTCAGGATGGGAAAAATGCTGAGTGATAACTGGCCGGGAAAAGTTAAGCTTTTTGACACATTCCCACCCTCTGCAGCCACAGAAGATAACACGGACGATATAAGTGAAGAGCTCATGACTCAGTTGCAGTCTCCCCCAGACTTTGAAGAGGTCGTACGCGCAAGAAGAGCAAAACCGCTGATGCAGGACCTCTCATGGATTTCGGTATGGAAGAAGATACTCCCAGTTCCAATCCTGTGGTCTTCTCCAAAGAGAGGGTACCACCGATCGTCCTCCGGGATAAGAAAAACGGACACACTTAAGGTCCACCATGACAAACTCACAGATACAGTGTCTCTTGGCCAAGAACATTGATGATGGTATCAAAATCCAGCCGCCTACTGTAACAGACTACAGGAAACAAAACAAAAGCGTTAGACTCGAGCAATATTCAATACCACACCTTCTCTCTCGGATCGGAGAAGAATCTGAAGGTGGTTCTCCGGGGTGTCACAGAGGATATAACTACAGATGAAATAGAAGCCGACCTACACCACCAGGACCTGCCACCTATTAAGATCAGCAGGTTGACTAGAGCGGCCAAATCCCCTATGCCTCTGGTTTTAGTGGAGATCCATAAAGCCTATAAAAATATTTATGACTTAACATCAGTCTGTGGACTTCGGATCACCTCAGAGCCACTCCGGAAAAAAAGCATCTTCTGGACAATGTCATAGGTGCCAAAAATTTGACCAAGCTCAAAGACTCTGCAAGGCAGAGTACAAATGCCTGAAATATGCTAAGAACCACCCCACTAACACCTGCACAAAGTCGAAAACCACCTCGGCTAAATGTGCTAACTGCGGTGGCCCTCATCCTACTAACTATAAGGGATGTATTCAGAACAAAGAACAAACGGATGGAGACAGCTAAATCATCCTCTTCCTCTAGTACAAGAACACCAGAAGCCCCACTTCACAGACGGAGACTCGGCAGCAACAGTCGGTGGCCTTCAAAGACAGTGGAAGCCAAAGGCAAACAAAAAGTTATGCTGATGTGGCCCGCATAAACACAACACTAGAACAAAATCAGCCAACAGCACCTACAAACCTGACAGCTGTTATTACGGCCTCTTTAGCTAACATACTACAAGACTTCAACCT
Source organism: Typopeltis vanoorti (assembly GCF_054136105.1). NCBI lineage: Eukaryota > Metazoa > Arthropoda > Arachnida > Uropygi > Thelyphonidae > Typopeltis > Typopeltis vanoorti. The sequence goes on along the minus strand of NC_143571.1, from coordinate 51,849,782 downwards.
GTCAAACCCTTCAGCAACTTCCACTAAAAGATTTCTACATGAAACATAGGCCATCTTCACCGCAATCATAAATGAATAAAAACAAACTTATTCCAGCCTCTCTTCAGATCATTGCATGGAATGCAAATGGCCTAAGAAACAAAATTCTGGATTTTTTGATATCTGTTGATATTCTGGTTGATATTCTGATTGATATCTGTAAGCGAAATCCAAGATTTCGCCTACAGATATCAACCAGATGTTATACTAATCAGTGAGACACATTTAAGACCCTCGGAGAACCCTAAAATACGAGGTTATCTCTTATACAGAAATGACAGATTAAACTACAGAGGCGCGGCACTGCCATCTTCATTAAAATTATATCAAACACCATTATGTAAGCAACCCTCCAACCACTAACCTTAAGATCACAGGCGTGGAAATATTCACTGCGGGGGATCTCAACGGGGGATCTCAACTCCAAACACCCTGCCTGGAATTTTAGACCTCCAACAAGAATGGCTGCATCCTTTCCAACTATATTGGCTCAAGCTATGGTGTTGTGGCAGGCCCCATCGAGCAAACTCATCTCAGTATGTCCGGCACCGCTGATATACTGGATATAGCTACCCTGCAAGATATTAAACTTCAGTACAGTTCAAAATCATTGAACGAGCTGTCATCCGATCACAACCCAATACAACTACAGCTGGGAAAACAAGAATACATGTCACCTCCCTCTTACTCATGCATATCGTGGGATATATTGTCAAAAGTACTTAGGGATCACATTGGACCTGTTCCTCACATATGTACAAAAGAAGATGTGGAATCTGCAGTTACCAGCCTCATCCAACAAAATAACTCCGCTATAACGGTAGCCACCTCCCACAAATCTGTCCCCAAGCCTGGTTGTTTGCCCGAAGACGTTATGAACTTGATCAGAGAAAAAAAACAAAGCCAGGAAAGGATTTCATAACACTCGCGCGCCAATAGATAAAACAGCTCTAAATAGACTAAATGGGGCAGTGAGAGATGCACTCAAGGCGCCCAGAGACCAAGTATGGGGAAAAAAGTAAGCCTTTATATCACCCACTGATCATCTCAGAGAGGACCACTGATTTTCTCAGTAGTCTTCTCTGAGAACTACTGAGAAAAATCAGAAACAAAGGCAAATCCCTTCCCCCAATATTTTCTGACCAGGGTCTTGTTCACACAAATGTAAACAAGGCAGAAGCCATAGCAAAAAATTTATATGAGCAGTGCAAACCTTCATGTGAAAACCTAGACTTCGATCACATATATAAAATTCACAAACAGGTCAGACACTGACTCAAACTTCCTGATACCAGTGCTGACCATATTGCACCCACATCACCTGCTTAAATATATAATATTATTAAAAATTTAAAGAACAAAAAAATCTGCTGGGCCAGACGGCATCACAAACAGGGTGATCAAGCTGTTTCCCCGAAAAGCTATAGTGCATCTGACCATAATAATAAATGCAAGCTTAAGATTTCATTATTTTCCTTCCACCTGGAAATTGGCTGATGTAATCCCTATACATAAGCCAGGCAAGGGCCCACACCTACCTCAAAATTATCGCCCAATCAGTCGCATCTCCAACGTGGGTAAGGTTGCAGAGAAGGTCAACTTATCACGCCTTCAAGCCTCAGTAAATGAACTAGACATCCTTCATAAAGAACAGTTCGGTTTTCGGCAACACCATACCACACAGCAAATCCACAGAATTGTGGAATACATTACCACCAGCTACAACTGGCATCAATACACGGGAGCTGTTTTTCTTGACCTATCCAAAGCATTTGACAAAATATGGCACTTCGGATTGCTACAAAAACTAATCTCAGCGGGCATCTCAATGAAAATGATACATTTAGTTAGATCATATCTGCAGAACAGAACCATGCAAGTCAAGATCAATGGTACTACCTCATCTCAGCGCCATATCTTGACCGGAGTACCGCAGGGATCCCTACTGGCTCCATTGCTGTTCTCTATATACATATCAGATATCCCATACAACCCAATGACATCCATCATGGCCATATATGCGGATGAGACAGCATTATTAGCCAGATCTCTCCGACCACACTTCATTACTAGAAAGCTGCAAGAAAACCTTCTAAAATTAGAGAGATGGTTCTCCAAATGGACTGGAAGCAAATCCCCAAAAAAACTCAGCCATTCTCTTCACGAAAAGGTCGATATCTCCTGCAGAAGACGTCATACTATTCAATACCAAAATTCCCTGGCAGACAGAAACAAAATACCTTGGTGTCGTCCTCGACAAAAAATTAACTTTTAATCAACACATCAAGACTACTTTTGCAAAGGCATTTAAAGCCATCGCCCAGATCTACCTCCCCCCCTAATTAATAGGAACAGCAAGCTAAACATCAGAATCAAATTGCTTTTATGCCAGCTGATGATTCATCCTATACTTACGCTTCTCCAGCCTGGATCCACACCTCCACAACAAATATTATCAAACTGCAACGGGTGCAAAATAAGTGATCATGAAAGCCTCATGGTTCGCCAGAAACAATCAACTTCATCGAGATACAAATATTTCTTATATTTTCTCTTTCCTACAATCTTTAGCAACAAAGTTCTTAAAGACATCCATACACCCCAACTATCTAGTTCACCAAGCTGTAGCCTAAGAGGCAACGAATATATTCAAATATAAAAGACCAAAAGCCATTTTAACTTCCTGTAGCGATGCATAATCTCTATGACCATCCAGGGCGAGCAAACTGCTCATAAATTCTACCACTGTAGCCGCGACAGATAGCGGGAAATATGAAAAGCGTCTTCCTTCACCCCTTAAGACATTAATGTCAATTGTCAATAGTGTTATATTCATCCTCGCAGCTTGACAAAATAAAGAAACATTTTCGAAGTAAAACAAGGCAGGGAACGTATGGCTTTCACAGGTGACTTATAATCACTTGATATCGAAATGATTAATATGAAACTCGCATTTTAATTGGAGCAAAAATTATCAATTAACATTAACATTTCTGGCTAGATGGGTGAAGCAAAATTGCTTTTCATATTCCCCTTTGTCTTGTAATGAAAGACCTTTGAATGGAGTGTTTGTGAGCTATATGATCGCCCATTGAGGGAAGTGAAGTTAGTTGTGTTCAGCTGAACTTAAGATAGAATTTGGTCTTTTATATTTGTTAATTTCTGCTTCATTATATTCCGAGGCTTCATTGATTAACGAGTTTGGATGGTTCCTTGTCTTGGTAAGGAACTTCTCAGCTAGATTTAGGAGAAGGGAAGAGATATAAGGGTAATTAACTTCTCTATGGATCTGGGTGTTTCTTATGAACCAAGGGGCATCCAGAATCATCCTCAGGCACTTATTCTGTAATCTCTGAAGTTTTAGAATGTTTGAATTCGCGGTGTGGCTCCACGCTGGGGATGCGTAAGTGATGACCGGTCGAATTACCATCTTGTAAATTGTTAATTTTGTTTGCGTGTCCAGTTTACTTTGTCTGTTGATCATAGGGTAGAGCTGTGCTAAGACTTTGGATGTCTTTGAGGTAATGCAAGTAATATGTTTGCTGAATAGGAGTTTACTGTCAAGAATCACTCCAAGATATTTAACTTCAGTCTGCCATGGAATCTTTACTCCCAATAAATAAATATCCTCCATGGTATGGATTTTCTTTCTAGTAAACAATATAGCTGAGCTTTTCTGGGGGTTAACTTGGATCCTCCAGTCTGCCATCCATTTTTCTAAAATGTGTATGCTGGTTTGGAGTCGTTTAGTTGCCAGTTTTGGGCTGAGTGATCTTGCCATCAGTGCAGTATCATCTGCATATAATGCAGTGAATGTTGTTCTTGGGTTCAGAGGGATGTCCGCTACATAGATTGAGAACAGGAGAGGTGCCAGAAGAGATCCCTGAGGTACGCCTGCCGTGATCCTGCGTCTGGTCGAAACCGTTTTCGACCCTGACCTGAATATATCTGTCTTTCAGGTAAGAATGTATTATTTTTATTAACTTGACTGGCAAGTTAAATTTTATAAGTTTGTAGAGAAGGCCTTGATGCCATATTTTGTCAAACGCCTTCTCTGCGTCGATGAAGATGGCAGCTGTATTGAGTTTCCAGCTATAGCCTTTAGTAATGATTTTTACCAGCCTGTGCACTTGTTATGCTGTACTATATGCCTTACGGAAGCCGAATTGTTCATTAGGCAAAATTCCTAACTTATCTGTTTCTGCTTGGAATCTTGAGAGGATCACTTTCTCTGTCACCTTTCCGAGGCTGGACAATAGACTTATGAGTCTGTTACTTTCAGTAAGGTGAGCATTTTTTCCTGGCTTCTTCAGTGGCATGATGGTGGCTGTTTTCCATGTAGCAGGGAAATGCTGGAATATAAAGGTGGCATTTGTAATGTTGACGAGATGGACTATGGCCTTTCTTGGAAGTAGTTTTACTATTCTGTTGGTTATGCCATCCGGTCCTGGAGCTTTTTTATTGTTTAGATGGGAGATGATATTTATCATTTCTGCCGGATTTGAAGGAGTGATATGTTCGGAGTCAACAGTGTTCTGTCTTAAGGTTGTCCTAACATGACGATGAATCTTGTTAGGACAACCTTAATATCAACCTAAAAAAGGTTGATATTTATATTTGTATAAGATGGATTGCACTGATATTCTAGGTTATCTACTTTGGCTTTCTCTTCATTTTTGTGAACTGTCCCTTTCTTAGTTTGTATGGGGATATGAGTTGCTTTTTGGTGCGGATTGCTCTTAATAATTCCTATACAGAATGATCTTCAGTATTGAGGATCAAAAAGAATTGTAAACAAACACAAATACATAACATTTACATTCTAATGAATCCCTGTGGAATCGATTCACTGAAAAACAATTCATTATTATAGCAAATACATAGAAAAAAGATGTTAACTTCCTTGAAAAACCTCGAATTATAGTTTGCTTCTAAAGAAAAACCTTTAAAAGATTTTACAGACCACTGAAGGAACTGCTTGTATCTATCCCACCTGCTGAGTGTTTACAGGAAGAGATCTGGAAAAATCGATATGATTTTATAGGAAACTGCTGAATTATATCAAAAGAAACATCGCAAACTACATTACATTCTGACCTTTAAGTATGGCGCCAAATAATACGTTTTACTTAAAAGTAACTATAATAATTGTAAATGCTAAACTTACCATTAACTGGTGAGTGTGGGTGGGAGGTTTTGTTTAATCGACGAAGGTGTAACAATAGATTTTTTTGCATGAGGAGCACGTTACAAAAGTCCAGCACTCCTCATCCAATAATAATAATAAATATGAACTAAAAAACACTCGTTAAAATAAATCAAAAATATAATACATACAAGTATGCCACTAAATTATTAACATCAGCAGATGTAGAATTTAATGAAACCTTAAAAAGTTTTTTTAAGTTATAATATTGTTATGCGTTGATAAAAAAAATATTGATATTAAAAATTGTAAACAAACACAGATCTCTAAATAAACTAAATATGCATGTACTCATGAATAAGATTACATGCATATGTACTCTTATTATGCATATCTGTTATTCTGAAGGCCAATGAAATTTACATAACCTTTGACTATCAATTGATTGTTTTTCTGAAACCTTTAATTAATCTACTATCCAGTAAAAGAAGGTGTAATGTCTAAGACATTCCAAAGTTGAGTCTGAAGGATCGAAACTCCAAATTATCCTACCTTAATTTTTTTTAATATTCACGATGATTTAAAAGAGAGAGAAGTCTATTTCTGAGAGGTTATTGAATGATATTAGTTATTCAACTTTTCAGTTGGATTCAACCATTCACGTCATTCAATTAGACTGTTCAAATATATCTGAAAGACTTGGATGTGTGAGCTCATAATGGTCACTCAAAACAGACGAGAGTACCTAGCAATAAAATCTGCTTATACCTTATATTTCCGAAAGGGAGTAGGCAAAGTCATTTAGTCTTACTTAACTTGTGGGAAGTGAGTAGGGATAACTAATTTCCACTTTTAGCCAATCACAGATAGCTGGCCCAAGACTATCTGTAATTTTAATTTGCATCCGGGGAAGCGAGTATGGCAGACAACTGTTGTCATCTCATGGTCACTAACCCTGCTATTGTCTGAAATTGTGTGGGTTCTACAGTTGCTTTTCCTGAACTCTGAATAAAAAAAAACAAGTTTTTTTGGGGACAAAATCCTACTAGACGGTACTAGAGATCCACCAACTATGAAACCACTCGAAAAAGGGCGTAGAAAAAGTCCCTCAAGTCTGTGACTAGAATCGAACTTAGAACAGTCTTTATTTTGATGGTCTAGGAAAGCACCATTTTCACAGGACTACACAGGCCGAAGGCATTAGGATCATGTTCTTAATCCTTTCAGTCTAGATCAAAGAAGTTCAAAAACCCCATAGTTTCAAAAGTAAACATCAAATAGAGAGTTAACTTTCAGTCGTTCCTGTTGGTTTGATTTTTCATTCTCCGTAGGTCATATTACTCCAATAGCAGTCGCGAACTGTGCAGAAGAAAATCAAGAAGTTACTCCTTACCTTATATGTACTCAATGGAAATAACAAACGCAAGAGACTAAAGAATGTCGAAATTGGACCTCCTGCAATTTTCACAAATGGATCGAACAGTAGTGATAGTTTGGAGATGCCTGACCATGAAGAAGGATGTCTTCAAATAACCTATAGTACTGTGAATGTATCATATGCACAGTGATTTTGCAGCGAACTATTCTTATCAGTTTTTAATATTTTCCATGTGCTGGTTTATTAGAAGGGAAGTTCCGAAAATAATAATGCCTCCACTATGACTCACCACCCAAAACAGATATGTCAGTAAAAATAAATAAATTAATTAAAAGTTATTTTAAAGTCTATACTTTTTCACACACTATTTCTTAACATAATCTCCCTCCTCCTTAATACTCTCTCTCTCTCTCTCTCTCTCTCTCTCTCTCTCTCTAATGAGGATGACAAGGAACTAAACAATACATGGAATAATGATGCACTAAAGCATCAAAAGCATCCAGTATATCGGGGTGTCACTCTTTACGGAGCCCTGACATAAAAAATAGAATATATTGACAATAAGGACGAAGTTAGTGAAGTTAACAACATCCCGCAAAAGCCTGTCTCTTCAGTGTGGGATGCACCTGCTTTGTATGGCTAAATTCGTGATACAGTTCCAAACATGATGCAGTATTAAACCAGAATTTCAAAAACGAATCAGAGAATGCTTAAAACTAGCAATGGTAATTATCTCTACCAGCTCTTTAGTACAGCGCCATAAGCTATTTGAACAGGCTCACAATGATAACAAGCTCGCAACAGCGGATCCAATACAGGCATCCAATATATTGACAAAATCTAACCAGACGACATCTCCCCTCACTCTATGGTTTTTCTATATTCTTCAGAACTATTCATCAGTAACCACCAAGCTAGAACTCCGTCAAAAATCACTTGATGACATTAAGAGAACTCCTACCACTTGGTGAGTCTAGATTAGAACACAGTCAGGCTTCAAGAGATTTTCCCATCTTAGTGCTATGCACTAAGATAGGAAAATCTCAAATGCAACCTTAAACATGGGATTATATAATAACTATTTACATCTCTGTAAGTGTAGCGAAATAGGAACAATAAAACAACTATTGACATAGCCGCAACGCCATCAACTTTACATGAAATTTGACTGAACACACAGATGCTGCTATCCAGTGTGAAAAGTTCAGGATATCAGAATATTTATATTTTCTCCCATACGCCTTAACCTTACTTAGTATTGTCTTTTTACTATATATTACAAAGTTTACATCTTTTTTTTATTATTTGTGTAATTTAGCTGTTAGATTTTGCGCTGTTTCCAATGAACACGAAATAAACAAATACAAATAGACATTCTGTCCATCGCACAGCTTAGTAAATCTCTTCTTAGTAAATCTCTTACTGTGTAATCAAAACTTCGATTACACAGTTTTACACGCTTAGATGAATTTGTGAAATACTCTCCCAGTTGTGTACTCGATAACACGAGTACACATTGTATGAATATTTCGGAACTCGCATCTCATTCTGAGAAGGTATACGAGGATAGTCCGAAAAGTTCTCAAACTCGACCACAGATGGCAACAATAAGGGCAAGGTTTTTTTTTGTAAGTTGGTACATCTGTCATAAGCATCCATGTGAAATTGCAAGCCATTTTATCAAGTGGTACAGCTATCTGAAGCAAAAGTGTTGTCTGTATCCCTTGAAATGGATAAAATTGAGTATCATGCGGTTATAAAAATCTTTGTAAAAGAAGGTTCATTCGAAGTTCATAACCCTTTATGGGCACTCTTCTCCTTCGTTTTCGACAATTACGAAATGGGCTGCAGAGTTTAAACATGGCCGTACCAGCCTTTAAGATGATCCACGTGAAGGATGTCCAATGTAACAACACCAGAAATCATTCATCAGGTGCTCGATGTGGTATTGGATGACCAGCGAGTCACATTGCGTGAAATGGCTGAGACTATAGGCATTTCAAAAGAACGTGTGGGATATATTTTCAATGAAGAATTGCAAATGAAAAAGCTTTGCGCAAGATGGGTGCTGCGCTTGCTCACAGCAGATCAAACACGCACTTCCATGAAAATCTCTGAACAGTGCTTGGAGCGTTTTAACAAGAATAAAACAGATTTTTTGTGCGTCAATTTCTTACTATGAATGAGACTTGGAATCATCATTACACACCAGAATCCAAACAACAGTGAAAACAGTGGACAGAAGTCGGTTATTCAACGCTAAAGAAGACAAAGTCGGTTCCATCAGCAAGAATGGTCATGGCATTGGTGTTTTGGGGTGCTAAAGGCATGTTGTTTATCAATTATCTTGAAAAGGGTAACACAATAGCCGAAGAATATTATTCCGATCTTTTAACGAGACTAGACGAAAACATTCGTGCGAAAAGACCCGGTTTACAGAAGGAACAAATCGTCTTTCATCAGGATAATGCACCTCTCCACAAAGGTGTTTTGGCAAAGAAAATTAAGGGATCTGTACTATGAATTGTTGGAACATCACCCTATTCCCCAGATGTGGCTACCTCTGACTTCTATTTCTTCCCAAAAATAAAACTCTTCTTCCCTAGTCAGCGTTTTTCTTCGAATCAAGAGGTGATTGCAGCTGTAGAGGAAATTTTGCAGATCTTACTGAGAACCACTACAGGGATGGGATAATGGCACTGGAATAAATGTATTAGTCTTAAGGGAGATCATGTTAAAAAATAAAAATAATTTTGAAATTATAAATTCGTTTTTTCATTGTCAGGCCGAGAACTTTTCAGACCACCCTCGTACTCAAATTGCTAATACAATACTTCCTATTATCAGACAAACAAAAAAAGAAAAATGGTTGTAAATGTTTAAAATTTATTGGATTTCCTGACCTTGAACAATTATCAGGTTGAAATCGGGTAAAAAGTCTGTGATGTAACCTCAGAATTCGTTTGGATAACTTAGTTCATTCAGTGAGAAGAAGAAGAACAGTGGTTTAATAAATTCAAAGGGATGGCCTATGAATTACTGAAGCGCTAGCATATTTTATTTTATTTTGTTCCGATATTGGAATTGTGTATTATTTACTTACGAAATTATTTCGTTTGAGACATTGCTGTTTCTGAAGTGAATTACGCAAAATCACTGTGAATTATCCTCGAGGGCAATATAACCTGTTCATGAACATTCTAACAAGATTATCATCATTATCGAACAGCTGCATCAATAAATTCTTTTTAAGAGCACCGAAGATATTAAAGTTCCCAACGATGCCAGGTCTGAAATGTGTGTATTTAGGATTTATTTAGTCCAACGATTGCTAAGTGTCCTGGGTTGTTGGCAGTCTTGAGCATGATAACACTATTTGTGAACATTAACATTTCCTGTCTCTTTTGACAAATCAACTTCTTGTAGTTTATCCAATGTGTTGCAGTAACGAGATGTTTTGATCATCTCGCTTCTAGTTCTAGTCTTCAGAAATTTTTTTAAAATTTTCAGAGTGAACCTCACCAAATAACTGCTTCAATGCGAATATTACCATCTAATATGATGCATGTGGCCATCTGAAACGTGATTTTTCATACAGAGACATCGTAGATCAGTCAGCATGGAAGATTCCATTTGTTTGCAAAGAAGTGAGTCCGAATCTATAGAGGGCATTAGAACTCAGAGGGAAAAAAAGAAATGAAAGTGACTTAGTCGGTTTCACTTAAAAATTTCGTGCTTTTTCCTCCTGGAAACGCTGGATTTTCATGTTGCAAAACAGGCAAACTGGTTAGCATGACACTAGCAATGGACATGCACAATACACTGGCTTCATGGCTATGAAGCTAATTCCAACAATAAAAACAAACCCAAAGTAATCCAGTGAAACATATCGATCTAGTAATGCACTGTAGTACTCAGAAACTCGTTTGCTGCTTATCAAATGTCATGTTTTTCCACGATACGCAAACAAGAAAATATCAATTGGACACGGTATTTGTCTACCTCTTTATTTGTGCAGACATTTTGCTTTGACTGTCACGTGGACGTACAAGAGAAAAAAAAAGAGCATATATTATCATTAGCGCACTCTACAGGTTGTTGGCATGTTTACTACATTAATAATTTATATTCTTTCCTTATAAGAAGTATTTACGACAATCAATGTTTATGTGCTTTTTAAAAAATGCTTGTAAATTCTACATCTTTCGTGAGAAATATTTTTGTAAATTGCAAATATTTTATTAAAATTTTATTTAAGAATTATAATCCTTAGATGTAGAAAACATGATTTGGCAATTATGAACACTTGGTTTAAGAAACATCCAAGAAGATTGTATACGTGGAAAACCCCAGGGGAGGATATAAATAGTAGAAGAAATCAGATAGATTATGTTTTGATAAACAAAAGATATAGAAACATTGTTAAAGATGTGACAGCATATCCAGGAACAGACTGTAATACAGATCATATATTGTTATCAACTAAGATGAAAATTAATCTAAAAAAGTAACTACAAGGAAACAAAACAAAACATGGAACATAGAACAGCTGAAAATACCAAATACGGCGTATAAATTTGCAAAGAGTTAGAGGAAGAAATGAAGGAGAGAAATATACAAGAAAGTGATGATGTAAGTGAAAAATTGAAGATTCTGAAGGAAAGAATAATTACTGCTACAGACTTACATTTATCCAAAAAATAAGAGGAAAGAGAGAAAAGATAGAAACCATGGATGACGGAAAATATTTTGAGGAAAATAACACAAAGAATAAAGTTAGTTAACAGTACAATAGAGGAGAAAAAAATCAGTATAAAGACTTGAGTAGGGAGATATAAAGAGAGATAAGAAGGAAAAAGGAAGACTGGTTAGATGAAATAAGTAAAGATACAACAGCAAAGGCAGAAATAAAGGACATAAAAGGTGTTTATAAAAACATTAATATGATGGCAGGAAGGAGAACTATGCAAAGGATTGGAGTAGTCAAGAATGAAAGAGGTGAAAGTTTGATAGAAAAAGAGAAGATATTACAGAGATGGGAAGAATATGTAAGTAAACTTTATGAAGACAGAGAAAGAGGAGAAAATCAAATGAAAGAGAATAGTGGGAGGAGACTGTACATCATGAGGGAGGAATTGAATCTAGCAATTCAAAAGTTGAAAGAAGGAAAATCCTCTGGAGTAGATGGTATACAGATAGAACTTATAAGGAATATAGGTGAAAAAGGTATGGAAGTGTTATGGCAAATTATTAACGGAATTTATGAGGGACAAGAATTACCAGAGGAATTTAGAAGATCCATTTTTATCTCCTTTCCAAAAAAGATGGGAGTTTTGGACCGTAACAATTTTAGAACGATAAGTCATAACTCACACAGCAAAATTTCTGGCACAAATAATTTTGGAGAGAATTCAGAGTAAAATAGAAAAAGAAATGACTGCGGAACAGTTTGGATTTCGAACCAACAGAGGAACTAGAGAGGCTATGACTTGTCTAAGAATTATTGTGGAGAAAACACTAAACCATGATGGAAAGCTGTTTTGGGGATTTCTAGACTTTGGAAAGGCATTTGATACAGTGAAACATAAAAGGCTTTTTGACATTTTAGAAAATATTGATATTGATTCTTATGACTTGGTAAATTTAAAGAGATTATATTGGTCACAAACAGCGTCAGTATGTGTAAATGGAGTGGAAACAGGAGAATTCCCGGTGGAGAGAGGAGTTATACAAGGATGCAAGTTATCACCATTATTGCTTAACCTTTACAGTGAACAGTTTCTTAGACAGGCACTTGAGGATGTAGAAGAAGGAATAAAAATAAATGGAAGAATCATTAATAACTTAAGATATGAAGATGATGTAGTGGTGATGGCAGAAAGTGAAAATGGATTACATCAAATTATTTAAAGAATTGAAAAACTCCTGTAAAGAGTACAAACTAAGGATTAACACAAAGAAGACCAAGATAATGATAATGGACAGAAAAATAGGAGATAATGTAAAGATAAGATGTGGAGGAAAGATTTCAGAAGTGGAAAAATTTCAATATTTAGGAAGCTGGATCTCAAACAAAGGAACTTCAGAGTTGGACATTAAAAATAGAATAGGTAAAGCTAAATCGGCATTTATGGAAATGCAGAGAAGTTTAATAAACAATAATATTAACGTAGGTGTTAGAGTCGGAATAGTCTAAGCAACAGTTTGGAGTATTGCAAGTTATGGAAGTGAGTCATGGACACTCAGAAAGAGAGATATGGAAAGAATTAATGCATCGGAAATGTTGGGTTATAGAGAGATGGAAAAGATTAGCTATACAGAGAGAATATTAAATTAAGAAGTTTCAAAGTTTTAAGAAAAGTTGGGATGGAAAGAACACTGCTCAAGAATATTATGCAAAGAAAGACCAGATTTGCAGGACATCTTCGGGACACCTGACAAGAACTATATTACAAGGGGAAAAATTGAGGGGAAGAGAAGACATGGAAGACCAACTAGAGAGTGATTCAATGACATCGTGGAATGGACTGGTTTAAGAATGACGGAGGCGACAGACCGAGTGAAATGGAGAAGAGCTGTTCATCTACTGCAACCCTCTTGCTAGAGGATGCTACCAGACGAAGATGACGAATCTTTAGATGAGGTGGCGCAGTGTTTATTTACAAAACTGTACATGCATATAAATTCATTACTAGGCAATTAACCATTGTAAAATAGTAATTTATAACTAAAATATGGTATATAAAGTCTACATGTAATACTAGGAAATTCACTTGGGATAATAATTATTTAAACAGGTGTGCATAATTAGTTAAATTTCATTTTAATTAGAAACAGCGCATTTTGTCATCGGTTGGATAATGTAATTTGATGACGAGTTATGTTATAATCTTGCATCAAAATCTTTCTCTCCATGAATTTTACATATATTTCAATACTCATTTCGATTTAATATACTCTAAGTTATTATTCAAATATTAAAGGGAAAAAACCTTGTAACTGAGTCGACAACAATTGCATAAAATACGCCATTAAAAGTATTTTATAATTCACGTTTCGGGCTACCAATATTAACATATTTGCTGTCGGAGTTCATTTAAAAAATGTGATTTTCTTAGGTATTTTATCAAGAAAAATAAATAAATTCGTTTTCTTCCTACACAGCCATAAAAATAAGAACAAATATCATTGTAGTTGTTTTCCCGGTTGTAAAAGCTCTGAGAATCCTAGCAGTCACTACCACGATCTGAGTAATCAATAACAAATACGCACGTAGGAATTTTGGAAATGGAACTTTACAAATACGGCTAGATGTAACAGAAACATGTGTGTAAATTCGAACTGTCACCCACATGTTTTACCTTTCTGTCTTGACTCATTATAGCAAAAAAGAAAGTCGCTTATATATAAGGGACAACTGGTAGCAATACAAAGAGTGTAGCTGTAGAATCTAAATCCTACGAAAATACTGAACTACCGTCTAAAAATATCAAACAAGTGTTAGCTCTTTCACTTTAGCTTTCTAGACAGTTTAAGCTATTCATCGCACTCTGCAAGTATGGAACTGTCAAATATCATTTAGATATCGCGCAGATGAAACAGAGCGAAAGAAGTCGAGACAACATTGCTTTTTTGTAAACAATATTTTCTGTGAAAAGAAGTTTCGGATGACTCTATGAATGTGTACTGTGAATTCCTTAATCCGATAGATTTCGGTGATATATCGAAGACACGTGATCCCGTTGGGATTGACTGTTTTTCAACTAGAGTCAAAATTTCCTAGTGACAACTTTTACCCTTCAGCGGCGATATATAGATAGGCAAGCTTTTTAAAATCTGCACGTTATCCCTTTGCTTTTTTGAAAATACAGAAACAAAAAAGCTGGTAGAAAACAAATATTAGTGTTATAACTGAAAGCGCTGCCAGATTATTAAAGTAAAATCCTGCAAAGTGCAGATTTTGGATGTTTAAAATATTTGTGTTCATAATAATCATTAAGTTGTTTAAAACATTAAAGTTATACATTTAAAATACGTAAATTAGACAATCCTATAAATATTGCAGGATCTTTCCTTATAGATTGTACATAATAATCACCCTCAGCGATATGACGTCCTTCAAGTAGTCAGGAAGGACATCCAGTGAAAGTAACCTCTGTTTACAGTCACCGCTGGTGATTTTTTTTTTGATCGCCCACAATTAAAATAACCTCGCAACTATGTTATTATTTGCTTTCTATTTGGTAGCGACATTGTCAATTATGTCGTGGTTGCCTTTTATCTTCTGATAGATAGTTTCTATATCCGTGTATTATGAGCAATAGAAAGGATTTTTGTTTGCAAATTTTATTGCCTGATTTTCTTATTAATTATTATTTTTATTTTTATTCATTGGATACGTCTACGGAGTAATATGGCTCAATGAGAAGATCCATTCTGTCTCATGTATTCTGTGTCATGGATGCCCAGCACACGTTTTTTTTCAGGCCAAACATCCCATGATAAAGATCTGCTCCTCACTCTTACTATACACACACACACGCACTCCTGTACTTCAAAGAATGTTCCCTTGTTCCCTCGCTTCTATCCCTGAAAAATTCTTTCGTTGAAATATTCTGCAAGATGAACCAAATAATTATGACTACCTATCCCATCTTGGCATTCACTCCACTAGCCCACGGGAGGTGACTTGAGGTATTCTGGACAAACTAAACCTAATAACGCCCCTGAGATCAGCGAACGAAAGAGGAACTGGAGTCGACCGCCTGAAGCTGAGTTCCACATGATCACAAAATTGTTCGATGGGATTCAAATCAGAAGGATCAGGCAGCCAGGGAGCATACAGAATGCTTGGATATATGCTCTTCGAAACATGCTTACAAAATGCGAGCTTTGTGATAGTCCGGTCGCAGTATCGATCGTAGGTTCATTCCAATCTCTTGATATCTGAATTGTCATGGTCTGTAGTGCTGCGTCTGAATCCGAAACAAAACAGAAAGGGGTCAGAACTCTTCCCACTTAGATGAGAAGTCCACACCTAAGTGGGAGCTCCCCTTTGAAGTTATCCCGACTTGATTTGGCTTCTTTACCCAGGGTTTCATAGGACTCCCTCCTCTCCAGCTACATTACAATTCATTGGATTCCTTGATAGTTCTGAAACGTCATACAAATTTGAATTCTGTCATTTCTTAACCCGCATAGTGCTGGTAGCGTGCACCAATACTTTATGAACCGTGAGCTCTCCAAAGTAGACTGTTCTAAAGGCAGAAATTTCGAGATAGAGCTATAGAAGGCTACTGCTTGCTAGGTTTTGTGCATCTCATTTCCGGATTCTCCATAAATTTTACTTGAATTCTGTAATTAGAAGGATGATAATTTTGGTTTTGCTAGTGACTGGTGAAGGAAACTGCAGGAATATGACTTCTTCCGCTGTCAACATGGGAACACTCAAAGTCCTACTAATGCAAAATCAGGTACACCTTATTAGAGAATACTAATAAAAGAAGTGATTAACTGTTTCATTCTGTCCATATATGGAGAAAGTTGGGTTGCTGTCTGAAATTTACAGTATTTTATCTACTTCACTAGAAGTTTTTCCTGAAAGGTAGGAACTGCAGTTTCGCCTTTTGCCAGTCCTTCACATCAAGGTAGTAGTTCCATGATAATGACGATGATGATGTCTTGGGATACATCCAGACTACCTACTGCTGTTGCGCTAAGCAATTATAAACTACATCATCAACTTTTACTACAAGGTCGGAATGTCGCTTAGGAGATGATACATGAGTCAATTAATTATCCTTGGATATCCTTGTCAGTGTCAGATCTTCTGAATATGCTGTACAACCAAATGGAACGCATCATATCAACCTGCATGAAAATATGAATGAATCTTTCAGATATGAATCGTTATGTGATCATATATTGGATCCGAACTCCTTTTCATTCTTCCATGAAAAAAAATTACGGACATTCATGGAAGAGTGAAAAGGAGTGGAAGGAAAGATGGGCATGAGAAAGATGTAACGAATGATTCGAAAGTGGCTCTTTGTGGAGATTCCATTCTTAGAGGTGTGGTGAAGGAGAAGGTTCATGAGGTTTGTTTTCCTCATGGTAGAATGAGCACAGTGATTGAAGATTCGGATACGAGGAATAAGAGAGAGCAAACGAGTTGGTGGTTGTAGTAGGGACAATGATTTTGAGGAACAAGAAAAATGTCAGATTGGATATTAGGATATCATGCAGATTAAAGATAACAGTGTGGTAAGAAAGGTAGTCAGTGTGTTGCCAAGATATGATAGTGATGAATTGAGGCAACAAACAAAGATTACGAATGACATGTTAGCGCAGTTATGTGAGGAGAAAGGAGTGCATTTTGTGAATGTGTGGATTCATTTGAGAGACGGGTGGAAATTTATCAAGAAGTTGGGCTGTAGAGAGTGTTGCTGGAAGGAGAGGTAATGACTGTAATGAATAGATCTGAGGTGGTGCGAGGTGATATGAAAGAGAAAAAAGCAGAGTAGTGAGGCTTGCAAATGGAGAGGTGAATATCATGAATAAAGTAAATGAGAGGGCGGAAGCACAATACAGTCAAGGAAACGGAGTCACTTTATGAAACATGTGGATGCTGTATTCAGATGTGAATGTATGAGTGGGCAAAAAAAAAAAACGATCGAGATGGCCTGAGATGGGAGGGAGAAGAGTTTGGGTATGAGGAAAGTTGTAGAATTGGTGGTGATACAGAGGAAGGGATTGCGGATGATATTTAAGAGTCACATCGGAGAAGTGATGTTCGTAGGACTTGTAAGACCAGAAATGATTTTTATATTTGGTTTCTAATGTCAGAAGTATTCTAAATAAAGGGAACAATATTGTTTCGTTGAGTTTATTCTCCCAAAAATTGTTGGTATAAGCGAGACATTGTTAGATGGCGAATACATTTTTACAGGAACAGAGATGAATGGATATGATATTTTTCCTGAAGACAGACAGGGAAGAAAGGGAGGAGGAGTATTGTTAATGGTAGCAGATAAGTTGTGACCATCTAAGGTGGATTTGCAAGGTGCAAATAGTGGCCGTGGTTTCGAGGCAGTATGGTGTGAGGTAGATATGAACAGGTTAAAATATTTAGTTGGGCGTTGCTATAGACCTGGTAATATGGAAAGTAACGAGAAGGAAATGCATAGGCAAATTAGCCTATGTAGAAAGAAACAAACAAATGATCATTATGGGTGATTTTAATTATGGTAATATAGACTGGAACCAAAAGACTGCGTCTGGGGGCAAAAATAAATGCATTTCTGGAGATTTTGAGAGACAGTTATCTTAGGTAGTACGTAACAGAGGATACAGGAGGATCAAGGTTATTGGATTTGATTATCTCGTCAGATGATGTTATTATAAATGGGGTTTCAAATCTTCCACCAGTTGGTGAGAGTGACCATGAGGTGATTATTTGCAGGGTGACCAGTCATTTGAGGACGTCTGTTAGGGATATATGTGGAATTATAAGGCTGGTAATTATGAAACCTCAGGAAACAGCTTAATAACTTGGAAAGAGGAACTGGATGGAAAGAATATCAGTGCTGCCTGGGCCCTACTCAAGAACTACTTGGTGGAGGCAATATCATAATGTATTCCAAAGGTCAAGAGAGTAAATAGAGCAGATGTGAATGGATAAATCAAGAGGTAAGGGATGTAATCTGGAATGTATTATGGAAGAAACACAAAATGAGCAGTTATAACAACCAGCAGTACCAAGTGCAGGCGAGGAAGGTGACTCGCTTGATAAGTGTAGCAAAAGTGCAATATGAGAAACAGTTAGCTAATGTGACTAAAACAATCCTAGGGAATTTTTCCGATATGTGACCAGTATAAGAAAAAATTATTATGGACGGACTGCATTGATTGGTGAAAATAGAGAAATGATAACCGTTGCAGAAGATAGAGATAAGGTATTTAACGAGCAATTGATAAAGGTATTTCAATGTGAATATGACATCATGAAGAACGTGAATGCAGTGGGAAAGGAGGAGGAGGAACTGTTAGTAAGTGAGCAGGAGGTATATGAGGAATCGAACACACTTGATGTAAATAAGGCTATAGGGCTCGATGCTATTTCTCCAAGTGTTTTGGCTGAAATATTAACAGTTAACAACAACTTTTGCATATCTTTTTAACAGAGTCATGCACCGGGCCAAATTCCAAAGGTATTAAAAGAGGGTAAAATTTTTCCGATTCATAATGGAGGTGATAAGACTGGGGCTTTGAATTATAGGCCAGGCTGTGTGTCTATAGTTGTCTGGAGTTGCGGCTAAAGTGTTAGAGAGGTTAGTTAGAACCAACATTCAGAATTGGGTTGGTAACAAAAAAAATACTCTTTAGTGGCCAGCATGGTTTGTTAAAGGAAACTCATCTTTTAGCATTCTGCTTAGTTATTATAAAGTGACAAATGCATTGGATAAGAGTGATACATACACAGTTGTATATTTAGATTTTGTAGAATCATTAAATAAATTGCCACACAACAAGATGGTAATTAAATTGGAATGGATAGGGGTAAATAGTTGATTATTGCTCTGGATTGGAAATTGGCTGTCTGATAGGTATTATCAGCGAGTTGTCTATGGAGGAGCGATATCCCAGAAGAGTAAAGTTGCTAGTGATGTACCCCAAGGGTCTGTTTTGGATCCATTGCAGTTTAATGTTTATGTATATTATATGATATTGGGAGAGATCTTAATGGTGATATGCAGTTGTTTGAAGATGATGCAAAGTTGGGGAGAGCTATCAGGAGTAGAGCGGATAGGTAAATGAGTGGGGATTAAATTCAATATTGAGAAATGTAAGGTTTTGAAATTTGGGAAGCAGAGATGGGAGATCTGGGGACAGATCTCCCATCTCCTCTACCTCTAAAATTTCGGGGACAAATTGCTGAAATTGTGAGGACAGCACAGCGAATGATGGGAATATGTCGAAAGCACTGACTTGTGAAAGTAAAGATGTTATGATTTCCTTGTATAAGGCTTTAACCAGGACACATATGGATTACTGTGCACAGATTTGGTCATCTGGTTTTCAAATGATAAAGATGTATTGGAAAAGGTCCAGAGACGATTGGCTAAGGTGATTTCTGGTGTTTCAGGAATGTTGAGTATGAAGATAGTTTGAGAAAATGCAATTTGCAGAAATTAGTGGAAGAGAGGGGATATGATCAAGACATATAAACCGTTAACAGGTTATTACCAGATTGATATGGGAGATATTTTGCATAGAATTGGTTAAGATAAGGAGAGAACAAGAGGTCATGCCTGAAAGCTATATAAGGAGAGTGTGAGCAAAGGAGTGAGGAGCAGGTTTTTTGCATGGATTTTTTGCACAATTTTAAGGTGAAGTGTGGTAAACTATGTGTATAACATCGGGACCTCCAACGATGAGTCTTTTGACTCCATGAAGGTTTTAATAATAATAATGATGATGATGATGATGACAACTTGTCCCTTGATTTCTCTGTAATTTAGGCCATATATTTCTTTGAGCATTATTACACTTCTGCCATCTTTATAATCTGATATTATTAATTCAAGTGGTTCATTTCTCTTTAATAGTTTTTAACTTAATATTAAATTAAATGACAGAAACTATTAACAAATTATTACTTTAATTTATTTTATAATCATGAACCAATTACAGTAGGCCCCCCGTATTTGAGGGGTTTGGTTCCATCGTCTTCCGCGGATAGTAGCAAACCCTATATATATATACTATGTTTTTTTCTATACATAAATACCTATGACAAAAGTTTAATTTATAAATTAAGCACAGCAAGAGATTAAGATAACTTTATTACAGTATAACAACATACTGTAATAAAGTTATCTGAATGTGAATGGAATCTTAGCAACCTCAGATTGTGTAGCTTTCTCCGCCTTTGCAACGAGTTGCCCTGGTGTTGGATAATCTCTGCGATTATCCGAACTGTCTATTACTAAAAGAAAGAGCCATACGGCTTCATTTCGGCGATGTAATATTACATAAGCAAAGTGGAAATTAGATCCAACATTATTTCAAAGCCGAATGTTTGTAGAGACTATGAAAGTTTCGTAAGTTGACCTTTCGTATGTTAATATCTTCGACCGGGGTTGACCACGGATAAATGAAACCGCGGATACGGGGGTCCTACTGATGATGATAATGACATTAATTTAACGAGAACGAGAGACATACTGATTATTTTTTTATATTTTTTATTTAACCACGTCGTCGTCAATATGGATAAAATACATCACTCCTCTGCACTTCGTATCCATCATATATTTCAATGTAATATTAATGGTGTTACAATTTTAATATGCACTTCGCATCCATGGTAACCTGGACGTATATATATGTCTTGGTCGGTTATGGGGTTAATATTATATCTTATAAGGACTGGCTTAAAGGGGAGAAGCAAGAATGCTTTTCATCTTCCCCGTTATCTGTAGAGGACAGTGTAGGGATAAGGTGTTATTGAGCTATTAAAGCTCTGATCATGGCAGGAGGGTAACAGCAATAGCCGAACCTCAGTTAGAACTTCATTGGCTACAGCATTGCCATCCATTACGCTCCAAGGATATTAATCACCGCATCTCACGGTCGATTGATGTAGCTATCTGTGGGGTTAATAATGACAAATTGAAATTATTTCTAACTTTCTACAATAAATTATTAATGGTGTCTGAATTTTTGGGGGGGAATTTATTGTTAAAATTGCACTTTAACAAGATTATTATGTTATTTTTAAAATATTTTAAAAGAAACAATTATTTCATATAATTTTCATTCTAATAATATATTGTATAAAACTCGAAACAGAATAATGTTTATCTTATTTTTTTCCATGATAAACTCGAATGGCTTACTTATGAATTATACAACTAATCAGTAATTTAGATTTCTCCCTCCTTTTTGTCTTAGATTCATACATAAAAACTCGACCATGAAAAATTAATTAGAAACGTAACCTCCCTATTGAGAAAGATTAAAAAAAAACGAAAATGATATTCAAATAGATTGCTTTCATAATATGAAATTAAATATATTTATTATTATTATAATCATTATCATTAATATAATACTCATTTATTGTTAAATATAACACTATATTACTAATTTAATAATTTTACATTATTAAATAATCTAAAGTACTAAAATACCTATAATGATAATAATTATTCTTTATTTTAATGTATCTGCTTTATTATGCCTTTTGAACTTTCACACAGTTTTTTTTCCCACATAATTTAATCAAGTCGTTAAGGATTAAAGAAAAGTAACTAGGCACAGTATGGTACGCAGAGAGTAAAGATGGCCATGAAGATTTCAAGTTGTAGTCAACTTACTGCCCTCTGAAATAAACGAGAAACTCGGCATGTTATGAACTACGTAGTCAATAGTGAGGGTATTGTAGAAAAAATTAATAATGTAACCAGGACTTTTATGTGAAGTCATTTATTCTTATAATACAGACATCTATGACACATAAATGGTCCATATACACATCCCTTTTATCCGTAGTCGCCAAGCATGTTTATGTACCTATCCAACCGTTGCTTCCATGTTCATAAAAAAATCATTCTCAAGTCTCCTTAATCAAGAAATGACAATGCTTGCCCATATCTTGATAGCCGGGTGTTCTTCAGGTTGTCCAAAGAAATGAAAATTTGCTGAATGCGTGATTTTGTACCACACTGTGTTGGTGGAATTGTCTAGAACAGGGGTTCCCAACCCTATGCCCGCGGGCACCATGGCGCCCGTCGACCAATTTGTGTGTGCCCACCGCTGTTCAACCGTGTGCCGTATAGTTTGAAATAATCACGCAACAATTCATGGCATGCTATATGACGCATGCGTTAATGACACATCACGAGTATTAAACGCATACAATGTAAAGTAGACGCGCATTCGAAATTATTCATTCCAGTTTAAGAACTGGAATATCATCATATTCTCCTAATTATGAAGCACTGCCCAATGAAATGCAATGCCAAAGATCACACTAACTTACATATATATATTTTCATGTTTATATAATGTAAACTTTTAAGTAATAAAACATTTGATTATAATGTAAACTTTGTATGTATTCATTTACCAAACGAATTCAAAAAATTTGTTTGAAAAATAGATGGTGCCCGTCGCCCTATCGGTATTTTAGAATGTACTCTAGTAAACAAAAAGGTTGGGAACCCCTGGTCTAGAATATCCAATTGTATTGCCCTAACCATTCACCACTTCTCCTGAACAACTGCCCTACCATTAGCAAAAGCATTACACCAAACCCAAGTCTATTTCCATTCTGTGTCGTTTGTTTCGTATACAATACGTCTACCAGATGATGAATTTCTTCCAGATACTGAGATTCATTGCAAGCTGATAGAAGTATATTCATTGCCACTGTGGTACCCTTAACATGCAGAAACCAGAAACGACTTGAGTGGTTCTCTAGTGTGATCATGTTTCCAATCGTCCTGTCATCTTGCAGTTGATGGCGCTGTCACACTACACCTTAGTGATGCCATCTCGTAGTTGAATGAGGAAACAGACGATGCTCTATGTCAGGGTTCGGCAAACTCCGCACCCAAGTACCTAATGCTGCCTTCTGCCTATTATTATACTGCTGCGAGCTGGAGTGGTTTTTAAATTATTTTAAAATAGAATCATGAAAACAGTGTTTCAATATCTACAAAGTAATGTTAATGTGACCCAGCCAAATCCAATGTGCGTATTATCTATAGCCGTCTACATGTGTAGTTGTGACCTTAGACCATATGAAGGAAAACGAATTCCTAGACAATAATGGAAGGACAACCTATTGGAGATGGCTGAAGAATGTTGGCATCTGAAAGCCTTCAACAGAGAAAGATGAATACAAACGGGAAAGGCCTATAACCAAAGAAAAAAAAAAGATTATAAAAAGGATTCATATTTACTCCTGTACAGATATTGTGTCTTTTGAGCAATGTATACCAAGGTACTCCGATGCCGAAGATTATATTCTCGTAAGCCCTCTAGTAAATTTTCCAAACTTTTAAGTTTCTTTCCACATTTATTTATAAAATATGTTGATCCATATACTCCATTTTAACCTTATTTCATTGTAATCTTAGTTCTATTGTTAATTATATGAATTCTTCTTTGTCTTATTCTTTCTCCTCCGTCAGATGACGGATTGAGTCCCCTTTGAACAAACCTTTGCCATTCGGCTCTATCTCTGGCCATTTCTGTCATCTCTCTGAAGCTCGATAAATGTGACCTTTCCTCCAAAGACCGTAGCCAAGTTCTTTTTGGTCTGCCTCTTAATCGTCTTCCTCCAATGATGCCATTCAAAACTATATTGGGTAATCTCCGAAAGGACATTCTCTGGAGGTTCCCAAACTATCTTAATTGCTGTTTAAGAATTATAGCTATGATATCTTCACTATAGTTTAATTCGTGTTTGACTTGCTCATCTCTTTTGTGTTGACCAAAAAGTCATTTTCTGACCAAAGAGTCATTTATTTTTCTTAAGCAGTTCCTTTCAATTGCTCTGATTTTCTAAATTTCTTTTTGGTTTCTCCACGTCTCAGCAACATACGTTGGTATAATTGTTTTATAGAGTTTTAGTTTAAGGCTTTTTGAATATTTTCTTTAATTTATTTACATTAGGCCATCCTTTGTTAAGTGTGTATTTCACTGTCTCTGTGTTATCGAGGTTGTGAGTAATGAGACTGCCAATATAGGCAAATTGCTTTACTTGTTCAAGTACATGATTTTCTAACTTTATTGAAATCTCTTCCTATTTGCATTATTTTAGATTTGCTTAGATTGATTTTCATTCCCACGTTTTGCACTCTTCATTTAAAATTTTCATTTTTTTCCAGTTGTGCTTTAGATTCTGCAAGAATAATAATATCGTCTGCATAATTAATACGTTCATATTCCTACCGTTGTTATTTGTAAAAACCTGCTTCTTCAGCAATGGGTTTGCATATTTCTTCGAGATAGAAAATAAATTTGGTGAGAGAGGGCAACCCTGCATGTCTCCTTTTTCTACTTTGAATTTGTGTATTTTTATATTATATAATTTGACAGTTTGTTTGGTATCTTTATAGTAATTCCTAATAAACGTTTGTAGTGCTGAATCTAACGTCATAGAATTTCCTATGTTTATCATTTTGTTCCTGTCAGTGAAATCAAATGCTTGTCTGAAGTCAATAAAACTGCAGTATATAGTTTTATGACCAGTACTTTGCAGTCAGGCTATTAACTGTAAAAATATGGTGTACAGTATAGTACGGTCTATCTTCTAGGTCTACTATGGACCATATGAATTATATATTTAATTAATTGCTTGTTTCTACCGAATATCAATATAATACTATCGTTTCTGTTCAAACTCTGACTTATGTAGACAAACTGCTCTAGATAAACTTGAACTTCGTATTGTGAGATATAGAAATAAAAATCGTCAAATCATATTCCTCTATAGCGATAGATTTCTAATTCATTGTTATTTCGCGCTCATTTTAGTGGATTACTGTGATGAATTTATCAGACTTTTCTTTTTTATATTTGTATATTTTTAATAATATATAATAGTAAATGTAATTTATTATTGACATATTTTATAAAAAAGTTAAAAAGCCACAAAAATTGAGTAATTTTATTAAAATATTTAAAACACCATTATTAAATTTGCATAGATTTTAATGATTAAGTTCGGAGATGGTAATTGTCTTCTGACAGAGTTGCCTACAGATGCCTGAAATGCGGAGAAGGTCACCAAACTAACTTTTGCATCAGGCCCAGATCCACACCTGCCTGCTGTGCCAATTGTAGAGGACCACATCCCGCTAACCACAAGGGATGCCTTGTTCATCCAAAAACCGTGGATCAACATCCACACCTATCTGTTGTACCAATTTTAGAGGACCACATCCCGCTAATTACAAGGGATGCCTTTTCCATCCAAAAAACCGTGAATCAACAAGAACGAACCACGCTCCTCCAAGCAATGACACAAACGACCAAACAGGTCTCCCTCCAGATCTTAATACTTCACATTCGGCAGCACAGGAAGGCACTCGACCTTCCATGTCCACGTCATATGTGGAAGCGGTAAGAACCCAGACTCCATCGCAAGAGCAAACAAGCTCTAAACTCACATCAGCTTTAACCTCGTCACTTGCAACAATGCTGCATGAATTCAGCAAAGCAAGCACCTCACCATCTTCCAGAAAGAGATTCTATCTAGAAACCCAATCCATATTAACAGCTCTCTATAATGTTTAAAATTTTTTAAACCGAATTCCCTCATGATAACAGCATGGAATGCCAATGGCTTAACAAATAAAATTCTCGAGCTGCAAGAATTCGTAAAAAGATACAATCCAGACATAATCTTGATCAGTGAATCCCACCTCAGACCATCAAACAACCCAAAACTAAGAGGTTATATTTTATATAGGACAAACAGACTTAACTCTAGTGGAGGCGGTACAGCTATTTTTATTAAAAATTATTTGAGCCACAACTCGTTGACCATCCCCCAAACTTTAAACCTTGAGGTGACAGGTGTTGAGGTGCACACTAATAACGCAGGCAAACTCAAAATCTATGCAGCGTACAATCCTCCCAGCATTCCACTCTTGACAGCAGACTTAGACTCCATCTCCATCGTAGGCTCCACGGATTCCATAGTTATAGCAGGAGACCAAAACTCCAACATACGGCCTGGCTCAGTTCGTCAATCAACTCCGTACTCCGTGTAGTTGAATAAAGTAAGGCCGTACTTTATTCAACTACACGTCACTCAACTCATCAATAGTAGCTGGACCCACTGAGCCCACCCACTACAGCCCATCAGGAAGTTCTGATGTATTAGACATAGTTATCCTCAGAAACATCAAATATCAATACCAGCTGGAGACAGTAGAAGAGCTTAACTCAGATCATAATCCCATCCTGCTCAGGCTAGGACTTCAAGATCAGCTCTCTCCCCATCATTCTTTCTTACAATGGGACAAGCTCTCTAAGGTTCTCCCAGTCCACATCGGTCCACCCCTCCTCCTCCTGCCATTCGTAAAAAAGAAGAAATAGACCAAGGTGTAAGCAATTTAACTAGGAAAACCACTGTCTTTCGCGCTCCCAACTGGATCCCAGAAGGATAATGGACCTGATCAGGGCCAAAATAAAGCCAGAAAGCGATATCACAACACCAGAGCCCCGCAGGACGAAACAACCTTAAACAACCTAAACAGACAGGTTCGAGAAGCCCTCCAGATGCACAGTAATTCCAAATGGGAATCCAAACTCAGGGAAACAACCCAGAAGATAACTCCATGTGGAAGTTTGTAAAATCTCTTCGTACCAAAAGACAACCACTTCCCCCTTTGAAGACCAATCTTGGAATTGCACACTCAGATGAAGAAAAAGGAAAAGCCCTAATTAACAATCTGGAAAATCAATGCAGCCCATCTTACGTAAACTTAAATATCAATCTCATTTGCAAAGTTCATCGTAAAGTTAAAAATGCATTAAAACAGCCTAAGGATGATTCAGAAACCATCACCCCCACATCTCCAACAGAAATAATAAATATTATTTCCCATCTGAAGAACAAAAAGGCTCCCGGCCCTGAAGGCATTACCAATAGAATAATAAAGCTACTCCGACGGAAAGCCATAATTCATCTAGTTAATATTACCAATTCCATTTTAAGATTCCAGTGCTTTCCCACAGATTGGAAAATCGCTGACATTATACCTCTGAAAAAGCCTGGTAATAACCCACAACTTCCTCAAAGCCACAGGCCAATCAGTCTTCTTTCCTGTCTTGGCAAAGTAATAGAAAAGGTCATCCAATCAAGACTACAATCAGCAGTGGACCAAAAGAAAATAATCCCAAATGAGCAATTTGGGTTTCGCAAAGCTCACAACACGGTGCAACAAATTCACCGACTAACAGAACATATCACTCATGGTTTAAACTGGCACCTTCACACTGCTGCTGTATTTTTGGATGTTGCCAAAGCCTTTGATAAGGTCTGCCATCAAGGCATTATCTTCAAACTAATTGAAAACAATATCCCAATTAAACTAGTGAAACTCATATATTCATATATTAATGAAAAATACATGCAAGTAAATCTCAACGGAATTGTGTCATCAAGGCGCAAAATCCTGGCGGGGATACCTCAAGGTTCTCTTCTGGCCCCAATACTTTTCACAACTTACATGGCAGATATTCCTCTCAATTCAAGAAGAACTACTACGGCCCTTTATGCCGACGACACCGCTATTCTAGCTAGATCGTCAGCCCTCGCCTAGCAATCACTAGACTCCAAGGAAGTATCAATGAGCTAGCAAACTGGTTCACCAACTGGAGGATTCAAGTGAACCCCCTCAAAAGCTCAGCTATGTTGTTTTCGAGAAGAAAGGTCTGCAATAAAGAAGACATCCTGCTCTCTGGTCATAATATCCCACGGCAATTAGAGACCAAATATCTTAGGGTATTAATGGATAAGAAACTCCTTTTTAACAAGCACATCAATCTCATTGACTCCAAATCTTCCAAAGTAATAGCACACCTCTACCCATTGATCAACCGCAAGAGCAAATTGAACCTACATAATAAATTGCTTCTTTACCGGATGGTAATACGTCCAGTCATTACCTACGCCTCACCAGCATGGAGTCAAACTTCAAGATCAAACAGTTCGAAATTGCAGAGAATCCAAAACAAATGCCTTAAGATGATCCTGAATGCACCGTGGTTCATCAGAAATTCACCGAGAAACCGGCATTCCATACATCTCCTCCCTTCTTCGTGATCTTGCAGAAAAATTCTTCGTGAAGTCAAGTTCACATTCAAACCCACTAATCGTACAAGCTGTCAATTACAACGAGACTGATTACTACAAACACAAAAGGCCGAAGGCTATTCTTCTCTCAACTGATCATAGCTAACACAACTGCCCCCAGAGGGCGAGCTTAATTGCTTACAAATCTCACATTCCCAAACAACTCTCATCACAGATAAAGGGGAATATGAAAAGCACTAGTGCTTCACCCATCCTGTCAGTAACGTTGATGGTTAATGGTTGTCTTGTGAATTGTGTGAGAGGATAACCTTTTAAGGCTTTGATATGCCAAAGTATATAAAACTGCATGCAGATTTGTTAGTCCCACAGAACAAAATGTCCATTTCTATGACGCTGCATTCACTCATATGACGGTTCTAGCGAAATGATGCTAAATCAACCGATTCACACTTTTCTGGAAAACTTATTTACGATGTTGTTGCTCTCTATATTTCTTTGTGTTTTGTGTTTCGTTGTGAATTATAAGCTGTTTATAAATACTATTTTATTTTATTGTTGTGAATAATGACATAAAAATCAAAGTAAAGCTGCTGTTTCGTTCAGTTTAAAAAAAAAAAGACGCCTATGCCTATTAACGTTACATACTAAAATTCAAATTTAGTGAGAGTGGTGCACTAAAAACTGAGAGGGGCCTCAGGCTAAACCAACCTCACATTAATGTTAGAAACAAAGATAAAGTGAAAAAATTGCTACACTAGTTTTATGCTAGTTATGCGTAAATGTGACAATCTTATTGCCGAAATGGAAAAACTTTTGACAGTATAAATTGATGACAAACTGGTTGGCGGTTTCCTTAAGCGAAACTATTCAGAATAAAGCTGGATCTAATATTCACTTGATTTATATAATTTTACATCGCCGAAATGAAGCCTTTTTGGCTCTTTATTTTAGTAATTATTCAGAATAACTTTTAGGTTTTCGAAAATTATTCTAAATTTTTCGCTTGCGTATCTCACATAAATAAATAAATACTTTATTTACACGCGTATATGACGGCTTAAAAACGTTATAAAATCATAACATCCATCTGGAAGTGGAGAGGAAAAAAGTCTGATTCGCTATACAACAATGGTCTGGAACCTAACGTGTCACATGACCGGGATATTCCTGTACTCCAGTTTATTTAACATCACGCGGTGCAGTATTTTCTTAGCTGTTTAAAAAATTCCAGCAATATCCCTGTGCACTTACTATCTTTATCGAAATTAATTATCACTTTATTGTAAGTAGATTAGTAGCACACCACCTCCCAAACCATGTTTACCACATACATTGGGGGCCTTTTCCTGGTAATTTTGATTATATTAAATGCATCAAACTAGTTGAATCGGCCAATCGGTGTATTTCTGAGTTGATTCCGTTCTTGATCGTCATGGAAAATACCTCCCGATCTCTCCTTAAAACTAGGAATGATCAGGATAATGTTTCCAATAAAACAGACACAATTAACTAAAGTCTTAAAAATCTATTGCACTAGAGATTAATCGCTATTTTCCTGTTATCCACGGCTCACTGATAAATAACTATAGTTGTTCCTTGGAAGGCTAAATAAAGCGCTAATGTAGTATGTGCCAATCTGTACGTATGGTGAGAATGCAGAAATATTCTCGTTGAGATCAAGAGTAATATTCTTTTGTCAAAATCGTCTCATTGTGGCAGTTTGTCTCTGATTTCTGCTTTGTATGAGTTAGTATCTACAGCGTAATGTTCAGATTCTTGGTGGCTATTTCATTTTCTCGTCCGTTGCTAAGCGACAGTGTGACGCTATTCAGTTCTCTTTCTCGTCTGCCTCCTGTGAACGACGGTTTGTAGCAAACTAATGAAGAGCATTCTCTCGGTCGTCTGCAATGCGTAATGTTGGTATTCGATCTGTAATGTTTCTATTTTTTCATTTTCATTTCACAGACCTTTTTTATTTATACAATAAATCAAATCCACATCTAAAGTTGATCACTACTAAAACACGCTCGCGCGTGTGTGTGAATATTATAAATTGCAATAACATTATTCTGCATAGCTTGTATTAATAATTACAACAATCACATTTAACGAATTCTGTAGCGTCATCAAGCTGCTGATGTACCCAGTCTTTTTTTTTTTTATTATTCACAAAGTAATTTTTAAGAATTATAGTTTCGCATAAATTGCATATTATTGTTTTCACTCAAAACAAAAAATAAAATAGCATTTATGTAAACCTTGTAATTACAGTCCTGCCAAAAATTCCTCAATTTGAACTCACAGACCACAATTATCCGAAGTTCGAGTAGCGATGGAAGTTAAACATATAGTCTAACTTTACTACAGAACCTAGTTTAGTAGAGGAATGGACCATAGTCGAGGAACGGACCACCCTGTATCTGTTATTATCATTTAGTGCAGAATCTACGTGGACGAGTAGTATCCATAATACAAACAAAGGCAGGCCATTGTGCATAGAGATATGTGAACTTAAAGATTTCGTGAAACGCCTGTTGTCCTTGTACTTTTACTTTTCATATACTTCAACAATAACGTATACTGGACCCAGCGCCGTAACTAGACAGTTGCAATGGGTGCACAAGCACAGGGCCCAGAACGAAGGGGTCCTGAAATGGGATATCAAAAATGGTCAGTATTATATTTTCATTTTCAAATTTTAACATTTGCCACCGTGGGGGCCTATTCATAAATGTATATTATAATATTTATAAACAAAATTTCTATTTCTATCGTATTTGGTTTTTTTTTTTTTTTTTCAAAAAAAAGAGGGGGGCTCTGAACAAATAAAATCTTGTTCAGAGCCCATGAAAAGCTAGTTACGGCACTGACTGTACCTTTTAATGAATAATGGGCCTAGGCGCTCTAGTTAACATTTTTTGAAGATTACTAGGCACCAGAAGTCACCTGTCAGCCTTCAGTGACACTGAGCTCAAGGCTTATGAGTGAATCAAGACTTTCAGGGAAGTGAGTATCGCAGTCAACTGCCACCATTTCGTGACCTTAAACCCTAATAAATTTTATCCGAAATGGTGTGCATTATGCATTAGATTTTTAGCTACCTTGGATAAAAATCCAAGTTGAAGATTAGGGGAATAAAATCTTCCTTGTCTGTACTAAACATCGACTAACTAAACTAAAAGTTTAGGAAAAAGTTTCTGTAGTCGGAGATTAGAATAGAACCTATAACGTTCTTTCTTCTGTCGGTCCACTGCTATGGAGGCTGACTCTACTTCCACAGGGCTACCCAAGACCATCATTAAACGCATAAAAGTATTTTACAAACAAGGACAATAATAGTATATAGTAGAGTTTACTATTCATTCATTGAGGTAAAGTGTAATAAAAATGAGGGAAACGTTTCTTTCCATTGTAGTTGAATGCTCATTTCTGACTATTCAAAGTTAGTGATCATTCCCACGAGTTTCTGTATAATGTAATAGTTGTTACTATGCGTCAGAATTGTGTATGCTATAAATAAACAACAAGAGCTAATTTTCACATTTTCGTGCTGAGATTGACATGGCTAGTTACGTGCAATTAACACCTCGCAAAAAAAAAAAAAAAAAAAAAAAAGATTCAAAGTTTGAATAGATAAGGCTATTCCTCTCGTGAAATGGCTAAAATGGTTTCCTATAGTCAATCTACTGTGGTACAACTGCTGTCGAAAGTGGAGAAAATCGGATCTGCTGAAACGAGAAAGGAAGAAAGCCACTGTCTACACCATGCCATAAAAATGAAATTGGTTCGGTTAAATTAGTGCAAAGAGCATGCCAAATGGATTCCTCATCAGTGAAAAATAATAATTTTTCTGACGAGAAAGAGTTTAACCTGCAGGGCACCGACGGCAGACTAAGTTCAACGGAAAAATTCAACCCTGACTGTCTGGTGAGAACAGTCAAATTCTCAGCTAGTAAGATTATCTGGGGCTGCATGTCGTATCATGGTATTGGTCGCTTGTATTTCACAAAAGATTCAGTTATTATTCAAGTGAGCCAGAAAATTTTAGAATGGCTGCCTACTATCAGAGACCACTTTCCCGTAACGACGAACCCGCATCTTTCACTATTACTCTTCCCCTTGCCAGAGGGAAAAAAGTGTAAATAATGCTATTATAACCCTAAAATGTACCATACGAATTGAGTTTAGTAATTAAAAAAGCTTTAAATTTTGTTGCGGGTTAATTATTGGCTCACTGAACACTCAGCGACTACCGTCGCCAGGAAACAGCCCAGATCTCAAACCCCATTGAAAATTTGGAGTACCAAATGGAGACTGCGTACACAAAAGAAGAAACATTATAAGGGTATGGAACCATGAATTGACAGTTGCATCCATCAGGAAATTGATTTTGTCAATGTACGACCGATGCCAAGCTGCAATAAAGACAAGAGAAGGATCCACATAGTACAAAAATTTCATCTCCTGCATTATGTGGGAGATAAAATGATTAGAGACCTGAAAGGCTTGAAAAAGTTCAAAAGTTCCATGTTTGGTCTCTATAGCAGGGTTTCCAGCCAAACTATGTAAAAATAAATTTGAAAAATTAAATATATATATATTATTCTCGTATATATTCTCAGAAAATAAACATAATAGTAGTGTTAGGATTAGGGACCATGAGATGGCAGCACGTGTCAGCAATCTTTTCACTCGATGCCGTTCATAATTAGTGATAGGCTTGGGCCAGCTATCTCTGATTGGCTTCAGATTGAATCCAAACTATATCATGGCCTGTAAGAAGGCCATGTTTTGTTTTAATTCTGTGATTTCATATCAAAGGTTACCAGGAGTGTAGTCGGGCCACTGCCCTGGTACTTTTTTTAAAACTATCCAAATTTTTAAATTCATTATAATAAATTATAAGAATTATAATAATGAGACTTATAACGCATTTCCAGCTTTCGATCAAAAACTAGCAGCTTGCCGCTCTTATCATTTTCGTTTCAGAAAACAAGGCAATGACCTGCGTCTATGTTCGATTTCAAAACCAAAGAAAACTGACAATATTGCCAGTTTGCCTCCCACCCAATGCAACATCGCAGTTGGTCGTTTGTCATCCCTACACCCCAAACAAGTTCAATGGACCTGACAAGTTAAAACGTGTAGTGTGCTCTGTGAAACTATGTCCTCGCTATCGTTTGCCATATGGTGCTGGAGAAATTATTTTAAGAAAAAAAATGTAATAGTGCATTACAATATGAAGAGAACCAATGAAAACAAATTAACCAATTACTTCTCTAAACACATGGTTAAAGTGATCCTTTGCCCATTGTTACTTTTTGTTATTCTCTGTTAGTCTGCCAGATTATCCCACCCAGTTGGGTGGGGCATTAACCACACGATCTCTCTCTCATCTCGTAGACCGTACCACAAGCCTTATTCTCCTCTCAGAACCACGCCCACCACTCTGCTATATGGCCGTCGCAATAATAATAATAATAATGCCTCACTTCGTGCTCTGGATTTTGTTTCCAAGGCACTATTTCGACCTGGCACTATTTCTTTTAGGACTAGACCCCTGAAGGTTACTAAATTTTTGAATCCCTTTGGTATCCGTTACTTACTTTCCTTAATAAACACATTTGGTTGCCTTCGTCACTCTTCTTGTTATGAACATGCTTATCTCTTAATCTCTGGATGTGGAGTTCTACATTATGACTTTCCAAACAGTACATTCATCTTTGGAGACTTCAACGGCCATAATTCATATTGGCTGCTCTTCTTTAACTTCACACATCAACCTTGTTGGAAGGTCAAACGATCTGCTATCAGTAATGTCTAATACAAATTGCCCACCTTCCTACCAGAGCAGTGGATAATTCTCATCATTCTACCAATACCCCAGAACCTTCTCCTAACCAGCACTTCCTCCGAATACACCGAACATTAACTCTGCATTCTTTTGTAGTAAGTCTCACCATAATCTCGTCCCTGTTTCTCTTCTTACAGATGCACATTTTCCTAGCTAAATTCGATGCGAAGATGATGTTAACTCTTACTCTACCTAATTTAACATCATCTTCGCATCGAATTTAGCTAGGAAAATGTGCATCTGTAAGAAGAGAAACAGGGACAAGATTATGGTGAGACTCACTACAAAAGAATCCTGTAAGGTCTCCACAAGGCGATGTGGAGAGCTTGCAGGACGATTTAAATAGGCTATCGTTATGGGTAAAAGATAATGGGAATCAGTTTAACGTGGAAAAATGTAAAGTTATGCATTTTAGGATAATCAGATTACAAGCTGTATACCCCATTGATGGCAAGGTACTCCAGGAAATAGATTAATCTAGAGATTTATGGGTTATGGTAGACAGAGAGTAAAAGTTTAGAGGACATATTGCCAAGGTTGCTAAAGTAGCCCATACGATTACTTGGCTATTGAAGAACACACTAATAAGTAGGATAAGGAAGTTGTTATTCCACTTTATAAGGCCTTGATACGTCCACTTCTGGATTACTGCTCACGTATGGCCTTCTGGATATCCTGGGGATGAGGGAACGGTGGAGAGGATTCAGAGGCGAGTGACCAAGATGACGAGTGGTCTTGGAATGTTCCCTATGAAGATAGATTGAAGATGTGTGGATTGCAGAAGTTGGTTGATAGGAGAAAAAGAGGAGATATGATAGAAACATTTAAGTTGCTTAAAGGATTTTATAGGATAAATGCAGGGGAAATGTTTCAGTATTTGGTTAGAGGGACCAGAACAAGGGGTTATCCCTGGAAGTTGAATAAAGGTGTGCTCAGTAGGGGTGTGAGGACTAGATTTTTTACTTGGAGAGTTGTGAATGGGTGAAATGGGTTGCCAGAGTCAGTTGTGAGTGCTTTGCCTGTTAATCGGTTCAACAAGAGGTATGATAAATTGTGGGAATGATAGATAGATGGTTTGGGTCTCCTGCGATGAGTCTTCGAACTGTATGGAGGTGCCTGCACAATAATAATAATAATAATAATAATAATAATTCAGCGTCGTATCCTATGGGACAATAACAGTGACAACTGGGATGATCTCTGCGATTTCTTTTCAATTGTCTAATTACTCTTTCCTCTCTCCAAGACTAATCCACCCCAAACCAAGAATGTGAAAGTTTCTTAATTTCCTTAATCCACTATAATGTTCCTCAGTCTGGTCAGAATCCTCCATTCCCACTCAGCTTCCCTCCAATTGCTCTCTCATAGACGCTCTATTTTTTCATTATGCATTTTCTATAGGCATTTTCATGGGTGCTGTTCACTGAACTGGCAGCATTCCTTCGCTTTCCTCTTCTAATCATCATATCGTATAAAAACATGAATCCACTAGTCAACATGAGCGTACAGTTCAGCTTCAAAGTTATCGAAGAAACTTATCCTCTTTCTTCATTCCATCTATCTCTGTTCTTAGTATCAATCTTTCTCATCATTCCCCAATGAATACAGGTCCTCCACTGTTCAAAAAAACATTACAGATACATTCTTTCTCCCTAGTTACTCTCCCCCACACACATTTTGTATTATAGATTTTACAATATCTAGTGTGTGGGGTTGGTATAAAAAGCAGCACATAAGTCATTTTAATAAATTTGAAAAGTTGTAAATTTTTCATTGCTTCTTATGTTAATTGCATTATTTTAATAATAAAAAAACGCTTGTGTAGATCAATGGAGATGGCATATGCCTTCCACGGCGCTAAATCGTCTGAAGAGAGAGTCGTTCGATTCTAGTCGCCAAATAGAGGAACTTTTGTTAAGCCTTTTTTTTTTTTTTCAAACGGTTCTCTAGTTAGTCGATCTCTGGCACCGGCAAGCAGGTGCAAGAAACTCTAACGTAAACTCGAATTTTTCTTCCTATTAACTGAAGAAACTCGACCGTAGAACCCACACTATTTTCAGACAGTAAACATACAGTAGTGTAGTGTTAGGATTAGGGCCACGAGATGGGCACTTGTCAGTCGCCTGTCTTCACCGGACGTCATGTATAATCAGTGATCGTCTTGGGTCAGTTATCTTTAATCAATTAGAATACTTTATGAATGGCTGTTGCGTAATTGTTTAACTCAAGCCTATGTTAGCTTATCATGCGCAAAATCCAAAATCTAACATTATTGAAGAAATCAGCACAGTTGGAAAAGAACTTGGATTTAATGAACTGGATAAGATGTGAGAAACTTGCTCGATTCCCATTCAGAACAGCTAAGAGAGAATGATCTTCTTCAACTAGAAGAACAGCGTGCACATGAAGAAGAAGAAGATAAGTCCGAACAAGAAGAGAATGTTATGACTAAGAAGCTAACTGCACAAGAACTTGAGCTACGAGTAGTTTTCAATCACACTGAGTATGCTAAGGAGATTTTGTTTGATGCTGATCATGATATGGAACGAAGCTTCAAAGTCTACCGAAATCTTGATTAAGCGATCGCCAGCTATCGCAAATTGCATGACAAGATGAAATAGTCGAGCACGATTCAAACAACTTGACTTGTTTTTGTAAAAAAAAAGTAGCTCAATCAAATGTTTAGGCATTAAATAAAAATTTAAGCAATTGATTTTTATTCTCTACTATAGCTTATATTTTAATTTTTTTTTTCAAATTTACGCTAATTGATGGATGAATTATAATTCATTTAATTAATTTAATAAATAAATTTAATTCAATTAAGCGAATACAATAAACAATAGGAATAATTATAATTATTCCTATTGTTTATTGTATTTGCTTAACGCGATTTCGCTTAGCGCTCATTAATTGGTGGATTAATCGCGTTAAGCGAGGTTTTCCTGTATAATGAATGGACGTCTGGAAGACAGAACGTATACATTAAATTTCCTCATTGATTTTCTAAACCTTCCCCCCAAACAGCAAGTGTGCCACTTCTCATTTTTTTTTCATACATGCATATAGGCCTTTTCGGGAGTGATGAGTTATTGCCAAACATACGCCATCGATGGTTGATGATCTATATTCGCATCCTCTTGTTAGAGGGTTATTGTAATTCAATCCGAAATTTGTGTGTGCGCGTGCGTGCGTGTGTGGGTGTAATATATATAAATATACAATCGGAGAGATCATCTAATTTCTGCAGCTGTTTTATTCCTAATCCAATTCTCAGATGCGTAGGTTAAAATTAGTTTTCTACACTACTGTATACTGCTAATTTAGTGTTCTAATTTTTCTTGAGCCTTACAAATTTATTTGTGACTAGCTACCACACCAGATTTCCTTATTCTGTTGTCTATTTCCATATTTAGCTTGCTATCTTCATTAAAATTGTTCCTAAATAGTTGAAATACACTGCTTGGAATGAAGTCATTGGACTCCCCTCATGGGCAAGGTGCATTGCCATGCGAGTCACGTGTTTGTAGCTGGTATAAATTCGAGGAACTGATGCTCCCAAGTTAGTGCAACTATGTTTGAATGAAATGGATGCGAGAAGGGAATTGACACAGTTTGAAAGAAGTGTTATGATAGGACGCCATGGGGCACGCCTATCTGTTCTACAAATTGTCGACAAATTGTGAGATCCCAGGTCAACAATCAGTATTACCATACTGAGATGGAATCAGAGGGAGTCAACTGCAAGTTCTACCGCAGTGCACGACCCACGACACTCACTGAAAGTAACCGAAGGGTGCTACAAAGAATGATAAATAAAAATCGCCTTTCGTCAACCGACACGCCGAATGCAGAATTCCAGAAACAATCTGCTGGAACAATCTGCACAAAAACATTCATAACCGAGGCTCAAAACATGGGTTTCCATGGTAGGTCCGCAATATGCAAACCTTACATTATGCGAACCAACATGCATCGTCATCTTTAGTGGTGCAAAGGGCACGTACAGTGGGAGGTGAAACCTTCAAAAGCTGTGTTATAGAACGAGAAATCACGCTACACCCACAATCGTCCATCTGCTCGGTAGATGGACGAGCGTGGGTGTAGTAGATACCCGGTGAACATCTCTTGCCAGAGTACGTAACTCCAACTATGAAATTCGGAGATGGTGGTGGGATGGTATGATCCTATTTCCTAGTTTAGCCTCGGATCTCTGTTTGTGGTGCCACGAACATTGAACTCCGATAGGTATTTGAACAATATAATGCTTCCTGCTTTGTGGTGTTTCTACAGAACTAATCATTGACTCTTTCAGCAAAACAATGCACCATGTCATAAAGCTGCTGCTCTAATTGCTTAGTTTTTGGACATGAACGTCACCATACTTTTGATCGCTACCTAATGCTTGTGGAAAGTATGCCATATAGGACTGCTGCAGTCTTCACAGAGAAAGGAGATCCTACATCTTATTAAGGTGGGCACCAACGCTGTTTGTTCCTCACAGTACGGTGTCAGTTGATTTCATTCCACCAGTGTGTTTTATTTGTTCAACACACTCTCCATTGAGAATGTTGGTGATGTTTTTATGCAATAACTTCTGTAAGCTGTTATTTAATTTAGTTAAAGAATCCTGCAGATTTGTACCGGTCTCATTATGGAGTATAACATTGTATACATAACTTTTGTCTTAGGATTACGTTCTTGTGTATTTATAAATTATATTGTACTTTCTTTTCTAAACTAGTGATGTTGTCCTTTTTGGAAATTAATGAAAGAAGTGCAGCAGTTTGAATCTGTCATTTGCGAAAATCTACAGATGACGAGTAGCTTTTCCTATGCATCATAATTCTCAAGACAAAGGCAATGAAAGATATTCTTAACGCTACTATTTCAAAAATTTCTCTCTCGTGCTTGCACTTTCTCTCTCACCCCCACTTTACTCTAGGCTCCATCTGACATGCAGCACTCGTGAGTTAGTCTGTGGTATGCTAAATTGGTTATTAACCTTGAAGCGCAAACTCAGTTTTCTTTGTCTACTCCATGATTATACGAATGATTTTCCAGAGTTTCACGATATTCCTCTGTTCAGGGATTGGTGCCAAAAATTAGTTGTGTCGGATATTTCTATCTTCATTTGACATTCTTGAAAGTTTTGGTCTAGTCTCTCTCTCTCTCTCTGATGGAGATACCAGCCAAAAGCATTAGCAAGGTCATCTCTACCTACAGGAGAGTGAGCAAACCTTTGCTTGCTCATACTTGGATAAAGGATTAAACTAAATTTATTATATTCTAACCAAGTGAAAAATAAACTTTCAACATCTTTCTCTAAATCCAGAGTAATTTATTAAAAAGGTGGCACACCATTTGG
This sequence comes from Typopeltis vanoorti, assembly GCF_054136105.1. Lineage (NCBI taxonomy): Eukaryota > Metazoa > Arthropoda > Arachnida > Uropygi > Thelyphonidae > Typopeltis > Typopeltis vanoorti. Next base: position 51,810,156 of record NC_143571.1, on the reverse strand, counting down.
CAACTCCTATAGGTAGAGATGACCTTGCTAATGCTTCTGGCTGGTATCTCCACTTGGGCCTGGCTCCCACTGAAGAAACCTTAATAAAGGTTGAAACTAGTCTGAGTAATGGCCCTTCCCTTAATGCATAACATTAGACATATCCGCAAGGAGATGCGTTTTGCATTATGGGAGATACTGAGATAGGAGTGATGTTAGCTTGGTCCACCTTTGTTACAAATTTTCCCAATATATTTTTATGTCTGACAATCATTTCCTACTCAGCTATTTAGATCCCCAACAAGGACTAACTTTTCCTTTTTCATTCTGTCAGTTACTTTTTCTAAAGTCTCAAAAAATTACTCCACTTCTACCTTAGTAGAACCTTCTGTGGGACCACAGGCACAAATAAGTCTCATTGTCCAGTTCCCTATTCTCATATTTGCCCACATCACTCCACTTGAGACTGCCTGCCATTCAAGAAGATTAGCCTCGTATTTAGTATTGAATAATATGGCTAGTCCTTTTCCTTGATTGTCATTGCCTGAATATAACATTTTGTATTTCTCAAGATCTCACCAGTTTTTGCCTTTTTTGTTTCAGTCACCCCCTATTATGTCGATCTGGTACTTATCCAATTCTTCAGCTAGCTCCATTTTCTTTGCCATTCAGGCTTCTTATGTTGATAGTACCGATCTTGAACTCTGGTTACGTTGAGTTCGTGTGGGTTTTAGGATTTGTTCCAGTAGCTGACTTTTCACCGTTTGCCTGGTTCCCTGCCAAAAACAACGGGGGCCTTGTTTAACTGGGCGACGCACCAGCTGGCATGAAATTCTCTCAAGGTGAGGATTGGAAATTAGGTCACCTCTCAGTTATATAGCTTTGACCCTTAAGCACCTGGAAAAAATATGCATGTGTTCTAATTATCAATCAATTCATTAAACTTGTGATTTTATATACAGGTAGTGAACACAAAATTTAAATTGAGAGGTACAGTTCCCGTTCTTATTTACCTTGCAGTCACTAAAATACAATCAAACATACATGCACTCATGCACGCACGCACACACACCAGTCGTTAATTTCTTTAATTTCACTTACTGAAGAAAAATTTATATCCTGTAATCTGATACGAAAACCTGTATCAAATGAAGTATTGCTATATCAGCATGTTTTGAAATGCAGATTTTGTATAAAGTTTCATTGAATGATTGATTTCCTGAGTGATTTCCAACAAATAGAGAGATTAAAGAGATTTGCTTAGAAATAAACTCTAAAAACTAGAAGTAGTTCTTTCTTGGGCTAAAAGAACAGAAGAATAATCTTCAAATTCTTAGAATAAATTTTCTTTATCAATTGTTTTTGAAATAGGTTAGGACACTGTATTGTACTTGGATACTATTATATTCAATATTATTTTTAGAAAATAAAAAGAAATATGAATAAATAAATATACATAACAAGCATATTGTAATCATATTTGTGCCCAGTATAAACAAATATGCAGTAATGAAGTGATTCACAAAGTTAATAGGCCCAGCATGCATGCATGCATTAATTGGATTACCAATATCTGATGTAATAACAATAGCAAATTTGATTTATAAATATAATTTCATTTTTTTTAAATTATTTTTAAAATATATGATTAATAATTGACTTTTGTTATCTTGTTGCAATGTTATTGTCATTTGGTTCATTTAATAATTGAACATAATTTAATTTTTATAACTAAGAGATTAAAATAGTAACAGCTTTTAAAGGCTAAGATTTTAAAGTCTCAGTGAAAGGGAATCTGTAACTTTGTGATTGGGGAATCCAAATAGTATGATAATAATATCTACATAAAATAAAGATATTTTATAGTAGACTATTTGTGAAACAACATAGAAGTAACCTATAAAGCTAGTATTTTGTTATTTTTGAACAGACAACTGTATAAATAAAAGAAAATAAAAATTGCCAGCATGATGTCCTCTTTTAGAAATGAAAAATATCATTGCTAGAAACAAATAATGATATGAAAGGAATCAGCATTCAAGCCAAAAAAGACATGGTTATCAGGGTCTATGTTATAAAGAAGCAGAATATAAGCAGAATTAAAACCTGAAGAGTTCTTTTCCAAAATCTCTAAGGAAAAACTACTAGGAGAATATGCATTGAGTGCTCAAGAACTGACCAAACTTAAAAGATTTGTTTTACAAGTTATCATAGAAATCCCTCTCCTTCACCCCAAATTAAGACTACTAGATTACATCATTAATTAACTTTATAATTTTGTAAAAGTTGATATTTCGATAATAAATACTAAAATAAAGTATGTATGTATAGAATAAGCTAAAACATCTCCTTCCAAAGAAAAAAGGATGATGTTAAACAAAGAAATATGAATAAAAATTATTCAACTAGAAACAGAAAAACAGTGATCAAATAATATATTTATTTTCTCATTTTCTTCCCCCCCCCCCTCCTTTTAAATATGAAATGAATGGGAATATTAAGTTCTGAGACCAACATCTGACATATCGACAGGGATGACAAAGTCATGTTCAGAGATAAAAGATTTTATTCATTTCATTTACATTATCTTTTGTATGCTTTAGAGAAGTGGTTGCCAAGCGAGTCATTCAGTAGTTGCTATTATCACTGAATATTCTAATAATTTTCATAATTATCATGTATTAAACAAATGCTAATGCTGTCAACAACAAGCATGATAGTTGTCAAACTAAAATAAGGCATTCGTTACTGGTGGCAGTCACTGATCTAGAGCATTTCACAATATTATGCAATAAACAATAATATTAATTTAACTCTGTACAAACATTTTAAAAATGCAGCACACATTCACGCACAAATTTCAAACTATATAACTTTCTTGAAAAATACAAAAGTGTGGGTTATTTGCCAAGCAAGAGTGGCAAAACTATAATAATTACATCATATACATTGACTCTGCAGAAATGTAACTGTATCTTAGTAGATATTCAAGATTTTTTTGTTGTTGTTTAAATTAATCCAATATGAAATTGAATGGTAATTATATAAGCATCAGTAAGCAATGAATTTACTTAGTATCAGTTTTTACTCTCTTTTTTTAATCCAAACTAAATTAAAATGTGATGTGAAAGACAAGAAAAATAAAACTAAAAACAAGCTTTTATGTAGCAGGAATTTTTGGAAGTCCAAATTCATCCACCAAAACACCACTCTAAAAAAAATAAAATAAAAATAAACAAATTAAAATGTCTGTTTCAAACATTTTAAACAGAATTTACATAAAAGCAATTTCACATATTTATACCAATTTTAATAAATGTGGAAATATAAAAGTTAAAGTAGACGAACCCTAAAGAGGGATATACAAAATAAACTCAGTTTTTTTTTTATTATTATTATTTTTTTTATCTGATGATGCATTTTCACAGGTTATTCATATTAAAAGCAAATTTTCATAATTTCTCATATTTATGTATACATGCAAAATTTATTCTTTATATTATGTATACACACAAATGCCAGGAGTATTTGAAACAAAGGTGTAGAGTTTGTTTGCCTTGATGAATATGTTGAGGCCTCAGATTATAGGCTTTACTGGAACCTGGCTATCAGAAGCAGATAGACTAACTGGTTGTTGAGTGTAAAAGACAGTGTACTCTTAATGATAATGGATGCAAAGGTAAAAAGCTATGACTGCAATATTAGTAAAATATTATCTATGTAGTAGTGAGTCTGAAGCTATCTTGTGTGGGGTGGACTCTAACAAGATCAAATATATGATGGGATGTTGTTACAGATCTAGTAGATCAATTGTAAGTGACAATGAAATCTTCTTCTTCTTCTGCAGCTTCTCCCACTTAAGTGGGGTCACTGTTTGTTATGAGTCTCCTCCACACCTTCCTGTCTTGGGCTGTCACCACATCCAAGTTCTTCATCTTCAAGTCCTCTTCTACCAGCTCCCTCCATCTCTTCTTTGGCCGCCCACGCTTCTGCCTTCCTTGCACATCCATCTGCATGACTCTTCTTCCCACATATTCGTCCTCCCTCCTCATCACATGACCAAACCATCTCAACCTTGCCTCCTGTATTTTCGCTCCTAAGTTCGTAACTTTCACTGTTCCCCTGACATAGTCATTTCTCAGATGATCCTTTCTGGTCACACTGCACATCCACCTAAGCATTCTCATCTCTGCTACTTCCATCCTGCTGATGTTATTTTTCCTCAGGGCCACAGTTTCTATAGCATATGTCATAGCTGGCCTCACTACTGTCCTATAAATTTTGCCTTTCAGATTGATCGGCACCCTCTTATCACATAACACTCCAGCCATCTCCCTCCAGTTCCTCCAACCTGCTTGTATCCTGCATCCCACTTCCTTCTCACCTCCTCCATCTTCTTCCACTGTCGAACCTAAGTATCTAAAGTCTCTCACCTTCCTGATGACATTTCCTTCCAGCTCCAGGTCTGTCTCCTGGCCACCGCCCACTGCGCAACACATATACTCTGTCTTACTTCTGCTCAGTCTCATACCTCTCTCTTCCAGTACTTTTCTCCATCTTTCCAGTTTAGTTTCCGCTTCTTCTCTTGTATCTACACACAGCAAGATGTCATCTGCATACAACATTGTCCAAGGTGCATCTTCTCTCACCTCCTCTGTTACCACCTCCATCACAATATTAAACAGAAACGGACTTAATGCTGACCCTTGATGCAAGCCAACTGTTACTTGAAAACTTTCTGTTTGTCCCAAACAGGTCCGAACACTTGTCTTCACATTTCTGTACATTTCCTGCACCAACCTGACATATTTCTCCGGCACCTTCTTCTCCCTCAGACACCTCCAGACTTCTTGCCTTGGCACTCTATCGTATGCTTTCTCCAGATCAATAAATACCAGATGTAGCTCCCTTTGTTTCTCTCGATATTTTTCCATCATCTGTCGTAACCCAAAGATAGCATCTGTTGTTGATCTACCAGGCATGAAGCCAAATTGTTCCTTTGCAATCTCCACCTCCTCCCTCAATCTACCATCAAGAACCCTTTCTAGGATCTTCATTGTGTGGGACATCAACTTTATTCCTCTGTAATTTTTACAGTCTTGTGCATCCCCTTTACCCTTGTAGATGGGAACAAGAGTACTCTCCCTCCATTCCTCGGGTATATTTTCCTGTTGGCAAACTTTCATGAACAGGTCCCACAGCAGGTCAATTCCCTCTTCCCCCAGTGCCTTCCATGCCTCCACTGGAATTCTGTCGGGGCCCACCGCTTTTCCATTCCTCATCCTCTTCATGGCCTCCGTCACTTCCATTCTACTGATGTTCTGCACCATCCCCTCAGAAGGCTGCCCATCTCCTCTGTGAGTCCTTGCATTTTCCTCATTCAGAAGTCCCTCAAAGTATATTTTCCATCTGTTTCTTATGTCCACATCCCTCCATAATACTCTTCCTTCAGCATCTTTGATCTGCCTCACATGTAAGATGTCCTTAGCTGCTTTATTTCTACATTTCGCTAGTTGTGACAATGAAATGCATAATCATCACAAGTAACTTTAATTCTCTAAACACTCACTGGGTAGTAGTAAAATCTTGTGAAAAGAATCAACCTGAATTTATTGAGCTGTTTCAACACAATCTTCTCGAGTAGCATGTGACAAAAGGAACTCTAAGTCAGAGAGTGGAAAGGTAAACCTGAATACAGTGTCAGAATTCAGTCCCATTGTATCAGTTGCCAGCTGGGAAGGATATTGGCAGTGTATGGGAAGTATTAAAAATACCTTAATAATGCAACATCAGAATGTGTCAAAAGAATGAATAGGGAAGGAGTGAAATCAAGTTGCAGTCTTATTAAGCAAGAGACTGATGAGAAAGAGATAATGTGCAAGGAATACCATGTGGATAAGGATAATGTTAGTTATGAAAATTATAAGGTGAAGGCTAAAAGAGTTACAAATATTGTGCAAAAAAGTAAGCCAAAATATGAAAACAAACTGGTTCTGAAAGCTAAATACAATACAAAACAATTCTATCATTATGCTGCAAGTAAATAAAAGAATGAATGTTGAAGAATAACCCCACTGAATGTGGGTGGCATGTAGATGATAGAAGCAGAAGAGATCAGTAAGCAAATAAGTGCCTAATTGGCTAAAAGCTATCAATCTGGTACACACACACACACACACACCACTGAGCTCACTGCTACCTCTTCAATGGATAAAGAAACTCAAATGCATGAGGAGTTGTTGCACAAACTGAATAAGAATTCAGCAGTAAGGACTGATGGCATATCCACATGGATATGTTCACAGGGCATAGGGGATAGTCAAAGGGTATCTGGAGGAAGCAATATCACATTGTATCCAAGGTCAGGAGAGCATATCGGGTAGGAGTGAGATGACTTGGTAATATCATTAAGCATGACATGCAAACAAAGAAAATGTTGTGGAGGGCATATAAGAAGGTGACCAGCTTACTCATGAACAGTACAAGGATCAGGCAAGAAAGGTGACCAGCATGGTAAGGAAGGCAAAACCAGATTATGAGAAGATATTAGCTGAACAGGTGAAAGGAAATCCCAAAGTGGTTTTTTTTTTTTTTAATTTTTTTTTTTATGTCGCAAGTAGGAGAAAGAATGACTAAGGAAGGATAACTTTAATGAGTGCAGATGCCAGATGAAATTGTTGAGCTGCTGACTGATCATTTTGCAAGGGTATATCATCCAAGTAAAGATATTGTTATGACAGAGGATGATGTGAGAACAGAGATTGAAGAATTAGAAGTACTTCGTAAATTGAAGAATCTGAATGCAAATACAGCTGTGGGATTAGATGGAATATTGGCTCACATTTTAATGTTTTTGATGTTTTTGGCTAGGCTGTTTAAGTTTCAGCTCTGGCAAAGTCCCAAGAGAGTCGAAAGAGGGCAACAGCATAAAGGGAGATCTGTCTGTGGTAACAAATTACAGACCAATTAGTATCTCAAAAGTGGTGGTAAAAGTACTAGAAAAGTTGGTGAAAAAAAAGAATTTGGGAAGGGGTGGATAAGAATATGAGGGTTAGCATAGTTTTGTGAAGGATTGGTCATACCTCAGTAATCTACTAACTTTATATAATAGTGACAACTAAGTTGGATAAAGAGAATGGTTAAACGACAATACTGCTGAATTTTGCAAAGCCATTTGACAGGATGAACTGTCGTGGAACTGTTATGCAAACTACAACAAATGGAGATGGATATGAAACTAGTGATATGGATAAAAGGGTAGCTAATGGACAGCTCTTCTTCTTCTTCTTGAGTATTCTGCAATTAAGCAGGTTCTTCTTTTAGTAGTAGAAACTTTCCTTCCACTCTCTTCTGTTCTGAGCCTTCTCTTTCAAGGTTGTGTACCTGTCTCCATTCAGCATGTCATCTAGCATTGTTTTCCTTACTCTTCCTCTGGCTTTTTTTCCATCTATATGTCCTTTGATGGCATCTCTGATGATTTCATTCCCTCTCAGAATATGTCCAATCCAGTTTCCCTTCCTTCTTTTTATCCTCCTTAACAGACTTAAATTGAGAAGGTGTTCTCTGGCTGACTCGAGTGTGTCAGGCTGCTTGGATATCTGGGCAAGCACCAAAGAAATGGCAGACAGGCATAATAATACCAGTCTTTAAGAAGGGCGACCAGAAGGATTGCAGTAACTATCGTGGCATCTCTCTGCTCAGCCTGCCTGGGAAAGTGTATGCTAAGTGCTTGGAAAGATGGTGCAGGAGCATAGTTGAGTCAAAGTTCCAGGAAGAACAATGTGGCTTTCATCCTGGTAGAAGCACAACTGACCAAATCTTCACTTTAAGGCAAGTCTTTGAGAAATCTTGGGAATATGCCAAGAATGTCTACACATGTTTTGTGGACTTGGAGAAGGCATATGACTGGGTTCCTCGGGATAAGCTTTGGCAAGTAGTACAGGAGTATGGAGTGGATGGTCAACTATTAGCTGCCATCAAGTCCCTGTATGAATGCCCAGAGTTTTGTGTCAGGGTAAACAGCACAAAGTCTGAACCTTTCACAGTCTCCGTCGGCCTCCGCCAAGGGTGTGTTCTGTCACCCCTCCTTTTCATAATATTTATGGATTGGATTGATAGGCACAGCCGAGGCAGTGAGTGTGTCAGAACTGGAAAATGTAGCATTGGACATCTGCTTTTTGCAGATGACCTAGTTCTGTTTAGCTCTTCCAAAGATGACCTCCAGCGGACCCTGGATAGGTTTGTAGCTGTTTGTGCAAACGCCGGAATGAAGATCAGTGTGGCCAAAACTGAAACATTTGTGGTCTCAAGACAACCATCCCAGTGCACTCTAAATGTAAGTGGAGTCCCAATGAGACAGGTGGAGAAGTTTAAATACCTTGGGTCCATATTCACGAATGGGACGTAGAGCTAGATACTCGAATTGGCTTAGCAAGCTCAATATTGCGGGAGCTTGGCCGTTCGGTAGTATTGAAGCGGGAGTTAAGCCAGAAGGCAAAGCTGGCTGTCTTCAATACAGTCTATGTCCCCATCCTCACCTATGGTCATGAGAGTTGGGTAATGACCGAAAGAATGCAGACACGAATCCAAACGGCTGAAATGAGATTCCTTCGAGGGATTGCGGGGCTGACAAAACTCGATAGAGTCAGAAACTCTATTCTCTATTCGGGAAACCCTCAATACTCAACCGCTGCTTCTCTGTGTTGAGAGATCACAGTTACAGTGGTACAGGCACCTGGTCAGAATGCCACAAGAGAGGCTCCCTCAGCAGGTCCTCTTTGCCAAGCCAGAGGGTAGGAGGCCACGTGGAAGGACAAGGACTCGCTGGATAGATTATATCCAAAACCTTGGGTGGACACGTTTGGGAATCCCACCAGAACACCTGAGCTTGGTGGCAGAGGATCATGACCATTGGAAGTTCCTCTTGAAGTTGTTGCCCCCACAACCCAATTAGGAAGAGTGGGCCTTGAAGATGTATGTATGTATATATTTTGGAACACAGAGATTACAAGCTGTGTGTGACATCAGGAAACTGTCTAGGAAATTGATGAAACCAAGGTTCTGGGGGTAGTAGTAGATATGGTTGAAGTTTAGAAGGCATATTGCTAAAGAAGTCAGGGTAACTCACAGGATTTCTTGGTTATTGAAAAACCAACTAACAAGCAGAGATAAGGGAGTTATCATTCCTCTTTATAAAGCTTTGATACAACCACATCTGGATTATTGTGATCAGGTCTGGTTACCTGGGTATCTTGGGGATGAGGAAGTGGTGGAGAGAATCCAGGAGGTGAATGACCAAGATGGTGAGTGGTCTGTAGAATGCTCCTTATGAGGATAGATTGAGGGTTTGTGAATTGCAAAAGTTGGTTAAAACAGGCAAAAAAATAATAATAAATAAATAAGGGGAGGGGGGGGGTATGATGGCATCAGTTAAGTTACTTGGTTACCTAAAGGATTTTATAGGATTGATGCAGAGGATATATTTTAGCACTTGGCTAGTGGGGGCAGAACAAGAGGTCATCCCTGGACCTTGGGTCAAGGGATGACAAGGTGTTTGGTAAGAGTGTGAAGACTAGATTTTTTGCTTGGAGAGTGGTGAAAGAATGGAATGAGTTGCCTGAGTCAGTTGCGAGTGTTTTGTCTGCTAATGGTTTCAAGTAGAGGTATTACAGATAGTGTTGATAGTTTTGGCGAATTCCCATAATGAGTCTTATTATTGCGCAGGCTACTCCATGGAGTAGCCTGCGCAATAATAATAATATCCCATTAGTCCCTTTCATCAGACTATATAATCTGAAATTCAGAACAGGAGGATTCCACAGAAGTGGAAAGAATATATATGCATCCCATTGAATAAGGTTAGTGAAAAGACTGATGTCTGAAACTATCAAGTTATCAGTATCTCAGGAATGATGAAGATTTTGAAAAAGTGACTTAAGAGCAGACATACAGAAATGGGTTGACAGAGAATCTACACTCTGTAATGAACATCATGGGTTAACTAGGGGAAGGTCATGCTTTTATATATATAAAAACATGACCATTATATAAAAACCATTTATATGTACATACATGAAGGGAGGTCTAGAAAGTTTTGATGAACACCTAGACAAAAATTATATTAAAGCAACTGATATAACCACAAGAAAGAACATACCACTAACAGAGTTATGAAAACAACTTATATTCTTATATCCCCATATGTTCTTTCTTGTGGTTATATCAGTTGCTTTAATATCATTTTTGTTCTAGGTTTTCATCAGAACTTTCCAGACCCCCACCTCATATATATAATCTCTTTTAAAGCAGAACTTTGCTAATTCTTACAGAATAAAAATTTATTCATAAAAGTGTGCTTTTTATGAAGTGGCTTAAAAGTCTCAGGGCAGGGTTTCCAGATTACATTAGCTTTCACAATATTAATATATGTTTACAAGTTTTAATGAGCAGGATTTGCAGAAAATTAATAAAAAAGAATATTAATTTTTTTTTTCTGAATTTTATAGTACTTGAAAACCATTATCATATATTCCCAAAATAAAATGTTTATAGAAAGGAGGAAACCTTGGTTGGCTGTTCAGAATTAAAAAGCATCTAAAACCATGAAGTACTACTACACTTCTTCTCAAGCAGATGCTTGATAAAGAGGAGATGAGTGGTAGTGTTACTAGAAGAAAATATCCACCAACTCTAGGACTGGTTTCTTTTCTACACAAAGTGTACAAAGCTATGCAGGCACATCACTATAATGTATTGAATTGCAATGAAAAAAAAAGAAGAAAAAAAAAAAAGACAGACAAAACTTTATGGTCTATTTGACATTCAATGTGAATGTCAGTCATTTACTGGTAACATTTATCACTGAAGAATTTAAATTATAACAAAGCAACAAAAAATAGATCAAGTCAAATATAATAACAACTGCATACATAATTTTGCTTACCTCATTTGTTGTGCTTTCAGCACCTGGCTCTTTTGTTGGAATATTCGGGGCACTGACTGCCTCATCCAAATAAGACGTATCTTCATCAAGTGCAATTTCATCGCCAAGCGCATCCAGTTCTGTAATTTTATTTTCACAACACTGTTATTTCTTTTCCCTCTAATACACTTACATAAATAGCTGTAAAATTTACCAACTAAAACAATAAATCACACACAAAGGAGTAACAACATCTGATACCCCCTGTCCTATTTGTAAACATTGCTCTCAGTTGTAAACATTAAAAAATCTCCTAAGACAACTATTGAGAAAGCTGGATTTGAGAAAAATCAATATCTAAAAAAAGATGCCAAAAAATAAGGCTGATTAGTGTCATCTATCAAGTATTAGAATCATCAAGATCTACCACGACCAGTAACCTGAACTCAGATCTCCTAGCTATATCTCAGTGGGGCGAAGACACCCTTGTAAACTTCAATGTCACCAAAACTCAGTCCTGTCTGATTGCTTGCAAGAAAGAGCTCGCATCCCTCCCACTTACCTTCAGTAAAACTGAGATATCCAAATAAGATCAGATCTCTCTTTTTGGACTGACCTGCACCTCAGATCTTTCCTGCCAAAAAACTTGGTGAATTTTTCTGTACACGACACTACTTTGCACCTTCACAGCTGCTAACTCTATACAAAGTCCAAATCTGCCCAGTAATGAAATATTGCTCCCATATTTGGGGTGATGCACCAAAATCCTCTCTAAGATTGCTCAATTCTATCCAGAAGAGGGCAATCTGGCTAATTAATGATCCCTCTCTCACAAACCAACTTCAATCCTTCTCTTACAGACGTTCAGTTTCTACTTTGTGCCTCTTCTACAGATACTTTCATGAACAGTGCTCTGCTAAATTGGCCACTATTATTCCTCCACTCTCCTCTAAAATCATTAAAACAAGAGCCACTGCTAACCAACACACTTTTACAATCCATCTTGAAACTCACCAAATTAACTTCACTGCCTTCTCTTTCATTCCATCTACTTCTGTCCTTTGGAAGTCCCCTCCCCCAAAGATTACAGCCTTCAGCTGTTCAAGCAAAATATGAACATATTCCTTCTCCTTCTATTCCTCTTCCCCACACACAGCACTAATGTGCTATAGGTCATGTGGCCTTTCATGTGTGGATCAGATAAAATAAACAAATAAAAAATCTGAAGATGAACAGCCATCAGGATGTCTGTTAACAACTTTTTAGTTTTTAATTATTCAACTGCATCAGTCCCTCTAATAGCACTTGCTTTCATCAGTTAACTGACTACTGTATTCTATTTAAACCGCTTATATTTTCTTATTTGAAATGCATGTTTTAACTATGCAGAGACCTACATGAAATATCTATTGCTTATTTTCAATAAATCTCTTTACATTTATAGTGTATGTGTTCTGCTTACCCTCAATCCTAATTTGGACACGCTCTGATGAGATATTGGAACAAATATGCACAAATTCTTCATTGAGAGAAGAAAAAGAATCCAAGAGTGTATAACTGGATAAAGTAAGATTGTGTGGTGACTGAAAAAAAGAAAAAAAAAAAAAAAAAGCTGAAAGTTGAGTTTTTTAGAAAAATAAGATGTGGTTTGCAGACTACAGATGACAATGGATATCATTAAGGATAGAATTGCAACAGAATATTGGGACTGTTTTTTTCTCTTTTTTTTTTTACCCTGCATATAATTATTTTTCTTTGCTTGACTTTTTATAGCTGTTTTAGAAAAGTCTGAATTTGGAGGTATCCATAGCTCAGCTAGTACTGATAATGCCCTCACTTGAAAAGACCTGGGCTTTTCAAGTTAAGGTGAATTAGCTGATCTCACATGGATGTGGCACAGTTTTTTTTTTTTCTCCTGAGATGTGGGTTTTTCATCTGACTAAACAGGAAAGCCAGCCAGAGAGAAGGAAGGGAAAAAAAAAAAACATGCAGTTTACAGATGTAGCAGACCCTGTTGATAGGATTAACTGTCCTTAAGCATTAAGCAGGTTTATGAGAAGCCAAGTACCTTGCCCATGACAGGCCATCAAAGCCTAATGCTTGATGGCCTGTCATGGTCAAATAGAAAGGATGGGTGGGTTGAATTGGGAGGAACACAAAATATATAACAATCGATTCTTTGCTAAGCCATAAAGAACTTCCTCCAATTCCTAGCTATAGAAATAATACACGTATAATATGGAATGATTGTGTGTAATGCATCACAAGTTGTTAACTGATAATATCAACCTAGAAAATATTCTTTAATCACTTGACATTTCTTAGAAACAGCCAATATGCTTATTTGCAAACTATGATCATTCCCTCTGCAGCAGATTATCTATTCTTGCTTTGTGAGACAACTTTGTACTTAAAACATGTTAAATGTCACAGAAAAAACAATTTATATATACAGATAATTTATGCATACTATATATATAGTAACATACAATGAATTAATTACTGTCTTTGTAAATGCCGACCAAGTTTTCTTTTCCAGATCTGTTAATATAACAGATATTAACTGTTATAATGACATTATTTTCAACATTTATGAATACTTGTTATAACAGACACCTATGGAAGTCCAAAAGTAATCATCCAATTCAATGTTTCAGAAGAAGGTGTATACTACCATATAATTCCATCAACATCAAATGAACGATGTGTGCCACTGGAACTAAAGGGTATTTATAGTTCCATTCAGGAATAATAAACCTTTCTAACTTAACCTTAAAATTAGTTTTTTTTTATATTATTATTATTAATCTTGCCAATGAAAGGTTGAGGATCTACAGTGTATAATAGTACAAGCACCAATGGATAAGTCAGGAAGACAGAAGTTTATGTTCTCTCTCTCTCTCTCTATTAGTTGCAGTTGATGGAAACACAGATGATGATAGCTTGTTACATAAAATGGAGGTAGCAGAGTTGAGAAACATGAGCAAAGTTATTGCAGCAGATTCAAAGCCAGGAGTTTTAACTAGAAAAATACTCTGGGAGTATTTTTCTAGAGATGAGTAACATAAGCCAAAAACGCCTGTGGAGCAGCTGTGGTAAAATCCATATCATCAATCACTGCTGAAGAGGAAGCATCCAGGTATAGGGAGTAGGCTATTAATGAATGATTTATTCTGCAAGGGTATTAGGTGAAAGAAACAGGTCAATGGTTGAACAATACAGCTTTCTGAGTGCAAGCCACTCGGCATAAAGAGGCTGAAAAATAGAAGATTTCCTTGCTGCTGATGTAGAAATCTGAGGAGATGTAGGATGTGTTTAAGTGATGCTGAAAAACAGCCATCAGGATAGAGAGGAAGAAAAATTAGGATAAGCATGAGTTGCAATCGAGAGCTCTGGCAGGGGACCTGAAAAGATGACTACCAACTGGAAATGAGACAGTTTTTCACATCTGGTTTTCAAAGTCTCATTTGAAATGATTTATGGTCTTTTTTTTAAAAGCATTCCCAGACTCATTTTTTTGTATACGCTTTGGTTTTAAGTTATTCTTTCCTATATTTTTATTTTTACTGTGGAATGCCTCAACACCTGGTGAGAAAAGGATGAAGAGAAAATGAGAGATAAAGGCACTCAGTGGCAGTAAAAAAATAATGTAAACATTAAACAGCAATGGACCAAGGACTGATCCCTGTGGTCACCTTAAATCATGAAGACTCAGATCACCCATATACACATTTTGATATGTCAGTCAGCCATCCTCTTAGTCATGCTACAGTCTTCCATACTGTATCCTGTCAAAATCCTTAGCAAAGTCCAAAAGTATCAATGGTAGTAACATTCAATCTCAATGGTAGTAACATTATTATAAAACTTAATTGTTGCTCAGACATGACCTTCTCCTTAGTAAACCCATACTAAGGGATAGGTCATGTCTGTGTTTTGCATGTTCACTGCAAAACACAGATTCTCTGGCAACCCATTTCTGTATGCAACTTATTACCAATTAATCCAAAATCTTCACCACAACCCCAGAGATACTAATAGGTCAATAGTTAGACATATCACTTTTTGCACCACCCTTGTGCAAAGAAATTATCATACATTCATTCCACTCCCGTGGAATCTTCCCTGTTCCGACACTCAAATCTAGCCTAATCAAAGGAACAGCTAGTTCAACTGAACACTCTTTTAGTATCCATACTATATGCCATCAGCCCCTACTATGGAATTCTTATTCAGTTTGTGCTACAGCTCTAGTATCTCTTTCTCCTATATCTGAGTTTCTTCATTCAGTGAAAAGGTAGTAGGCTGATAGCTTTTAGCAAAATAGGCACTCAGTGCAACCTCTTCTGCATCTGTCACTTGTATACCATCTGAATTCAGTAGTTATTCTTTCATACCCATTCTTTCTTCAACATTAACTTTTCTGAAGAATTTCTTTCTTAATAAGACTGCATTATTTTTCAAACTCTAGGGACACATTCTGATATTACATTATAAAAGTATTTTTAAATGCCTTCTGAGCAATGCTGATGTCCTTCCAATCTAGCAACCAATATAATGGGACAGAAACGAGCATATTCCTCAGGGTCACAATTTTATGCTCTGTAGTTCATCATGTAGCCGTTTCTGAATGATACATCAATAAACTTAGCCACTTATTAAGACGGTACAGCATGATCACTGTCACTAACCAGAAGCAGAACAGTTACATCTCTGACACAAACAAGATTACTACTCTTTGATTTTGAGTTCCTTGTGTCACATGCTGCTTGAGGAAGTTGTCTCACAACATCTGAATAAATTCTGTTTCATTCTTCTTATGATATTTCACTGCTACCTAATCAACAATTGGATAAATAAAACCATCTATGATGTTTACTAGTTTTGTGCTCATCATGTTAATGTATTTTATCGTTAACTGATCCATCAAGTCTATAATAATGCTCCACTATATATCTGATCTTGTTAGACTCCACCTCACACCAGACGGCTTCAAATTCATTATCATATGAATATTTGTTACTAGTATTTCAGTCATAGCTTTTTATTCTAACTAGATTCAAATCACCGAAATCAATAGCAGAATACCTAATTCTCTCCTATCCCTCTTAAAAATACTGTACCTTTACCCTTGACACCGGTTAGTATATCTGCCTCTGATACCCAGGTCTCACTGAGGCTGCAATGTATTCACCGAGGCAACAAACTCTACCCCTTTGATTCTCCTGGCATTTGTGTACAGACATAATAAATTAGGTACGTGCTTTTTTTTTGTACACTCACTTCTGTAGTCTATGTAACCCAAATGGCCAACTTGCAGATCTCTGTTCTTATCTAATGCCTTACTTATGCAGACATCTTTGCACATATGTAAAAAGTACAAACACACACACGCAAATTTATTCTTTCCTCAATCATTTCCATGATAATGCACATTCCAATCATTAACACAGTTACATAACATGGTTGCTCTTACACAGAGGTTCTCACAATTACCCCGATAATCATAATCAGTTTCTCTGACTCTGTGTTATGTCTCAAACCAATTCATAATTTCTCAAGACTCCTGATATCCAAACACATTCAAGTATAGGCCATTCTTCTTATACAAATCCAGTCTTCTTTCAGGCACACTCAACACATCCAAAAACTAGCATCCATTCCTTCTCAACAGCCTAAAGCTCAAATAATTTTCAATCATAGCCCTACTTCTTAATTTCTATCATATCTATGCAACATACTAACAATTTTCACTCTCAGTTCTTCCAACAATCCATTCACATGCTTTCTCTATCTCTCTCTTTTTTTTTTTTTTTTTTTTGTCTACACATGAAAGACCACAAGACCTATAAGCACGCCAGTGCCAAATGTGAGCAAGAGGAATAGAAGAAAGAAGAAGTCTGTTCACATTTTCTTTGAACAGTTCAGTGATTAATGCTTTTTGACGAGAGTATAGAAATAATAGTGACCAATTCAGCAGAGCACTGTCCATGAAAGTATCTGTAGAAGAGGCACAAGACAGAAACTGAACGTTTCTGTCTTGTGCCTCTTGTGAGAGAGGGATTGAGAATCCTGTGAGAGGGATTGAAAATCCTGTGAGAGAGGGATTGAAGTGGGTCTGTGAAAGATGGGTCATTAATTAGCCATATTGCCCTCTTCTGGATAGAATTGAGCAATCTTAGAGAGGATTTTGGTGCACCACCCCAAATATGGGAGCAATATTCCATGGCTGGGCAGATTTGGGCTTTGTATAGAGTTAGCAGTTGTGAAGGTGTTGAAGTTAATGTCTTGTGCAAAAATAGTACACCAAGTTTTTTGGCAGCTGCAGAAGCTATAGCTGAAATGTGGTTGTGGCAGAAAAGATCTGAGATGGAGGTCAGTCCAAGAAGAGAAATCTGATCTTGTTTGGATATCGCAGTATTACTGAAGGTAAGGGGAAGGGATGCAAGCTCTTTCTTGTGATCAATCAGACAGGACTGAATTTAGGTGGCATTGAAGTTTACAAAGTTGTCCTTGCCCCATTAGGATATAGCTAGAAGATCTGAGTTCAGGTACCTGATTGTGGTAGATCTTGAGGACTCTTGAATGAAAGAGTCAGGTTTAGGTTTGTTGAATGAAAAGGAGGAATGGACTGTACTGTTATCGGCAAAACTATGGATAGGAATGGAAGTCTGTAAGAGCAGGGTGTTTATATACAAGAGGAAGAGAGTGGGTGAAAGAACAGAACCTTGGAGTGCTCATGTTGGTGGGTAAATCCGAGGAGAGTAAGCCGTCCACCATGACATGTAGTGAGTGACCAGTAAGAAAGTTGGTGATCCAGTTGCAGAGTAGGGAAGGGTGACCATAGGATAGTAGTTTGGTGGGTAGGCCCTTGTGCCAAACTCAATCAAATGCCTTTGAAATGTTGAGGGCAACCATGCTAGTTTCTCGAAATTTCTCCATGGCATGAATCCATAGGTGGGTGGTGAAAGCAAGAAGCCAAACTGCTGGTCACTGATTAGTTGGTATGTCTCTAGATGGTTCAAGGGTTGATTGTTGATGACCTCCATAATTTTTGAGAGAACAGAAGCGAGAGCAATTGGACAGTAGTTCGTTGGTTGACTATTATCACCTTTCTTTGGGATGGGCTGGATGTGGACCCATCATACTGAACTATTAACTATTATATAGCTATTAACTATTCATATCAACTAGAGTAATCATCTCTTTTACTTTACTTTTGCATTTTCCAATTGCATTTCTTATATTTTTGCTCAAAGTAAACTTGAAGTGATAAGCAAGTGATCCAAATGGCATGTTTTAGGATGGAATTTGCCAAATCAAATAGCATTATCCTTTTTTTTTTATAATTGACTTTATCTACTTGATTATCATTATGCAATATCCTACCTGACTCAGTGCTCTGTTGGTTCTCATTTGGCTGCTTGCTTTTTTGTCCTTCTTATGTTCCTTTAAGTGGCTCTCAATTTTTTTTTGTAATTCATGCATCATCTGTTTAACAATCAGTCTTAAATTTGTGACTAATTTTTAATTATTTAAAGTCAGAGAAATTGTATATTTGTATATACATATTTCCCATATACAAGTAGTGAAAATGTGTATCACCTTATTAATTTATGTAGATCAGAGACAGATGTTGAAAGTTTTTTCACCATCTTTAACTATAAATTAAAGATGCAAGAAATTATATTCTTGGTTTAATTCTTTATCCAAGTGTAAGCAAGCAAAGCTTGCATGTGAAGTATTTAGAATAATTCAATATTTAGAGTAATCCAGAGTAATTTAATAAGAAGGTGATACACTTTTTCACTACTTATATATGAGAAATATGACTTCTGCATTATTCGAACCTTGGTATCCCCCTTCTGAGTCTCGCTCCCACTGATATAGTTTTCCACAGATGTGGAACCTGCTGAAATGATTTCGATCACTATATTCCATTAGATGCTTGCCTATGGTATACCCTCTACTGGCATCACCCTGAGTAGGGCCCTGCAGTGGATGCTTTTCCTTGAGAAATAAGTGGTTTTATAGGGTGAGCCTGTCACTGAGTAGAACCACTGCTGAGTATGATCCTTTGGGTCATATTCAGCAGTGGTTCCTTATATAATTTTGTATGATGTAAGGAACATGATCTGAGAGACCTGATTTACCAAAATTGTTAAATTTAATGCATTGCTTATTATTATTATGAGCGACTCCAAGGAGTCTTTAGACTCATCGAGGGAGGCCCTAAACATCATATCCATCACAACTATTCGACAATCACACAGTATCTATCATACTTTGCCTTGAACTCATTTACTGTCATAGCATCCACAACAGACTCTGGCAGCTTATTCCATTCATTCACCACTCTAAAAGTAAAAAACCCAGCTCTAACACCCTTACTAACCACACTCTTGTCCAGCTTCCATGGATGTCCCCTAGTCCTCCCACCACCACCAGTCCTGTTCTCAAAATTATGTTTTCTTTTTTTTCTTTTGGAATGGAATTGTGCATCCAGTTTCACTAATATAAGAGATAAGGTCAAGTTACAGGTGCAATAGATTCGATATACCTGAGGGTAGGTCGGGGAGATCCTTGGAGTAGTTGAAGACTTTTTTTATTTTTTTTATTTTATAGGTGGTTTAAAAAGTAGCATTAAAATTGTAGTGGTGAAGAATTGTATTGATTTTCTGTGATAACCTTTTAATGTATGGAATAGCTATGGTTTTACTGTGATCTTCATTATTTGCATTCTTTTTGTGAAGTTTTATGGAGAATTTTATTGATCATATTTTTGCTATAGCCACTGTTTATAAATGTATTGCTAATAATTTGTAATTCTTGTTTAAGAGCTTGCTCATTAGAGCAAATTGTTATATCTCTGTTTCTGGAAGATGTTAATGACTCCAAGTTTTTGTGAAGGGCAGTGGTAAGACTTAGCATGTATGTGTAAGGCTTGCAGTAGACAGTGAAGGATAGACTTCTGTGTGACCAGTGTATCCGGAAAAGGAAATGAGTTTTGATTCTCAATTTCAGTGGTAAATTGTATGCACTCATGTTGTTTGTTCGGGTGCTTAAAGTTTGGCAGTCATGTGGTCAGATGACAAAAACATAGTCAATGTATCTAAGCTAAACTGTAGATTGTAAAGTAAATGAATCTAGAGCACATTGCTGAAAAGTTTTCATACAAAAGTTAGCAATTGTGGGGGGTGGGGGGGAATAGTGGTGAGCTCATGACTATACTTTTTTTTTGTAGATAAAAATTATTTTGCCACAAGTAACTGGAATGTAGTACATGGGCAAAGAGAGCCATAACATCAGGTGGAAATTTGTTCTGTAAGAGAAGAATTGTGTGACTAATTGAGACATTTGTGAAAAGGTCAGAAACATCAAAACTAACTAATAAATCATCTTTGTCAAACATTATGTTTTTAATTTTGTTTATGAAGTGTTGTGTGTTCTTTTATATAGGAGGGGAGAATGACCTACCAATTGCTTGATTGTTGACGCTAATTTCTTGGCTAGATAATCATCAGATGAATTGGAACATTATATTTGTGAACTTTGGGAAGCCCATAAATTCTGGGAGAGCAAGTACAATATGGTAACAGTTTTCTTAACAGTGTCCAATGGCCAAGAAGTTACAGATTTAAGTGCTGCTATCAGAGACTAATTGATTCATTTAATGAAGGTAAACATCTGTTTAAGAAGACCATAGCATTATCTTTGTCAGACTTTGTTATTACTATATTCTTATTAGCTTTTAATGACTGAAGGTCACAAGTTATATTTTGGTGAGATTGCTACATATGGCTTTCATATTATTCAAAACATCAGGTTTCAAAATTAATTTTATCAGCTTTAGTACTTGGGAGAAATTTAATGCCTATTTCAATGTGGTATATAACATCCAGTTTATTAACAATTCCAGGTGCTACCGCGAAGTTTATTAAGTAGCGAAATAGAGATATTTAGCCATATAGAGAATGAGGTCCCAGATCATATTACTGGGATGTTACTCAAGCAGAGAAGAAACTTTTATTAGCATTCCCCATACTGTGTAGTTGCCAGATCAACTTATATTATTAACCCTTAGGAAGAGTTCAAGTTAATTTGAATGTCCCAAAAATATCAACTAAATAAAAGTTAATCCTAAACAAATAAATAAATAAAAAAAAGCTTTACCACCCAGAAAACTGCTAAGCATACAACCAATGATTTTAAAGGAGAAAATCGGCATCATGGTTGGAGAAACACTTTCCAGATGTTACCCCAATCACTAAAGCTCATGCTTTGTCTTGTCAAAGACACAGCATAAGTGAAGTATTTCATTCATTATGGCCACCATGGCATTCTCTTGTCTTCCACTACTTCGCATAACAATGAAAATATCAGAATTGTAGAATTTATAAAAAATGTTATCAGAATTTAAGAAGTCAGTTAAGGATTGAAGGTAGATAAATTGCAGGAGATTTCAGGATCCAAATGAATATCTGGATTGGAATGAACCACAGTAACACAAGCATTGGGTTAGAAGCTTCAGTTACCTTCATGTATCTTTTTGCTCTTGATAATGAAACTTAAAAAAAGATTCCTGGTGGAAAGAAGTTAAGGAATTTTTAGAGGGCAGCTAATATAAAAAGTTGGTAATTAAACTCAGACAAGAAGTGTTTCAGAAAAATTTGGATAAAAGCATGAAGGTAATAATAATAATGGTCAGTGCCTGTTAGATTTATCAGGGGTTTAAACTGAAGATGAGTTAGTCTCATATGGAGATGGAAGAGTTTTTTCATCCTGCAAAACATGTAATTAACAGACATAATACACTGACCTCGCAGCCTAGTCGCTTTGGCTGTAAATCCAAATCAACCAATGAACCTGAGATTTATGCTTGGGACACAAACTATTCATTACTAACAACCCTGCTTGTAAAGCATAAACAATACATAAAAAGTCTTGTTGATCAGTATAAGAATGAGTACCTCACTGCAAAGGAAAAGATAAAAATTTTAGCCATCTAGTATTACTATGTATTACTAAAAGCAAAATAGTTAGTGGTTTGTATAGTGTCTGTTACATGTCCTTCCTATCATCGTATCAACACATCGATGGTCCGATTCTAAAACCACATGGGCTAAGTGTCATTTGAGTGAAAATATTGGAATAATTTGTGGCACCCTGAGGTGCCATGCTGCACAGTTTTGGAACCACTGGACTAGAGGATGATGGTGGACAGAGAACTGAAGTTCAGAGGGCATATTGCAAAAGTTGGTAAAATAGCTCAAAGGATTACTTGGATGTTGAAAAACATGCTAATGAGTAGAGATAGGAAAGTTATTATTCCTCTTCATAAGGCTATGATTCGGTAGCATCTTGATTACTGTGCACAGATTTGGTCACCGAAGTTTCTTGGGGATCAGGGGATGGTAGAGTGGATTCAGAGATGAGTGACCAAGATAGTGATGAGTCTGTGGAATGCTCCTTATGAATATAGGTTGAAGGTATACATGTGGGTGGCAAAGTTTGGGTGATAGGTGGGAAAGAGGAGAAATAATAGAAACTTATAAAATATTAAAGGGATTTTATAAAATTGATGCAAAAGAAATTTTTCAATGTATGATAAATAGAGAACTACAGGTTATCCATGGAAATTGTGTAGGGGGGGGACAAGATTTTTTGCATGGGAAGTGGTGGAATAGATTGCCAGAATTAGTTGTGAGTGTCCTGACAGTTAATGAGTTTAAGGAGAGGCACGATAGTTTTTGTGTGTACAAACATTAGTGTGGGTCTTCCACGATAAGTCTCCAGACTCCATGGAGATACCATATAATAATACATACATACATACAAGGTGTTTCAAAATTATGTATACACACTTTAAAAATTTATATTTCATGAACTACATACACAATTTAAATGTTCTTTATCATTACATTTTAAAGCAAAGAGATAGACATTTTTTTCACAACAAAGTAATTTTGTTTTATTTTTCAGATACATGAAAATCTATGGAGAATATTCACTTATGTATTGAACAATGAAAGGCATGTTTCTCAAGATGAGGCTACATTTAAACTTAATAGACATGTAAATCATCACTTCACTCTTCAGAAGGATTATCTACCTTGGATCTCTCTCTCTGTGTGGAACAACTGGACCTTATTGATTCAATGGTACCATTAATAGTGAATATTTAGAGATACATTGTTGTTTTCTCAAAAAAGATGGTGTATCCCAAAATTATCATACAGCAGTGCAGGATTATCTCGACAATGAAATTCCTGATATGACTGGATAAGTCGTGAAAGGAGTGCTTTTGAATATCCTCCAAGATCTCCAGATCTCACACTTTATTCTTTATGGATGAAATGCGGATGATAATACAACAAACAGGAAACAGAAAAAATTTCGCCTGCTTAGTTGGTGAGAGATGCAACTCATGTATTAATAATGATGGTGGGCATTTTGAACATTTAACAAAATATATGTTATTGTGAAAAAACTGTACCTCTTAGCTTTAAAATGTGATATAGAAAATTAAAATTGTGTATGTTGTTTGTGAAGTATAAATTTTTGTAATTTTGAAATACCCAGTATATATGTGTGTGTGTGTGTGTGTGTGTGTGTGTGTGTGTGTGTGTGTGTGTGTGTGTGTGTGTGTGTTACAAGTAAAGTGTGAAAAGCAGGCATTCTATAGAATACCTAGGCGTTTTATTTGGCAAAGTATGAAATGTCTGTTTGTTTTTAAATATTTTACATTCTTTCCCTAGGCATTGTATAGAATGACAAATACTATTTCGGATATATTTTCATTTTAGAGTTTCAAATTTTGCCGCCATGGGAGGTTAGGTTAGGATTTGAAGTTTTAAATTATGCCACCATGGGAAGGTTAGGTTAGCATAGGTTAGGTTAGGTGCTGGCGGTTGTTATGAGTGTGACAGACGATGGTTTTTACCGACTTTGAACTGCTGAAGGAATTTTAAACCAACTCTAAGCCAGATCACAATTCACTTTATGTCTCAAGGACTTACTGAGAGTTGGAGACATTCTGGAATGGCATTTTGAATTGCACTTAACTGCCTTTTTCATACAAAAGCACTTCAAATTTCGTCACTTGGACTTGCAAGTACACCTCACGAGCCCTTCGCTGCTACCCGTGGACTGAGGGGAAGCAGCTGCCCGGAGAGCTATTTCATGGTCAGGAACGTCTTCAACTCTCAGTAAGTCCTTGAGACATAAAGTGAATTGTGATCTGGCATAGAGTTAGTTTACAATTCCTTCAGTAGTTCCAAGTTGGTAAAAACCATCGTCTGTCACACTCATAACAACTGCCAGCACATAACCTAGGAAAAATATGTAAAATATTAAAAAAAACAGACATTTTATACTTTGCCAAAAAACGCCTAGGCATTCTATAGAATGCCTGCTTTTTACACTTTGCCGTAACATATATATATATATATATATATATATATATATATATATATAAAACTGACATATTTAGTGTTTTGAAAGTGTATTAGCATAATTTGAAATATTAAAAGACATTATAAAGATTCATGTCAAATTCCATATATGTATCCTCAATGGATGTACAGGATACTATGATAGTAGAACATGAGAGTTTACATTACTAATATTGGTAATTCCTACCAATAATTTTCTTCAAATTAGTTCCTATCTGTCAGGATTATAATTTTTTTTTTTTCCTAATTTCTAATAAATAAGAAAATCAAATACTAAAATCTTACCTGCTTGTAAATCCTCATCATCTAATTCTGGCATTCCATAACTTCGTCCAAGTGCCTCTTGCACTTCACCTGCTTGTTCCATCATATCTTCTAAATCATCTTGTAAATTCTAAATTAGATAAAGTACCAAGAAACTCTCCTCATCTTATAAATAATGCATAATGCAAGAATAAAAGTAGGATAAAAATTTAAAACCTAAGCTACAATAAAATATACATTTAATTGTTGGATGAAAAACAATCAAAAAGTTTACTTCATTAATTTCCATTTACTTGTGAGAACTGTTTATGTGGATTGTGTTTGCTTTGATTTTGTCTGTTTTCAAGTTTTTGCAGGTAAATGCAACTATTGAACTACAGTGAAATAAAACTGCAATTGGGAAGAGCAAGTTCATCAACATAAAATCCATAAAACAAATTCTCCCACTAGTGCAGACAACAAAAGTGGCAAGAAGCAATACTAATCCTGTATTACTCTTGCATAATATACTAGTGCAGTATTTCTCAACCTGTGGTCCGCGACGATGGGACAAGTGGTCCGCAGGCAGACTTAAATTAATTAAATAAATATATATTTTTCAATTATCTAAACAAATTAAAATTGAATAAGTAAGTAAAAATTATTGAAATCAAATGAAGACATCAAAAAACAACAACAAATATCGTCAGAATGTTCAAAGACAGAAGCAATAAAACTATATTGTTGTTCACTTCACCCTTTTTATTATTCGTCATTCTGCCGCTAAATTTGTAGCGGCAGAATGACAATAATAAAAGAGGGGTGAAGTGAACAATAATGTAGTTTTATTGCTTCCGCCTTCCCTTGCTGTTTTGTCAGATTTGAAGTGAACATGTGTTATCCACATTTCAACCAATGGGTTGTTGTTTATTGATTTTTATTATTGAAGGTTTCCCTCCTTCAACCAAGGCTCAGTATATCTTGAGAAGTGCTAAGTGATACTTGGACAAAGTGTGTCCTGAGTTAACCCCAGTATTATATATTTATATATTTTTCGGAAACATTTTAATAATAGAAAAGTGGCTTAGAACTAGGACTTTCAAAGTCCTAGTTCTAAGTGATGCTAACCTTAATTGTGATACAAATAAACAGGTGATGCTAACCCTAATTGTGATACAGGTGTTGTAATGGCAAGTAAATCTGATACTATTAAAGAAGAAACAAGCAGTTCAAAGAAAAAATACAGTAGGAAATATAACAGTTCATATTTGAAATTCGGGTTTACTTGGTGTGGAGATGAAAGTGAACAGAAACCTCAATGTGTTTTGTGTTATGAAGTGTTGTCGAACAAGTGCATGAAACCTGCGAAACTCCAATGACATTTAGAAACTAAACATTGTGATGTGAAAAATAAGCCAATTGAATTTTTTCAGCAACGCATAGGGATATCAAACCATGGGAAAGATATAGTTTTTTCGGCCATGGATTCCATTAATAGCAAGGCACTAAGAAGCATCTTATCTCTTAAGTTTGTGCATAGCAAAAACTGGGAAACCTCATTCTATCGGAGAAAATTTGCTACTTCCAGCTATAAAAGATGTGGTAAAAACAATGTTTGGCAACAAGTTACTAAAAGATGTTGATTTGATTCCTCTTTCAAATGATGCTGTTGGTCACAGAATTAATGATATGGCAGCTGACATAGAATCTCAGTTAATCGAAAGAGTTAAGAAGAGCCCTTATTATGCGTCACAAATAGACGAGACTACTGATGTTACAAGTGATGCGCAGTTATGCTATGTAAGATATGTGCATGATAACAGTCATGATGATATTCTGTTTTGCAGAACTTTGCCATCCCGAACAACTAGAGAAGAAATATTTCACACTCTCAATAATTACATAATACACAAAGGGATCCAGCGGGAAAAATGTATAGGCTTCTGTTCGGATGGAGCTCGCAGCCTTACAGGCAGGCATAGTGTGGTTGTTTCTATGGTCAAGGAAGTAGCTCCGGATATGAGTTGGGTACATTATTTAATACATAGGGAAGCGTTAGCCTCCAAAGGTAAAGCCATATGCGAGATGAAAAATATCTGTAAAAGAAATACGATGCAAAAAGTGGCCATCTATGAGACAGTGGCTGAAGACACACTGAGAAAGGGAAAGCATTGTCAATTACTGAACTGCCCTCTTCTGAAGAGCATCAAGAATTTTTGAAGAGGTTTTAGGTGTATCACTCTCAAATGTCAGAGCAGTAATCCAAATTTCAGCAGATCTGGGATTTGTACAGTAGTTGGAGAGGTGAAAAATGATGTCTTCAGTAAAAAAAATTATAACAAGTTTTTTGGAAACTGAATATGCTACTAACGTTATGTTATTAACAGCTAGTAGTAAGTATCACTCCAAGAAGAGAGATCTGATTTTAAATGTTAAGCTGAGTGCTATGAAATCTAAGGGGAGAAAAAAAAAGGTCTTTTTTTTTCAGGGTAAAAAAATATATCTCATCTCATCTTCTTTATACCCTCTTTTACCTTGCGGTGTCAAGGGTCCATTGATCATCGGACCTCAATCCGTTTACAGGATAAGGTGGTCAGCCCTATGCCCCGGTATATCCTATGGCCTGTAGTGTTAAGTTCTCAAGGCCAGTTTGTCTGCTTTGCGGGATGAAAAACCCCAGAATAAACTGGGGGAAAAACCCTGCTGTCCACGCCCAAGACTGGCTAACTTGGCTATGGCTGAGGAAGATCCTTCAGCTCCTCATGTCGCCGACGGGAATCGAACCTAGGACACTCCTTCCCCAGGCATATGGTTGCGAGGCACATAACCACTAGGCTAACCGTGCGGACTAAAAAAATATATATATATATAAAATTGTGTTTTGGACAAAATTGAGTTTTGGAAGCACTGACAGTGACTAGGTTGTTATCACCTCATTGAAGGATAGTATGGAAACCAGTGTTTAGGACACTTGTTATAGATGATTTTGAAGCCTTAGATGTTTCTGAATGTTGCAAAGTTTGCCACATCATAAGTAGGATGCATGCAGAGTGTCATCATCATCAAAACTGTAGATGGGATTTGAAGTCAATGAGAGAAGGATGTATATGAGGAAGAGAGTGGTTAAAATACAGAGCAACAAAGAACACCTGCATTAGACATAAAAAGTGAAGAGAAAACACCCTCCACCATTCCACATAAGATGGGCCACTACAGGCTGGTGATGTGCAATATACAGCCTCTCCCAGTCAAGGCTACACTGTTTGGAGACCTGCCTTCTTGTGGTGTGGCCTGTTTCTGCTAAACGGGCTTTGACATGAGTAAGTCTTCCTGCTGCAAAGGAATACCCTCCCAGCTGGAAAATGCCAACTAGTGGTAGATGACTTCCATCACCCAGTGAAATACCACCACTTTGCTTATTGGGGACTTGAAGCAATTACTGTCATGTTTGGTTCCTAGCACAATGGTTCCGGTTTCTCCTCACCACCAGCCTTCAACATGCAGCATGAGTAATACCATTCAAGGACATGTCAAACGTACTGCAGGGATCCAGTACCCCACCCTCCATCTTTGAGGATACAGAACTAAAGCATTTCACAGGATGACCACCAGTTAGAGTACAAGATTGAACAGGATGGTAACACGTCTTTTAGGAGGCATCCTGATCAACTGGTGCATAATTTTGCTTCCAACTACACTGCCAGCTTGTGCCTGGAGGGAGGCTGTGTAATGGTATGAGGGTGCACTGTCAAGGCCACACTGTTTGAAGACCTGGATGCTCTCTGTATGAGTGACATGTTCAAAAATATTTTCTCCCACTGCAAGTTTCCCCTTCTCTTTTTGTAACATTAAACATGAAACTAAGCCTAAATAAATATGGCATCTGCAGTTAAACTAAAAAGTAAACCTCTTGCCAAAATTAAAAAAAAAAAAAAAACCTCAAAAATCACAACAAAAAAAATCTTTAATATTCACTTCATCAACATTTGTGGCATCAACAGTAACTTAAATGACATGAATCATCTTCAATCATCCAAATCTGATGTTCTGACTGAACTTCAAATTTCTACTAAATTAACCACAGCTTATCTTAACTGTCCAAATTACACCCTAAAAATTAATTCTGTTGCTTAATTTTTTTTTTGCCACATTTTGTTGCATTTATTTGCTGCCTCCACTTCTCCCAATTCTGAAAATCATTCTGACCTCTTTGAGTTCCTATCATGGAAGCTCGATTTCATTCTGTCAAAATTTTCAAACAGTCATCCTTCTTGGTGATTTTAATGTCCACAATTCTAATTGGCTCCCTTTTTCAAATTTCATTAACCAAGCTGGAAAAGAGGTAAGCCATAATAGATCATTCATCTCCATACTAGAATTTCCAACAAATCCAGGAGTCTACAAGATTTTGTTTGATTGTGGCAAACCATACTATGGCCAGACAGCTAAATCCATCCTTTTATGCATGGAAGAACACAAAGAGACATTTCCTACAACAGAACCAGGGCCAGCGCTCTCCTCTCTCTAGCCACATTCTCTTCTCTATCAACTCGGATGAAGGCCGCCAACACCTCGTAGACTGGCCACAAACTTCTAATATCTATGTGTGCTATGATGAACTTGAAAGAAGAATAATTGAATCTAGAGAAATATCGCTTGATTCATCTCATATTAAAAACAGCCTTAGCTACAATACTTCTGATGCACGCAAGTTAGGCATTTTTGTGATAACTGAAATTTTTTCTTCTGGGTAAAACTGCAGCTGAAGCTATTGTTATGCTTTGTCAAGCCTTTTAAGGATGACACTTTAAGTAAAACACGGGTCTACAAACAATTTCCTGTTTCAAAAATGGGGACATGTCAGTTGAAAACCAACCACGATTCTGCCGACCTTCGATAAACAAAAATGATGAAAACATCGAAAAAGTTTGCTAGGCAATGAATGAAGATCATCAAAAGACCACTGAGCAAGTTTCTGAAGAGATCAATTTGTCATGGAGTTCATGCCAGTGAATTTTAACAGAAGTTTCGCAAATGAAATGTGGTCCACTAAATTTGTGCTTCGTTCGCTCGCATCAAAAAAAAAAAAAAATTTGTGTGCCCGATCACTCTCCATGTGACTTTTTTTATTCCCATGGATAAAGCATACCATGAAAGGGTAGCAATTCGTTGATGTGGATGAAGTGAAAGAAAAGTCACTGGAGACTATAAACAGTATTCCAGTTGAACAGTTCCAGACCTGTTTTCAGCAGTGGAAAAAATGTTGGGACAAGTGCACTAACTCACATGGAGAGTACTTTGAAGGAGACTAGAATATTGTATCCTTTAATAATTTTTTTTTTTTAAATAATTCCGGTTATTTTTGGGGATCCTCTAGCACATTGTAAGTTACCACTGTGGTTGTGACCACAACATAGTCATCACTATATCATCAAAATATGATTTAACATCTAAGAGTGTAATCAAATTCTCTGATGCAGAACTGTTCTGTTCTGTACATCTAGGTTTTAATTTGTACTTCTATTTTTGTTAGTCCATCGCTCTGAAGATGCATTCACATTCTCATTTCGTGATTATATTTGAAATACTGCAAGGTGTTTTGTTGTTGCAGCAACATTATTAATTCCAAGAAATTACAAATGGCAATATCATTGTCAACTCCATGTTTTAAAAAATGTCCTAGAGGAAAGCCTAACCATCTCATTAAATATTTTACTGTCATTAATATGCTAAATTAGAAATTTAAAAGTTGTAATTTTAAAATAAATATCTGTTTGCTATTTTACTTTTAGTTTGGTTTGAAATAATTGTGTATTATCAAAAAACTGTAAGAACTTTTTTTTTTCCTAAAATAAAATACATGCTAAGAAATTATGAAAATGTGAGAGTGGGGGTAGGGGAAACAAATTTCTTTTACAGAAATGGGGAATTTTATTAATTAACTTAAGGAATTCACAACGTACACTAGAATATAAATTAAATTAAACTTTAATATATATCTCCAATATTTCGGCAATGTCACGTTGCCATCTTCAAAGGAACTTAAAATAAAGACACGTGCACGCAGGCACTACACACAGTAAATGAGAATGAAGCAAGAAAGCTATTGTTTCTCCTAAAAGTCCTGATGGTGCCCCCTAGCGGGCTATGTAGGTATTCTTGGCTGCTGGACTGAAGGTCTCCTGATGTACGTCTCCCAAATTTGGGAGGTCAAGGGTATGACAATGCAGCAAATATGAAAGGGAAAAAAATATGGGCTCCAAAATTTCCTTTTGAACAAAAATCCTCGAGCTTTTTACATGCCATGTGCTGCTCATACTCTAAATTTAATTATTAATGATACAGCCAAAGTATATGCAGATACAATTAGTTTCTTTGCAATTATTCAAGAAATATACAATTTCTTTTCATTCTCTTACAAATATTGGGAAATCCTTTTAAAGTTCATAAAAATTTTAATATTGAAACAGCCATCAAAAACGCGATGGGAAAGTAAAATTAATGCAATCCGCCTTCTACAATATCAGTTAGGAGAAATTTACAATGCACTTTTTGAAATTTTTAATAATGAAAATTTTAATAAAGAAACTCAGCATGAAGCATAAACATTATGTGCTAAAATAAAGGACTAAAAATTTATTTGCTCTCTTATAACTGGGCATGATTTACTTAACAGAATAAACCCTGTGAGTAAAATGCTTCAAGACAAAAATATGAACATTACACTTTTATCGAAAACTTAAAAATATTCTTACAAGAGTATCGATCAGATACAAATTTTAAAGAAGTTCTAAAACGGCAAAAGAACTGAGTGAAGAGGTGGATGGAGAACAAGAATTTAAAACTGGTACGGAAGTCCAACGACGAAAGAAGACACAACAATTTGACTACGAGCATCATGACGAAACGCCACAATCGCCAGAAGATAAATTTAGAGTAAACGTGTTTTATACACTTCTAAACGTTGCAATGTGTTCGTTAATAGAACGTTTTGAACAATTAAAAACATATTATGATAATTTCAATTTCTTGTATAGATTACTACAAATTAATAACGAAGATTTACGAAAAAATTGTGACGATTTAGAGATTCTCTTAAAGGAGACAATAAAGACGTAAATGCAATAGAACTATATGACGAGTTATGTGCTTTACGGGATATTTTTCGGAAGGATAATTTAAATATTCAAAACCCTTTCGATATTCTTAATTTTATTGTACCCAATAATTGGTCTTTCCCTAACTTTTCAATTACTTTAAGAATACTATTAACTTTACCTGTTAGTTTAGTGAGCGGTGAACGTTGCTTTACCAAGTTGAAATTGATTAAAACCCACTTAAGAACAAGTATGTCACAAAAAAAAAAAAAGGCTTGTTAGTTTGGCATTAATAGCTATTGAAAATTATATATATGCAGAATTAGACGTTAAGACCATTATTTCTAATTTTATGAATATGAAATCAAAAACCCTAAAATTTTAATTTAAAAAAATTTCAAGTACATTTATGTAATTTAATTTATTTTCTGTTATTCTGTAAAGATGTTAGTTTTTGAATACTTATATTAAATGTTCTAATTATTTCTGAATTCTTTCCTTATTTTCTCATCTATCTTGAGTTTCTTTTATTTTCCTAAAAGATAGTTTCACTTACAAAAATTATTAAAAAATTTTTACAAGTTACTAGAAACTTGTAAAATGCAAGAATTTTTTAAACTTTAATTCAAATAAATTTTACTTTAATTAACATTCATTTTAATTTTGTTAGCGATTCGTTTTGGTGAGAAGGCTATAATCCCTGTATCATTATATATTCAACAATTAAAGTGAAGTGGCTTTATCAAAATTTGCTTTAACTTTTGAGAATTTTTTGAATATACGGGTTTTTAACGATTATCCGGCCTAGTCAACACCCCCGGTTCATTACATTTAGCGAACCAACGTGCGGCTGTTCTGTCAAAATTTATTTAAGAAATTTCAAATAATTTAAATTTTTATTATCATAAAAGAACCACACACGCCCGGATCGTTACAGGGGCACTTAGATAGACATTGCATGTGGGCAGCAAAGACCCTAGTGCCGGCTCTGGGTCTAGCTTTGGTGAGAACACAAGCTACATCCATCTAATATTGTTGGAAATGTAGTTTGGAAGGTAGCGGATCCCGCATTCAATCTGTATCGTTATATCCTCGGCCGGTATTTTTCTGGGAGCAATGGCAAAGTTGTGGCCACATGAAAGAGCAATGAGTGGTGAAAGCTTCAACGTAACTGAAGAAAGGGTTGACTACAGTGTTCCAACCAAAATGATCCAGATTGAACATGGTATCCGTCACCTTCCAAACCACATCGCCAACAATATTAGACTGGATGTAGCTTGTGTTCTCACCAAAGCAAGACCACCAAAAACCGACATATCCAATAGTGAATATAAAGCTCTGAAGGATATGAAGGAAAACAAAGAAATAGTAATCGCCAAAAGCGGATAAGGGAAACGCCACTGTAGTACTCAACCAAACAGACTATACAGGTAAGCTTAATGCTCTGTTATTAGATCAGGCTACTTACCTCCCGTTGGTGGGATTGAATACAATCACAACAACTCAAAAATCAGAAAACTCCATAGGCTCCTTAAGAAGGTCACTTCTTGGCCTGTAGAAGTTACTATTATTATTATTCAGGCCTCCACGGAGTCAAAACACTCATCGTAGAGGTCCTTTCTAAGAAACACAAGTCTATCAAGACTCATCGAGGGAGGTCCCTCCTAGGAAACACAAAGTCTATCATACCACTCCTTAAATGCATTGACGTTCTCGCTCTCACCACTCCATCAGGCAATGCATGGAGGGCGGCTGAACCATGGAAAGAAACCACTCCTCACCCTCTTTCTCACAATTTCCTTTTGTAACTTCCAGGGATGGCCACTTGTCATGACTCCTTCCTGAGGTTCAACCAAGCGAAAGAACTCCCCATTGTCAACCCTGTAACCACCTCTCAACAGTTTAAAAGTCTCAATCATATCACCTCTCCTTCTATCCTCATAACTAACACTGTACAGTCCCGACACCATCTTTGTTATCCGCCTTTGTACCCTTTCCACAGTTAATTTATCCCCTTCAAATCCTGGGAACCAGATCTGAGAACAATAGTCTAAGTGTGGTCTGATCAGAGTCTTATATAACGGAATGATAACCATTTTATCCCTGCAGGTCAATGTCCTTCTCATTATTGCAGCAATCCTCTGTGTTACCTTTACAACCTTTGCAATATGTCCCTTAAATTTCAAGTTTCTATCAATCATCAAACCCAGATCTATTGTCTCCCCTACTTCCTCCAGTTTAACTCCTCCCATAGAGTATGCAGAGTTCCATCGATGTGTCCCAAACCTCAAGACCTTACATTTTGCTGCAATTAACTGACATCCCCATTCATTTGCCCATCTATCTAGCTTATTCAAATCTTCTTGCAGGGCTACCACATCTGCACTATTACTAATAACCCTTCCCAGCTTCGCATCATCCACAAACCGAATATCCCCTTGCAATCCACGGACAATGTCATTGATATAAAGGTTAAACAATATAGGTCCCAGTACTGAGCCCTGTGGAACCCCACTTGTAACCTTCTGCCTCCTTGAAACTGCTCCACCATACACAACTCTCTGATATCTATCAGACAGCCAATCCTGAATCCAGACCCATGTGCTGCAACTTGAATATCAGCTTATCATGTGGCACCCTGTCAAATGCCTTCGCTGTCTAAGAAAATTGCAGTATATGCCTTTGCCTCATCTAATGCTCTTGTAACTTTATCATAAAAGGCTAGCATATTGCTAAAACAAGAGCGCCCTTTCACAAATCCATGCTGACTCTCACTGATAACATTACCCTCATCTGTCCAATGCTGTATATGGTCCCTCACTACTTTCTCCAAGATCTTACTAACTACTGATGACACACAAACTGGCTTATAATTAGACACTTCCTGTCTGCTACCACCCTTATGCAATGGCACTATCTTACCTTCCTTCCATTCCATAGGCACCTTTCCCGCAGCCAGACTTTCATTGAAAAGCCAGGTCAAGGGCACTCTCAGTTCCTTAGCACATTCTCTCAAAACTTGTGGCGAAATACCATCCTGTCCCACAGCTTTACTAACATCCAGAGTACTCGGTATGTGGAACACTCTCCCCTCCTGCACCTCTAAACCTGCTCTATCCCTCTAGTATTCAAATTGATTCCTCCAGGATGAAATACTCCAATAAAGTGTTCATTTAACAATTCCACTATGTCCTCTGCATCAGTCACTCTATTCCCATTTTTATCCCACAATGTCATTCTTCCACAGCCATTTCTCCTCCTACTGGCCACATAACTAAAAAATTCCCCAGGATTTTCCATGGATCTAAGTGCCAATCTTTTCTCATATTCCAGTTTCGCCATCCTTACCATACTAGTGACTCTTCTAGCCTGTGTCTTATATTCTTCATGCATCTTCTCTTCACCTGTCTCCTTATATCTCTTCCATAGCCTCTTTTTCGCATGTAGTTCCTGTTTAATATTGTTTGTCATCCACTTTACTCCAAAGTGTGTCCTCTTCTTCACTCGTGGAATACAGCTTACCATTGCTGCTAACAAATATTCCTTCACAATTTCCCAAGCACTAATGATATCCCGGACTACCAATTCCTCCCTCCACGAAACTTCCTCAAGTTGACATCTAAGACTATTATAATCACCTGCTTTATAATTCCACATACGTTCCCTTCTCTTTGATACTCCTGCATGTCTATTCATTTTCCAAGTCAAAACCATATGGTCACTCTCTCCAACTGGTGGGAGAGATGTTATCTCAGTTATTATCAGCTCTTCTGATGCTATATCCAAATCCAAAACTCTTGAACCTCTTGTTCCCTCTGTTACATGTTGCCTATGACATTTGTCCCTCAAGAATTCTAGAAATTCCATTCCCTTATTGTTACATGCATCTTCCTTTCTCCCATCTATACTGCTGTAGTTAAAATCTCCCATAACAATCATTCTTCTTGCACTTGCCATGCTCAACTGTCTAAACATTTCCTGGTCCCCACCCTCTGTGTTCCTTGGTCTGTAGTAACACCCCCACTAAACACCCTGTCTTGCCCACCTCCACCTCACACCATATGCTTTCAAAATCATTAGTGTCACAGCCTTCCAAAGCCTCCCCTCTTAGAGGACATAGGTCGTCACTTATCATAAGCAGTACTCCACCACCACCATGCTTTCCCTTCCTATCCTGCTGAAAAATGCTGTACCCAGCAACTTCTATTCCTGTTATTATATCCTGTTCTGTCAACCATGTCTCTGTGATCCCAATAATCTTTGGCCAGGCTGATGCTATCAGTGCCACCAATTCCTCTCCCTTATTCCGAATACCCTGGCATTGGTATAAAGCATAAAAATGCCATTGTTTCTATACCCAGCATTATCCCCTCTAGACTCCACTGGGCTCAGCGTTACCTGATGTCGTCCCCCTTCTTCCAAGTACCCATTCCCACAAGAGGCCATCCCTACTACCATCCACACCGACTCAATCAGAACAGCAATCTCTTCAGATTCCTACATCCTTCCTCATTCAAATGCAGGCGGTCTCTCACATACAATTCCTCTCTGCTCTCAAGTGCACTCCAAGCATCCACATATTCAAATCCTCTCTTCTGACACATTCTCGCTATTATGCCATTTAATATCACCGCTCTTCTGCTCAGCTCAACATTATAATACCTAGGCAACACACACTATCTTTCCTCCCTGTGTCTTCTTTCATACAGCCTCAAGCAAGAATCTCATATCTCTCGCTTCCCTATTTACACCACCACTCAAGTCATTTGTTCCCACCATCACAATCATCTCATCCACCCTTTCACTTCTCTTAATTGCCATAGCCACACTTTCTATTGTTCCTCCTGGCAAACACTCCTCACGCATCCTATCTTGAACACCACGGATCATCGAGTCCCCCATACATTACACCTCTTACCACCATATTCCTCGATTGCTCACATGCATCCCTCACTCTCTCTTGTAACAGTTTCTCTCTGCGCTCCCATACCTTCCTGACATCACTCTATCTCTAGTCCCTGTGCTCCCTTGCATTCCTTCTCTCCTGCTGTTTCCATTCTTTCCTCTTCTATCATTCCTATATCTGACACTCATTCCCTCTCTTCCACTTATTCTATTCTCACCTCTTC